>NW_028277098.1:9696969-10000000 GCF_059951505.1 Python bivittatus
ATTAGTATCTCATTAATTTTGTTTTTCTATATGCTGTTGCTAATTCTCATTGTTAAGTGCTTTCAGCTGCAAAAAGAAGCAGAGTACAAATAAAAACAATTTATACTAGACTATCATTTAGATTCTAAGTCAGCAGTGTGACAAAATATTTTTCTGCGCAGAAGTTAATTTGAGGATAGATTATTTTTTGAACAAACAAGTGACACAAAATGCAGGGGCTGTGGTGATTTTGTTGTCATTAACTGAACCATCCTGAGAACTACTTGAAATTACAGTATAGGATTACCTTCTATCATGTTGCCCTCTCTTTTGAATATCCTCTCTTCACACCACTGACAGTGAATTAGGTACCGAATTTTCTTGACAGTGTCATCTGCAGAAGAGGGACCTCTCAATACTCTCACTTGTACTAGGACAAAATGTTCAAGAGCCACAGCAAACAAAACTTCAATGCCTTTGTTGCATCTAGCAGCAGCTCTGTAGAAAGAGAAACTATTAAGAACAGAATCTAGCAAAGGCTAACTCTTCCCAAATGTTTATGCAGAAGTTTGTCTCCAATGGACAGTTTCTCCCATTTCTGAATACCTCCAAGACAAATATAACAAACGCAACACATTGATTCCACCTGTTATTTATTTGATTTATATATGGCCTGATTCCCAGCAACTCAGGGGGGAAGGGGTTTACAAAATGTTTACAAAAATTAAAACAAGGAAACAAAACAAAAAAGAGCAAAGATGGCAAAGATAGCTAACCCAGATGGGAACAAAGAAAGAGAAGAAAAGGGGGCTTCAATCACATTTGCCAAAGGCCTGGGCGAAGAGCCAGGTCTTCAGGACCCTTCGAAACACCGGGGGGGGGGTTGAATCCTGGGATGAACCTCATCATAGCTGTCTAAATTTGTTTAAATTCATAATTCCATCAAATTAGTTCTTGTGTGAATTGAGGCTTAATAAATCTGAACCCAAAATAAAAGTGTAATTCAAGTTGGTGTTTAAAAATGTGGGGGTCTATTCACTTTGTACAACTGACTTCTACCCACCTAATGGAATCTTCTCTTTTTCTCCTCCCCTTACTGTTCTGCTTGGGGGAGGGTGGGCAGAATGCAAAAAACTTGAAGGAGGATTTGTTTAATCATATTTATAGTGCTGCCCAATTCAACCAACTTTGGGCTAGTTACAATAAAAACAACCAATACAACCTTCTCAATAAGATAGCAAGACTAGATAACAGTAACAAAAACCGAAAAGGAAACAGGTCTGAAAAGAACATGGTATCCTAAACTCCTCATCCCAAAGCCTGGTAAAAGACAGATCTTCAAGGCTCACTTAAAGGACAGCAGAATCAAGGCAATGCAAATCTCTAGGGAGATGCCATTCTAGAGGGCAGGTACCCAAAATGGAAAATAGTCCTGTCCCTATTATGATAGTGTTTTTTATGCAAAGTGACATCAGTTGGATTTCATCCAGGGATAACTTCTTGGAATTTCAAAGATCTATACATAATGGAATTGCTGTTGAGGCTTCCTAAACCAATTCCATTAAGAAACCATTTTTGTAATCTGCTTAATTCTGGAATAATCCATCTGGTGATCATTCTTATATAGCATAATCATTTGTTCTCCCTTTATTGAAATGGCTCTTTATTAATTACCTAAATGCGTTTCCTTGAAAGAAATCTATTTCAGTAAAGTTTAAATATGTAAGTTTCCCAAACTTTCGTACAGTTGCTCCCTAGACCTGCAAACAACCAGTCCCATATAATAATCAGCAGAAATTCACTTTCTGCTTATTTTTGCTCTTATTGGACTGCAAAAAGGATGTAGAGATTAAAGGTTACAACATTCAGCTTAGTGGTTCAAACATTTCATACATAGACTTTGAAGAATTTTTGTGTTTACACCATTCACAATTCTTGATCTAATTTCTGAAGGTTACTGGGAAACAGGATGCAGAAAATCAATTTTCCTTAGCCCCTAGTATAAGTTACAATAAGTAACAGGGTAACTTGAAACAACTGTTCAAGAAGTGCAACTGTACCTTGCCACAGCAGCAACTACCATCCTAGCAGCCAGCTCTTTATAGTATTCTGTCCTGATAAGGTTGCAACCATAGTGACGCTGGGCCACATGCTGAGCCTTTGAATAGAGAGAACTTATATCTGTTGATGTCACTGAAATGATTCCAAGATTTCTTACATTTCTGAAAGCTGCATCTAGGTAGTTTACTGATGATCCAAATGGGTCCAGGTGTCTGTATGACAATGTAGGAGACAGAACACAGCACACTAAAAATTATCCAGGGAAGAAAATGATGTATGCGTAATCTTTATCTAGCTTACTAATTTTTTAATTAATTAAATAAATAAATAAATAAATAAATAAATTTGTATGCTGCCCATCTCCCCTGGAGGGTGACTCTGGGCGGCTCACAAGTAAAGTAAAAACCGAAAATAGTTAAAAATATAAATATCCACATTAGTTAAAAAGTCAGACTATATAAAAAGATCCTATACATTAAAAGACTAAATGTCATACAATTCAACAGGAATTCCTTTCAAAAAAGTTCAGTTAATTTTATAAATTTATCTTTTATGTTTGTAATGTTTATGCTTTTTTTATAAAAAAAAAACTAGTCCATATTCATATCAGAGTAAAACAAAACGTTGAATATATTGACATTTTATGATCATCATTCCAAGATGTTTTACAATATAAGCTGGTTGTCAGAACTACGTAGATGGAAAAGTATGTAGGGTAAGCCCAATTAATAAACTACCAGAACCTGGATGAAGGATGCAAACAGTTTTCTAAAACTTGGGACTTAGCAGATATCCTAGGCAGAAGAAAGGGGCAAGAAACCAAACTGCAACAATAAGGATTTCTGGAGATAGTTTTCTCTTTTTTTCCCTTCCTTTTAGACAATGCTTAATGTAGAGATTCCAGAACAGAATTAACATTCCTTCAGCAAGTAACAGTCCAGCATTGATGTCCTTCCTCTTATAACTGGTTGCAAATCATTATGAAGGGAAAAATTCTGTGGCCTAGTTCACACAATATTAAACCATAATAGAATATCCTGTGAACTATGTATTTTAGTTGACTTAAAGAGGTAAACCTTGAACTTGCAGATCAATCCCCTTTTTATGTTCTGTATCTATAACATTCTCCACCTAGATATTGGGAAGCACAAGTGGGGAAAGCGCTAGTTGAAGGGAGACAAGACACTTACATGAAATCAAATGCTCTCAAGTGCATGATGACATTGGCATCCATTTTTGTCACCTCAATGGCAGGCAAGTTTTCTTCCCCTTCTTCCATTGCTTCATCACAGTCATCTTCCTCAAAATTCATCACAACTTTCATCTTATTTAAATGACAGTTTTCTTGTATCATGGTCACTGAATTTTCATTATAGTCATTAATTGTGACTTTTACTGAATTTCCAAGATGCTTTGCCCACTGTAATCCCATGATACCTGGAAGGCAGATGATGTATACAAGATGATGAATTCAGCAAAGGGCATGCCTACAGAAACAGACTTGTGACCTCACTAGGCAGAATACAAATGATTAGGTTTGAATTATCTGGGAAGCTTACATATACAGGTAGTCCTTGTTTAGCGACCACAATTGGGACCTGCAACTTGGTCACTAAGTGAAACATAAACTGTGCTTATGCTCTTACATCAGCTTTCCTTTGCTCTACAGACCTGCAAAAGTCGTAAATGAGAGGATTGGTAGCAAAGTTACTTTTTCATCACTGTCGTAACTGTGAACGGTCGCTGTACAAGGAAATTGCTAAATGAGGACTACCTGTACTTGATTTCATAAAAGCCATGAAATCAACAGGATTTTTTCCCAATTCTGTTACAAATATACATAAAATTCACAATGGCAGGGCAGCTAAAAAATAGTGCATTCCTAAGCATCTTTACGGAGAAATTAATTTCATTAATAAGACTTACTCCCTCGGATTACAGCCTAGATATACAAATTCTCTTTACAAATTACAAATCAAAGTACAAAACAGCAGACTACCAGTGGCTCCAAATGCATCCAGACATTCCAAAGGCTTCCGTTCCTCAGTTAGAACAGCTAAAGCACAGACTGTAAGTTGTCTAAAAGAAAAAGAAAAAAGTATAGTGAAATTACATGTAAACTATGCATTTATTATTCTTACTGCATCTCATTTAAGACCAACGTCTGAAAAAATAAACTATAGAACAAGATATAATGTAATGCAATTGCAATTATTATTTTGGCCAATCTAGAGCAATATAAAACAATACATATTAATTAGAATGACACTAAGCAGAAGGAACAACAACAAAAAAAGATCTGGAATTGTTTTATGCTAAGACATATTTAAATTGTACTTGTTATTATGCACATACAGCTATGTTAATATTCTGCTACAACAGCCTTCTTCTGATGGAAAACAGAGGGTGAGTTGTCTTTAAAATACACTGTGTATACTTAAAATACCTTACTTACATGAACTAGGAGTAGACCTAAATTTGTAACACTGATTTAGTTTTAATCCTTTTTTAAAAATATTGAAAAACTGGGAGATAGGTTTCTGATGATTAATCAGGCCAATTTTTGCACATATCAGGAAAGAATTTGGCTAAATAAATGCATGCTTCTTGATTTCTGAATTCAGAGCAGATTTATCTTAGAGCAGATTTATTTTAAAGCAGATTTATCCTTTGATTTAGATAGTGTGTAATCACAATGGTTTCAGTTCAGTAATTAATTCTAACTGGAGAAAACTCATGATACAATAATAAGTGACAAGCAGTCAGAACAAAACTTTCATTCTTGTTTTAGATAGAAATCACTGGGATCTGCTGCTTGAAATATTTGGATTAGATTGCTCCTTGCAGTTTTGAATTCTAATCTTTCAAAATGGAGAGACAGGAAATTTTATTTCATACATTTTCTAAGATAAAAATGAAGCTTATTCTTATTTCCCCCAAACATTCATTTTTTGCGTGGTGCGTTCTTGGCATCCCTTTACAGGAAAAATGTTTTTCTCATTTAAATTACTTATTTATGCTTGCTCTCATGCCTTTTTGTTATAATAATTTTATCATTACTGCTTTTTAATCTGATTCCTTAACTCTTTTTAATATGCTTCTTTACAGATATTTTCTCAATTTTTCTCAATGTCTGATATCTGGATCTTCTGAAATCTCCATTTTTTAAAAATATTCAATTTATGATCTCTTGTATTTGTTTACTTAACATTAATTCAGTTTATTATTTCCCTTTCATTTATTATCTGTTAATCAATTTTATATCACATTTTCATTCTTTCTATTTATTTGTTAGATTTATATTCCATCTTTTGCATGGAAGCTCAAGACAGCATACCCAGTGCTCCCTTTTCCTCACAATAGTCATCCTGTGAGCCAAGCTGGGCTGAGAGAGAGCAACTAACACAAACACATTCAGTGACCTTCTGTGGCTGATGGCAGACTAAAACCTGGGTGTTCTAGTAGCAGTCCAACATCTTAATCACTACACCACATCAGCTCTCTTTTTAGCTATGACTAAAACCTTTAGTTCAGTAAATTTTAAAATGGTTTCTCTTTTGGGTTAATGAGGAAATGCTATTATTTTAGTTCAAACCTCACCTGAATTCTTAACTGACTGGGTTTCTAGGTTCTCTCTAATCCTTTATAACTCACAAAACAACAAAAATGTATACAATTACTGGTTTCTGTTAATATGAAAATCCACAATATTTATTTTTAATTCTTCCCCGAACAATTTTATCATTTCTTACCTGTTAAGTTTCATTTTTGGATTAAAATAGGAATCTGTTTTCTGAGGTGTTGAATAGTTAGGAAGGACTTGTACATCTGTGTCTGCTTCTTTCAGTACTTCATATTTAGGAGCTAGGGCTAAGAATTATTTTCAGATGAAAAAACAGAGCCCATTTCAGATGATCATTCAAAGTTTCACAAACCACAGATCAGAACCTATCCTATTATCCTGGCTTGCTAAATTATATTAACCAGAATTCCCAGATTGGGACACAATGAAAAAATCTGACTGAATAAAAGCTGAAAAATGAGTTCCAAAATGGCATATGAATGGAGGGACTAGGAAAAACTGTTTGGAAGATGACTATTCCTGACTCCTTTAACTTTGGTTAATAAAGACTTGAGTGCATGAAAGAACCCTATTGATACTTGCATGTTATATAAAGTTTAAAACTACCATGATTATTAGATTCAAATTAGAATATGTGAGGCACTAAAAAGAGACATTCTAGGAAGTAAACAGGAATTCTGAGAATACTTAAACTATTTTATGGTGAGACGTTGCCACTATGCCATCATATTAAAGAGACGTTAAGCTGTTTCTGGATTCAGTCACAATCCTTAAAAGAGATATTTATTAGAAAAAAGAAGATCTAATCATTTGGTAAAATATATGACAGTTTTTATAGAAATCCTAGAGCAGGAGTGGGGAACCCTCTTGGTCAGGAACTATTTTTAATGGTATCTCCTACAATAATTTTACACTGACTCTGTCAGCTAGACCTGATAGGAGTTGCAGTTAAGAATGCATGAAAGCCACCAGATTATATATCATTACTTTGTTTCCCAATATCACTTCTCAGCAGCTTCAGCAATGGTGGCACTGTAGTTCAAAAACTGTAGTTCAGAAACTTCTGAGTAGCCACAAGTTCACTATTTGTCTTAGAGGTATTTCATAATCAACATTTTAAAGTTGTACAAGAAAAAAAAACAATGTCTATTTAAGGACATATGCTTTTCTTCAAGAAGGAAAGAAACTACAAAATATAATTCTTGAGTGACATTTATTTCCCTCTGACAACTAAATCCAAATATATAGTAAAATAACATTTCAGTATGTAACATTGTTACAAATAAGGTCAAATAAAGATACATAAAAATGGTACCTAGAAATTACAGAAACCTTGTCCCTGTAAGATGTTCTGAGTTCCTAGACAGAAATATAAAACCATAAAGTTTCACTATTCTAATTTTACCATATATTCAATCTATGACACTGAATGATCAAAATAATGAGATCTTTATGAAGAAAAAACAGGGATAGGTTAACTACTTACTTGAAGCAAATCTTGATTCAGTTTCCCCTTTATTTACATGTCGTTTAATATGTCCTATCATATCGCTTCTTCGGCTAATAGTTGCTGAGCAGATAATACAGTGATAATGGGATCCCATTTTTATGGATATCTGTAACACATAATGCATACAAATTTAAAGTTCAATACATGCTTTTAAGGTTATACTGTGTATGTGTCTGATATTAAAAAATATAGGAGCCCTAGATAAATTGCCTTAAGAACATAATATTTTAATCTTTAATTCAACAAGAAAGTTTAATTAAAATTAAGATAGCTTTTGAAAATTTTATTAATACTGAGGTTTTAATTTGTTGAACTCAAAAGACATACTGAAGTTTAGACCAACAGTTTTTTTGAAAAGTTACACTGCTGCAATATGGCAAGGCATTGTACATAAAATATGCCTTTTAAAGTAGTTTAGAATGGAAATTCCAGTATCCAATGAATTATTGTGAGTAAAACAAGAATACTTTATCATCTGTTGAAAGAATTGCATTCGTTATCAGTTTGTTTCTGGGTGGAATCTAATTATTTGCTATAATTATATTTAAATATTTGCTATATTTAAAGACCAAAATGACATGAGAAACATGATAGTGTACTTCCTCTTTTCTTACATGATTCTCCCTATGCACTGAGATCATCAGCCTATATCATTGACTTATACAGTGGTACCTCGGGTTACGAATTTAATTCGTTCCGTGACCCTGATCGCACACCGAATTGGTCGCACCCCGAAGCAAATTTTCCCATAAGGTTCAATGTAATTACTGTTAATCCGTTCTGGTGTCCGCGGACCACATGTAACGGGCAGAAAAATGGCCACGGACCACGTGTAACGGGCAGAAAAATGGCCGTGGACCACGTGTAACGGGAGGAAAAATGGCCGTGGACGACGTGTCAGGGCGGAAAATGGCCGTGGACCACGTGTAACGGGCAGAAAAATGGCCGTGGACGTGTCAGGGTGGAAAATGGCCGCGGACCATGTGTAACGGGTGGAAAAATGGCCGCAGACCACGTGTAACGGGCAGAAAAATGGCCACGGACGTGTCAGGGGTGGAAAAACGGCCGCGGACCACATGTCACAGCGGAAAATGGCCGCAGACCACGTGTCACAGGGGGGAAAATGGCCACGGACTGTGTCATGGGAGGGAAAATGGCCGCATATCCGGTTCGTACCCCGAGGTGGAGTTCGCAACCTGAGGTAAATTTTTGCGCCTGGAGCTGGTCGTAACCTGAAAAGTTCGTTAACAGAGGCGTTCGTAACCCGAGGTACCACTGTATATTACTACAACCCCGTTGTTTATCTGAAAGTAGCCTGAGAGGGATAAGATGGAAATCAATATCAGTACTGGTACTTTCATTATGTAATTCCCTTCACATTACTGTGACTTTTAAGACAAATATTTTCATCCATTCTTCTGGCCTTTTAGGGAAGGGAGAGTTATCACTGTCTTTGATTATAAACTGGAACATCATACACACTCTCTCTCTAAACATTGATAAATTCCATACTCAGATATTTCTCTCACAAACTCTATAATCCATTCTTCTTCTTTGTGGTTCTAGCATTTCTCACCCAACTATATTAGAATGACAAAAAATTACTGGGTACTTTTATTGTCTGCCTACCATTCTCACTTACATCATAACTCTACTAGATAAAAACAAGTCCTATAAGTTCTACTACTACAAGCTTCTATACAGTCTGCTATAAGTTTATTTTCCACTTTTCTCAATTACTATTTGTATCACACTAAGAGGAACGATTTTAATTAGAAGAAAATATAGGTAGCTCAGGAGTGAATTATGGAGTCCTTGGTGCTCTCTGAGCTTGGTTGTTTGCAGATGTTTCATTACTCCACTAGGTATCATCACCAGTGCTAGTGAGTGCGGGGTTTGCTCCCTGTTTATGTACAGTAGCTTGCCCTGCCAGTGTTGGTGGAGGTGTGGTTTTCTCCTTGGTAGTTCCTTGATTAAATCAGATACCCACACCACTATCAAAAAGTGCCTGACCACTCAAGGCTTCCAGAGGAGTAATGGTGGATTGAATATGGCTCTGTTTTTGTGGAGTTGACAGCTATGGCAGTTAAGAGAAGCCGATGAAGGATCCAGCCCTTCAGAATCATCTCTGGACAAATGAGATAATTGGATCACCCACAAGTACTCCTTACAGAGGTTCCCTGTGAAGAGATCGCAAATTAGCAATCCCCAGCAGGTTGAGCACTCTGGGAGTTGCAGGAAACATTGAGCATAAGCCGCATTTCAGAGCCTTCAAAAGGACATTAGATTTGCATACACTTCCTCTTTTAATTGATGAAGGAAACTACCTATTAACAGTTTATTTGAAATTAAAAACCTTCTGAAAGGCAAGGTGCTACATACCAGAATTTCCTCTATCCTTGAAGAAAGAAGATTTAAGTTTAAAAAAGGGGGAGAAAACTCTATTTTTTGAAACAGCAAAAGGGAGTTTAGAATATTGATTGTGGACAGTTAAGGGGCCAGATGGATTTGAAAGAATAGTTTTTACAGACTGTTTAAAATATTATAAAAATACAGCTGAAGGTCTTGGAATTAACTGTAAGAAACCTTAATGTGGGAAAGTTTTGACTCTGGAAAGAAACAAAAGACAAGACTGGATGTGGAAGGTTAACTAGAGGAAATCAGAGAGCCATTAAAGATACTTACTAACATACTGGAGGAACACTACTTTACTATAGAAGAATTTAAGTCAGTTTGGGAACATGTGTTCAGGACTTATTTTTACAACTTTCTAATACTCCTAAAGTGGAGTTAACAGACACTGAGGAAGAAAAGATTTTATTTGATAAAACAGAGGCTGAGGATGATTTGAATAGGGATCTTAAAATGGACTTTAAAAAACTGTCAGACTATGAAAGAGATATGGAAGACATGGAAGAAGATGTTGTGGATCTGAAAAGGGACTTAAAAATGTTTGACTATAAGAGTGTCATGAAGAAAGAAGCTGCTTGGGACCTACAGGGTATGCTAGATAGTGTTTTAACAATTAAAGGCGATATTCAGATTATGAATCAGAAGAGTGACACTGACACCCATCTTATTTTGGATCCACAGAAGGGAAGTATGAAAACAGACAGGGAGAAAATGAGATGAGATTATTATGTGGGACTTTATTTGAAGCAGCAACTGAAGATCAAGCCTCTTAAAAAGAAGAAAAAGGAATTCAAAGTGGACTTATGTGATCAGGGTTAAATTGTATACATTGTGATTTTGGGTTGTTACTATTGGAATCTTATTATGGCCAGGATTGTATGATGAAGATTTAAAGATTTTTTTCATATGGGGTTAAATTTTCTATGTTCTATTTGTCAGAGAAAGTTATAGATTAGAAGGTAAAAGGGACCTATTTGATTTAGTCTAAGATATATACATTATTATTGTTGGTGTTTTTAGGTCTATGGAGATAAATCTTTTATGTTGTACTTATTAGAGAAAGTTATAGTTAAAATGCACAATGGATTTATTTAAGATTAAAATATATGAGCTATTATTATTGGTACTCTTACTGCTTTTGCTGAGTAAGATTGATGATTTTTTTATAATTTGGCTATTATTAAGGGATGACAAATGGGTAGAAGAGGGGTTTTTTTTGTAATAACAGACAAGGTCTTAAGTTACTGTAAATGTTTATACTTGTTTGGAGGGAAGGGAAGTCACTTTTTATATGTCTTTCTCTTTCTTTCTCTCTTTCTTTTCTCTCTCTTTTCTTTTTTGTATATCTTGTTTAGTTCTCTATTAACTAGCTTTAATACAATAAAAATATTATATTAAAAAGTGTCTGACCACTCAACCTACTACAGCACGACCAACACAAGCTATGAAAAGGATAACACTACCATACATCAAAAACATCTCAGAAACAATCAACAGACTACTACAACCACATGGGATCACTGTAGCACACAAACCAACTAAAGGCCTCCAAAACATCTTAAGGAAACCAAAAGACCCAACAGCCCAAGAAGAAAAAACAGGTGTCATCTACAACATACAGTGTAAAGACTGTAAAAGCCACTATTTAGGACAGACAGGCAGAAGACTAGCAGAGCACAACCATGAATACCAACTAACAGTCAGAATACATGAAGAAAACTCCTAAATCTCACAAAACATGGAGAGACTCAATCATAGTTTCAACTGGGAAACTGTGAGCATCCTAGACCAAGCTAAATCCAAAAACGCTAGGGAATTCCTGGAAGCTTGTGTCAATAGACACACAGAGATAAGCCACATTTACACAACATTCAAGACAGACAATAAAAAGCTAAGAAGGAAACAAAAAGACTAGAACATCCTCTCCAACAGCCAATACCCAGATAAGCAGGGTTTAACACCAGACAAACAATCAATCAAGCAGAAAACAATACCCTAATCAAGGAACTACCAAGGAGAAATCCACACCCCCATCAACATTGGCAGGGCAAGCTACTATATAAAAACAGAGAGCAAACCCCACACACACTAGCACTGATGATGTTACCTAATTGGGTAATGAAACATCTGCAAGCAAACAATCAAGTTCAGAGAGGACCAAGGACTCCACGGAACCATTTTAGTTAGGATAAAAATATAGGCTAGCTAGCATCACATAGAATATGTAATTGAGAGGGAAAGTAGCTGTAAACCAATACATCACATGCATTTCCCTTATGTGCAAAATACTTAATAACAAGCAAGCATTCTGTCATTACCACCTACCAGGCAAAAAGGGGTCCAAAACTGAGATATAAATTTATACTGTAAGCTGCACATTCTTTATAAGGAAGAATGGATGGAATATAGGTATACAGATAAGAAAGATAATGTCTGAAAGGAAAGCTTATTGCCCCTGTTAACTAGGGAACTCAAGTTTAAAATTAAGAGAGATGAATGTAACACATAAGTAACTAAAATAGAACTATTGGTAATAATTCATACAGCTGAATAGCTGTTACCTGGTCTCCTGCAACATTTGGTTTCACAGGGCGGCATGGCAAGTCACAGATGCACATTCTATAGCCTGAAATTCAAAAAAGACATTAAACACTTCTAAATGATTAGATTTTCAACAATGAGTAACTGTTTGCAACACTGAGTAAAATATCATTCATGTTCTGAAAGTTCTATCTTGTCAAACTAAACTGTTTAATTTTAACTTCCAGAAATATGATACATGGAAAATAAAGTGTAACCACCATTAGTGATGTAAATTTCCTAATCCAAGATGTGGGGAGAGGAGGCTGGTTGCTTCAAATCATCTCTAAGGATTGTGCATCCACATTTTTAATACAAGTGCCTAATAACATAAAGCTGATAAGTGAAAGAAGGCCTATTTTAACATAAGTAAAGTTTTTCTCATAAACAACACTAATGCATGGCAATTAAAGACTTAACCAATGCATAATATCCTTTGAGTCAATCATGAAGTCCTCTAAAGAAGAAAACAAAAGAAAACTTGAAGAATAAAGGAATAAAGGAAATGATGGAATGTTCCTTTATAATGTAGGGAAAAGCTCATCACCTCTTTTGAGAAAAGAAATTATAGTGGACGAAAGCTCAAGGAGGGCTTTCCTTCTATTTTGCTCTAGTGAGACAAACTCAGAAAACTTAGAGCAGATTAGCAAGTAAAGCCAGAAGATTGGTCAAAAAAATCAACACTTTAAAGTACTTTATGTGTAGGGACAAATTAACTATAAATCTGATTGGGATTAGGATTGGATTTATATATTGTTACAATATTCAGTAAAATTACCTGAATGGTGAATTTTAACTCACACCTAGTTTAAGAAATCTCATTTTGGATTTGAACTTATAAATAAAGTGTATATGGACATGCGAAGCAGCACAGGATATACAACTGAATAGTCTTTATGTTATTCAGATGATTAGATGTATATTTCATATTCCCATTTCCGAGGGATGGGGTTTTTTGAATTTACTTATTTTAGTAGGCATTTAAAAAGAAGAGAATCAAAAAGCAGAAAAAGCAAGAAAAACAAAATACAATTGGAAAGAAATTTACAGGCAATGTAAGCTTAAATAAAAATGCTGAAGTAATATTAGATTAGTGCTGCCTATTAAAGTATTTTGTATCACTTTAAGACTTTGGTATGTTATTGAAGTCAAGTTGAAAGCCAATTATTAGTTATACATAAAACCAGTTCAGTATACCTTGTGGGAATATAAGGTTTGGTGTTACAAGTTTTTCAAATTTGGTCAAGTCTTTAAGTATTCCACCTTGTTTTTGTTTTCCACCTTCCTTTTGAACAATACTGCTTATTTGGAGATACTGAAACCAATAAGGTGATTCTGACCATTCTGAAGAAAGAATCTCAAAAGATGAAATCTTTGTTTTGTTAATAATTAGGTCTTGCTGTCTATATACATTATCATGTTTTCACTAGTTCATTTTTTAAACACATTCACTTCATGAAAATAAATATTTAATATTGAAGCAAGAGGTGACAAGTCTAGACTAATCCCTTTTCTGTGTTCATCACATATTTTTAATATGCTGCATTTATCTGACCATATAAAATTAGTTATTTGTCTCTGCCATTTGTTTAATATCTTATCTTCAATTTGTATTGGAATCATTTGAAGTATGAAGTTAAGCCTAAGTAAAATATTCATTTTTACTGCTGTTATTCTTCCTAGCCAGCTTTCTTTGTCTTAAATTGTCTATCATAAAGATTTTCCAGGTCTATGAATGATTATTCTTAAATAAATCTTGTTTGGTTTTTTTGTAAATGAATTCGCAGTATCTGATCTTTTTAACAGTAATATTAATCCTAGTTATTTGCTGCAGAAATTGATTTTCTTCATCAGGTAAATACGACATAATCATCAGAGTCTTGTTCTTATTAATGTGGTATGCTAATACCAAGCCATATTACTGTATATATTCCATTATCAATTCTACCCAATCCCTTGGATGGGTAACTACAATACAATATCATCTGCATATACAGGTAGTCCTTGGGTTAAGAATGCCTGGGTTACAGATATCCCGTAGTTAAAAACAGAGCCTACTGTAGCAAAATTTGAGTTAAATGCACAATGATTCAAATTAAATACACAATGGTTCGAGTTCATTACATAATACTTATACAGTATTATACAATAATACCATTCCAGCTTACATACAAATTCAATTTAAGGACAGACCTTCTTAAACTGGGGACTACATATAATTTTACTTTATGTTCTTGATTTTTCAGTTTATATCCTCTTTTTTTTTTCCCTTGTCATATCTTCCTTGCCAATAGTTCTAATGTTAGCAGAAATAAGGGAGAAGGGGCAGCCTTGGCTTGACCCCTTTGCTATAATACATTTTTGTAATAAAAGTCCATTGACCATTATCTTGGCTTCTTGTTCTTGAATGTTATCCTTGTGCTCCTTGATCTCTTGGAGGCTTTTGACAGTGTCGACCACAATACCCTTCTGAGCCAGCTCCCTGGGTTGGGGACTGGGGGCACCGTTTTACAGTAGTTCTCTTCCTTTCTTCAGGGCTGCTTCCAGCTGGTGTTGGTTGTGGGGGGGAGAGATATTTCCCTAGGCCCCTCCTGTGTAGGGTGCCACAGGGTTTTATTCTCTCTCCCTTCCTTTTCAACATCTACATGAAACTGCTGGATGAGGTCATCCGCTGATTTGGGGTTCTGTAATCATCAGTATGTTGATGATACCCAATTATATCTTTCAACTCCTGGCTGGCCAAGTGAGGCTGTTGAGGTTCTGCCCCAGTGCCTGGAGTTTGTATGAGTTTAGATGGGGAAGAAATGATTCTGACTTTGACTTACCAAGAATGAGTGGCCGTGGGAGTTTGGACCACCCAGATCTGGGGGTCTTTGATCTTGGATAGGGTGGCACTTCCCTATTCAAGGGTGGTACACAACTTGGGGGTCTTCCTGGATTTACAGCTCCTGCCTGATGAGCAAGTGGCAGCTATGGCCAGGAAGACCTTTGCACAGCTTCATCTGGTACACGAGTTGTGCCCTTTCTTAGATTGGGGAGCTGTTCAGACAGACACTCGTGCCCTGGTCACCTCACAGCTTGACTACTGCAATGTGGTCTATATGGGGTTGCCCTTGAAGATCACCTGGAAGCTTTAATTGCTCAGTATAACTCATGTAACACCTTTGCTTCGCAAGCTGCCCTGGTTGCCAGTTTCCTTCTGAGTGTGAGCCAAGGCACTAGTTGCTACCTATAAAGCCCTACATGGTATAGGGTCTGGTTACTTAAGAGACTGCCTGTCTTGCATAGTATCTGTCTAGCCAATCTTATCTGGCAGGGTTCTGGCACTCCAGGTTCCTTCAGTTAAACAATGGCATCTATTGGGACTCCAGAAGTGTGCCTTCACTGTAGGAACACTTGCCCCCTGGAATGAGGTCTCCCCTAAATGGCCCCTACTCTATTGGTATTGTGGCCCTGAAACCTGGCTCTTCACCCAGGCCTTTGGTGAGTGTGATTGAAGCCCCCTTTTCTTCTTTTTCTTTGTTCCCATCTGGGTTTGCTATCTCTGCCATCTTCGTTCCTTTTTGTTATGTGTTGTTTTCTTGTTTTAAATGTTTTTAACAATTTGTAAACTGCTGAGAGTCACTGGGAGTTGAGGGACGTATAAATTTAATAAATAATAATACCCTCTGTATCCCTATAAGAAATTTTTAACCACAGTTCTTCTTCAGAGTCATTCCAAATTATCAAAAGCTTTCTCTAGGTCAAGAAAAATCATAACTACTTTTTTTGTTTTTCTGATTTATACTGTTAGTAATATTCGAATTATATCTATTATTTCCCTCATGTATCTCTTCAGAACAAATCCAAGCTGACCAAGATGTATTCATTCAGTTAAAAGGCCATTTAATCTCTTTGCAAGTATTGCCATAAACATTTGTAATCTACATTCAATACAGAGGTCTATACAACCCTAGGTGAGTTGGATAATTCCCCTCTTTTGTAAATCAAGGAAATAAAAGCTTCGTGGCAGGAAGGAGGAAGTATCTAACATTGCTATATCTCATCCTTTACCTGAATTAATGGTTTAATCAAACCTTCCTGGAAGATCTTATAATATATAATATATTGTAGAAAAACAGTCTTGTCCTAAGGATTTGTTGAATTTTATCTCTTCCATTGTTGAAGTATACCTCTTTCCATTCTAAACAGAAGTAATCATTATTTTTTCTTGTTCTTTTCACTGATGATATTTATTTGAAAGATTTATATGCCACCCATCTTGTGGCACACAACTCTGGGCAGCTAACAACAACAATAAAAACACAAACAATAAAAACAATGCAAGAAAACAAAACAAAAAAAACAAAACAAAACCAGGCAATCCATCAACTACCATCCAAATCCATCAACTACACCCATTCATCTATACAATCTCCCGGGCTCCGGCCTTACTGTCCCAACGCCTGGGGGAAAAGCCAGCTCATCTCTTTTCTTGAACTCTGACCATTATAAATTAAAGAATGCTCCTGTGATCGTGATGTTTGACTTAGAACACAAATTACACAGAAAAGCTAACAGTTGTCATCTAAGTGCATTACTATTAATAATGGCATTTTAGCTGTATTTACCTTCAAATTCAACGGACACTTTCCAATGAAGATTCTGAAGGTGGCGATGGAGCTTGTGACCATTGCAAGCTTTGAACCTCTCTTCAGGACATAAGGGGCAGGACTTCTTATCAGCTGGTAATTTAAATTAGATCAAAATAAGGGGAAAAATGCAATAACCCAGTCTTTCAGTTTTGAGAAAATGGAAGCAATTCCTTGAAGTTTCCTTGACAATATACAGAAGTAGTAATTGCATCTCAACTCAACAACTTGCAATCAAATCATTAATACTTGAAAAGTGTAAGAACCTTATTTGTTTTAAAAGTCATGATTTAAAGTTTAGTTAAACTAGTGTTGAAGTATCTGAGATCCAAGACTGAAGTAGAAATCTTTAATCTTTTCTTCACAAGATTAATTAAGATAATCTAAGGTTACTATAGAAATAACTAGCACATCACTGCCTACTCAACAGATACATTTTTCTTGTTCCTTTCCATGCTGTAAGCATTACTATGGATATCCTTGTTCCTAGCTTCTTCTGGGAAACTAATTTTACTGCATCTTCTCACTTGGACCTGACAACAAGGACAGAACTGCAGGTATAGCCCTACAGTGATATAAGTGAAATGATACTTACTTTTGTTTTTTTCTTTAAAATATTTTAATCACTACCACTTAAATAATTTGTTGTAATTCTTTACACATATTGCCTAGACTGATAACCATCACTGATGCATCGCTCCTTATCTGGCTCCCATTTTAAGATCAATAATATATTTTTTTCAGACTTTCTCTGTTTTCTGTACCTACCATGCTAAGTATCTGTCCAAAAACTGAATGCCACAAGCATTACATTTCAATCATTAGTCGTTTACTTCTGGAGATATTTTTAATACCTGCCAGTTGTTGGTCTTCATTCTTGGAATCAGAAGAAATTAGGCAACCTTCCTGCAGATCAGCCAGTTTTTCTAAATCAGCAAGGGTCCTCTGAATTGAAATATGTTTCTCTAAAATAAACAATTCAAATTATTTTTCAGCAAAGGCTGTGTCTGTATATACGCACTAAACATAATCAAGTACTACTTAACTTCAATCTTTCAAACAGTTTCTAGAAGTCTGGAGTTTTTGTGCATTGTGTCTCTCAATCAATCCTCTGATCCTATAATGGCCCATGTTTACCTAATCATCTTGCCTATTAGGTCCCCATGGCTCTGTAATAGTACTGTAGTACTCTTTCCCCAAACAAATCCAAAAGATAAAAAAAAATATTAAAAACCTCATACTAAATTTCCACTAAAGTTCATACATTGACAATATATTTAGAACAGCATTAAAATATTACATAGGCTTTGAACTGGAATATTTGTGGAGCTCATCAGCTAAATTTGAGAATTATCTGGGCAACTGAGTGTGTGCTTCTCTTTTTCCTGCTGAATGGGGAAGATGTTTGCTCACTTGCCATGCTTACAATCTAAGGGAAGTGTGATAGAATGGAATTATGAAGGCCAGGCTCAGGGAGATAAACATTTTCTTAGCTCCCCAGAAGAGAGTGGGAGGAACAAGAGGATGAGACTGGCACCTCCCTGAGGAGTTCACACTGTTGTGGCTGGCTGACTTTGGGATCTGGGGCTTCAGTCTGGGAAGATTCTTGCTAGAGGTTGTAGCTAATAAACATAACTGGACTGAATTTGCACTGTCTCTTGGAGTTCCTTGGGCTAGGCCTGACAGGAAGAATCTTATAGCTGCAGCTGACTATGGGTCAAGTAATCAGCATTCATCAGCCAACAGCTCAGTTCCAGCTAGCAGTCTGGAAAGAAGAGATAAGTTGGCAATGAGCAACTAAAAGAGCTAACAGGAACAGGGGAGTTTTGTAGGGAGGGACAAAAGGAAGAAGGGCACACTGACTTCCCACCTCCAGAGACTAAATGTCAAGGTAAGTTTAGCAACTTGTGAAGAAGCCAAGACCCCAAATTCTGTAAAAGTATAAGAGCTATCTCTTAGGTCAAACAGTCCATAAAGAAAAAAAGCAAGTTACCAACAATAATTACAGGTAGTCCCTGCTTAACTATTGTAATTGGGATTGGAATTTCTATCACTAAGCAATGCAGTTGTGAAGTGCAATGTCATGTGGCTGCACCACTTAGTGATGGCAGTTCCAGCAGTTGCCAGTTACCATCGTTAAGTGAGGATTGTGTGGTCCATTAAATGAGAACCTCACATGATCATGACTTTCAACTTCCAGCTGGCTTCCCTATTGGCTTTGCTTGTGGAAAGCCACCAGGGAAGATTGCAAATTGTGATCATGTTACCCTGGGACGCTGCAAGGGTCGGAATTCCAGGCTGGTTGCCGAGTGCCCAAATCGCAATCACATGACCATAGGGGCACTGCAACAGCCAGAACGTTGAGGTCCAGTTGTAAGTACTTGTTCAGCGCCATCACAAGTTTGAACAGTTGTTGAACAAGTGGTCATTAAACGAGGACTTGTAGTACAAAAAAATATCCATGTCATGTGGGAATTTATAATGGTTGCCTTTTTTAAAGCAAAAGTGATAGCCTTTTCTAGTAAAGAAGCTGTTCAAGCTCCTACATAGTTTTTCTGAAATTTTGCCAACTAGTACATCCTTTTTCAAATGAGGCAATCAGAAGTGTACACAGTATTTCAAATTGGACACACCATAC
Source organism: Python bivittatus (assembly GCF_059951505.1). NCBI lineage: Eukaryota > Metazoa > Chordata > Lepidosauria > Squamata > Pythonidae > Python > Python bivittatus. The sequence goes on from NW_028277098.1 coordinate 9,716,364, forward strand.
ATTTGGATAAAGGCATCACAGTGTTGGGATTTTGTGGCAGCAATCCATAAAAGTTTATCAATTTGGTCAACGGTTTTTAAAAATTCAGATATACAGTATTGACAGGATCACCTCCATGGATGTGCCTGCTGACACTTAAAAAAAGAACTCTAGAAAATTGGTGAAGCAGAATTTACCTTTGCAGAATCCATGCTGATTTTCCTTGATCAAAACATGTTTCTCTATCTGCCTACTTTTTATTATTATTGTTAGCGTTTCTATTAGTTTGTCTGGAATAGACATTAAACAGACTGGTCTATAATTTCCCAGAACATTACTGGCAATGGGAAGACAGGAGATTTGATTTGTGTCTCCTTGCTGCTCTTATGCTGACTTTTGGTGTTCCTGCCATCAAAGTGAAGCAAGCGAAAAGCCATCGCTTCTCCCAAAAAGGAGAGCAAACAATTGAAAGCAAAGAATTTCCTCCATGGAATTAGAATAAGTTTTAAACTCTGGTTTCTAGCTAAAAAAGGTTAACTCTTTCCTATATTTTTGGCTCTATTTTCAGTGGCAAAGAATAAATAATGTATTTTGGCTTTTATGTATCTTTGGGCATAATTTGGAATTATGGCGCTGAACATTTACTTAAATACTGTATATATAATGTATATATTTAACTGGGACAAAATCCCAGTGTATTCAGTGGGCTTCCTCATTACTAACTGTATTGGGATTACACAGGGTGTTTCATTGACTGGCTGGAGGTCCAGAGATTTGGGGTGATTTCATGATATATCAGAAAAAGTTCAGTGCCGCTGAAATGCAGTGGCTCTGGGGGCTGCATTCATGATGTAGTATGTTGATCCATTATTGTATATTTTAATAAACTTAAACTGAAGTTAGGAACCAATAAGTTGTAGGTAGTATACTCCTGACTACATTATAAGGTTTTGTTAGAGTGGTATTACACTACTACTAAAGTGATAAGCAGTCACCTCCTTTGAGGTTTGATCTATAAATCTTGGGAGAAATACATATGAACATACAAAGAATTCACATTTTTGCCTAACGCTGCAATATTTTTCAACATTAACAATTAGACGATGTAACCCATCTTATACTCTTTATCTATATATTTTTACTAATTTGTAAAAGACAGATTGGCAGAATATTTCATGTCCTGTAAACAACCCCACATAAAGCAAAGTTTTCTGTATTATCTTAGCGAACCTTGTAGAGATTTAGATGATGCATCTAGTAGGTTACTGTTAAGATCTTCAATGGAATTTTGCTCTGTTTCTTTCATTTTGGCATTTATATCTTCATTAATAATTTCTATATCTTGCCTGGAGCTATCAAGTTTTTTGGAGTCATCCATCCCATCTACACAAAGATAAAAAACCAAGATTATAAGGCAAAACAATACATATTAATTAGCTGCATTATTTTCTGTGTAAATATACTACAGTATTCCAATTAGTATATATGCAATGCAAAAAAGTGTGAGATAAAAGATAAATTAGATCCATTAAAATTAACAAGAGTTCAGTAAATCATCACTAACAAGTCCCACAGAATTTAGTTGTTTTTTTCCAAATAAAAAATTGAGTTTGGAACTAACAATTTGAAAAGGAAAGTAGCATGTCTAGTGCCAGATTTACTGAAAACTACACTTTGTACAATACTTCATACCTAAGAGAAAATTTTTAAAATTATGTATTTCCATTTGCATTCCTGCTTCAGATATTTTTTCCTCTCAAACTTAATTTAACCAGTTACATTATTTTTAAGCAAGTTCTTATTAACCAATGTCCAACTCTAACCAAGATCTCAAGCTAATTTGTAAATCCTGGTGAAGATGGGATCTGGTTAAAATTGCCCATTCCTGAGAATAGAACAAATGTGATTTTTAGCAATGCTTAAGGCTGGCATAGGAAGGAAATGAAATATATGTTCTCATTTCTTGCTCATAATTTCATAATTGCAATTAAAGATTTGAAAACTGATCTTTGCACAATTTTTTCTTCTAAGCAGTAAGCCAACTTTATTCATACTGTAATACACAAAAATAATATTTATATGCATATAATTCAGTCCACCACCTTTCTGGTACCAACTTCATTGCCTTAAACGAATGCCTTCCATAAAGTTACTTATTTCTGCTTAATGACCATTACTGACATTTACAAATATGAATGCACTATTTTAGTGAAAATTAATGTATCCTAGTGTAGAGGAAATATTCAAAGTAAAAATGATCTAAAAGGTTGGTCCTACTTATGCTTTTCTACAAGGACATAGCAAGGAATATCAACAATTAGGATTAATATGATATTCTTAATATTTTGCCTGAAAATAGAGAATGAAATACTGTAGACATGCCCCAGGATTAGGAAGTTATTCAGGGGAGTATTTATGAATTAAAAAAAAAACTACTTTACAATTAAAGAGAAGTTTTAACATGGGGCTATGCCAAGTTTTAGGGCTAGGGGACAGATTTGGAATTCTGAGAGCTTGTTTGTAGCCGCAAGTAAGAGCTGCCAAGGTAGACGCATCTGGTGATTCAATATTTATTTATCCAAAAACATATGAAGTTGCCCCTTGCTCTCCTCTCTAATCCACAGAATGCCTGTACCATTCTCTCTCTCCCTCTCTCTCTCTCTTTTGGACAGGTGAGACACCCTGTCAAACAACGGTGTATTCATCACTCATTTTAATTTTCTAAGGATATTTGTTGAGGAAATCAATATAGAGTTGTAGGGTTTTAGAATATATTTACACTTAGACACAATAGATCTTTCATATTCTATGCTGCCATTTATTATTACACTTTTACAGAATAGAGTAATCCAGATTAGTATTTATATGGCACATATTCATAGGGAGAAAGTGCTAACAGTTTTTTTGTAAAAATGCTAAAAAAGCAAAGATGATGCTTCCTCTGCAACAATGATTAAAAATATTTCTGACATTAATATGGGGTACTTGCTGAGAAGGACTATATGAGACAAAAAATATAATATAAAAATATATATCCAGAATACCAAAAAAAGGAACATAAATTAGATATTAGACCAGAGAGACTGTAATTAATAAATTTATAAACACCAAATACATTTTTCTAAGATGTATACCAAAGGCAATTTACCCTTAGAATTGACCCTTAGACAATAAAAAAGCTAAGAAGGAAACAAAAAGACCAGAACACATCCTCTCCAGCAGCCAACACCCATATAAGCAGAGATTAATACCAGACAAACAATCAAGCAGAAAACAATACCCTAATCAAGGAACTAAGGAGAAAACCACTCTCCCACCAAAACTGGCAGGGCAAGCTACTGTATATAAACAGGGAGCAAACCCCACACTCACACTGATGATGTTACATAGTTGGGTAATGAAACATCTGCCAGCAAACAACCAAGCTCAGAGAGCACCAAGGAACCCACAGTTCAACCCTGAGCTACATATATTCTCTTCTACTGGAAGCATAATCCTTTCTTGCATTATGCAAGAGTCTTAGTTTCAGTTTAGCAAAACTATGCATGAAAAGAGAAACTAAGACCTAGTTATGCATAAGTCTTATTTCAGTTTAGCAAAAGTATGCTTGCTGATTCAACTAATATAGGAATACAATTAAGGATTTTTACATTTATTTTTATCTTGCTCTCTAAAAACCTTAAAGCAGTATTGAAATCTACTTCACTTTTATCCTGCTCATGGCTTCTTGAAACTTACAGTTCCCAGCAAAAGAATGACTAGTGCAGCGTTTAAACTTAACTGCGAGGAATTCTGGGAATACTTCTTTTTTTTTTTTTTTAACTTTGTAAGGCAATGTCTTGAGTGAAAGATTGGGCAAGAACCACCATATATTACATTATATAATGATAACAGAGGCCTGGTGTTGCTGCCTTGAACCACCAGCCTTCTGGATTTTTTCCTTTTATTTTTGTAAATGTGTGCTGTTATAAATTTTAATTGTATATATTGTTTTAATATGTTGTGAGCCACCCAGAGTCCCCCATTGGGGGGAGATGGCCAGTGATAAGTTTAATAAATAAATAAAATAAAAATAAATATTATATATTAACCAGCATGTAGCATACTTTATAAAGTAATAATTCAATGATTTATTATCACTCATTGGAAAACCCCAAGCCAAGAACAACATGGACTCAAAGATAATTATTCTCAATTCCATGAATCCTCAATTCCATCTATTTTTTTTTTTTTTGTCTGCGCTCAGTCATTACTGACCCTGCAGTGACTCCTTGGACGAGTCCTTGCAGTTTTCAAGGCAATTGTTTCAGAAGTGGTTTGCCAGAGCCTCCTTCCTAGAGCAGAGCCCAGCTGGTGAGCGCAGGAGGCGGGGTTTCCGTTGCTTCGCACCCTTTTTCTTCTGGCGAGCGTGGTTTCGCGCTTACCGGTAACTGCTTCCGACTCCTTTTGCAAGGCGCCACCAGTATTTTTCCTCCCACCGGAATGAGAGTACCCATTTATCTACTCACGTGAGTTTTCGACCTGTTGGGTTGACAGGAACTGGGGAGGAAACAGGAGCTCACCCTGTTTAGCGCAAAGGCTGGACTCGAACCGCCAAAGCGTCAGCCATTTCTGGCCGGCAACTTTCAGCATCATTAAGCCGCTGCACCACCGCGTCCCCCTAATTCCATCTATATCACGGCTAGAAAACTTGTGGCCCTCCAGATATTCCTAAACTACAATTGCCAGCATCCATTGTCCAAGCTAATTCAACAGTATTAACGACCACCAGTTTCCCCTTCTTGATCTAGATCCAGGCCCAAGAATATTTGCTCAGGCTTCTGTTGGGTTTTCCTCATTCACTCACAGTTCATGCCACTTTGCCTCTTCAAGAGATTGAAATAAAAGATGCAACCTTTATTTGCTTTATTTTTTACAATACCTAAGATTGCCAGATAACAATATGAAATTCTGGAAGATCTCAGCTATTAGATCTCTGAAACAATTTGCCTTTTGTGTGCCTCTCAGTATCCTAAGCTAGTGTTGGAAAAAGAGAATGTGTGCTTCTTAAAATATTCAGTTAGCTATAATTAACTCAATATTTCTTCTTTCTGCCCAAAGGGCACTCAAGCAGTCATAAAACAATCAGTAAATTAAAAATCTCAATGTTTTCACCAGGAAGCAAATCTTAAATACTATAATAAACAAATAAAGCATAATTGACATAAATTTATATTCTAGAGCTATGTCATAAGGCTATATTCACACATTTAATCAAAGTAGTTTTGCCCATACTTTTGCTTGCAAAGGAAAAAGAAAAAACACTTTGATTAATCAAAATAATTAGATATATTTCGGCATAAAGCAGGACAGGATAAATTTAGAAGATATGTAGATATAGGGGGGAATTGGTTTTTATGAAATGCAGGAAAATGCACAAATGCAGTAATGTGCTAACTTGCTAACAGAGATACCACTTACCTGGATGGGACAGAAAATAAAATCTAAAGGATGAAAGAAGAATTTAATGCACATATTACCATATGTATCCAGCAAAGAAAAGGCAATTGTTTAGAAAAGTGTTTGCTTGGATAAGGAAATCTTCTATTTCCTTGGGCTTTGATTATCCTTAGTGGGTTGGCGTTTAGTTTGAAAAGAGTGACTCTGATCACCCTCCTTTGACTATATCAAATGTGGAGTCCTTGTTGCTCTCTGAGCTTGGTTGTTTGCTCACGGACATTTCACTACCCAACAAATGATTCAGACAAAAGTTCAACTTAATGTTCAAATGTTCAACTTAAGAAATATGGTGAAAGGAGAAGATCTAGAAAGCAAATAACGCTGAACAAAGCTTTGTTTCTATAGATCCAGATCTAGCTTTCTAGGAGAAAGCTCCATGTGCTGCATATCCTTCCTGGGCCCAAGCTGACAAGTGATCGAGAAACAGCTGACACTGAACATGGAGATTTCATTCAGGCAGTCCATGAACAATGAAGTTCTGAAATTCCCAAGGGAATTACTAATTTGTTTGCCTAGGGGAAGGATCTGTTTAAACAATAGAGTCGTTAACACAAAGCTCCCCAGAAAGAAAACAGCAGGCAGCTCAATGATGCTCCAAGACTTGATAACTGCAGTTGAGGAACAGAAGCACAGGCAGCTGATATTTGCTGGGCTTTTCCTGGGAGCCTTCACTAACTAATCAGGTCAGATGTCCCTTGGATCTGATAGAAAGCATCTGGCACTAGCTGGAAGGAAGGTTTTTCAATTTTTGCTGAGATCATCCCTTCTCGACAGAGAATCCTGCGTGAAGGAGTACACCATACCAGCTCTACTAATGACTTGTGATTTACCTATTTTATCCTTTACTGTAACTAAGAGGGGGGAAAGGGAAAACTGGAAGGATAGCAAGAGCCTCCTGTCAACGCTTTCTTCCCGCCCCCAAGAGGATATCCTGTACACCAAGACCTGTTTAATACGCCATTAAAAGCTAATAAAAAAAACAATGTTTTTTGCAATAACAGGTCCTCTAGGAGGAACGTAATGCATTCATTCAACAGCACCGAGGCACAACCGGCTGAGGGCCTGCAGCATTTCTCCTTAAAGGAGACTCATAGCTGCGTCCCTGTAAACAGGCATCGCTTTCCCCCACCCCATCACGGTGATGCCCCTCCAGGGCGCCCAAGAAAGGCACCGCCTGGAAGACAGGAAACCTCTGACCGACGAGCCTAACATCTGAACGCGCCTTCTAGTCGTCTGAAAGGTTCCTCTCAAGCGGAGAGGATAAGGAGAAAAAAAGCCGGCGGCAAATGCAGCCTCTCCCTCCTTCTCCTCAGGGCAAAACCCTCACCCTGCAGGCGGTTCCTGCCCCTTCCTTTTACTCACTGAGCTCCTCCGCTGCCTCCTTATCTTCTTCTTCTTCCCTGCTTTCCGTAAGTCTCTCTTCCTTTGGGGGCGACAGCGGTGGTTGCAACAGCGGCAGCGGGGCGTCCTCGGTCGCCATCTTTCCCACAAAGCGAAGTTGGAGAGGAGAGGATGACTTTCTTTCCCTCCTCCTTCTCAGTCCGCTCTCCAAAGACCCCTCGCACCACTTAGGCGTGATCCCTCGCTGGCCAAGCTGTTGCCGTACTACTGGACGGTAAGGGCAAGGCTACAGCTCCGAGACATTTTGAACCCCTAGCGACTACATCACCCAAAGTCCAACGCGACTCTTGAACTACAATACCCAAAATGCCGCCACACTGAATGCAACATGCTGCATTTTGCCATGGTGTATAATTAGCTAGCTGTAGGCGAACTACAGTACCCGGCATGCAACTCAGCAGGGAGTGGGGTTTATGCATTCACCCGTATCCGGTTGGAGTGTAGAATGGAGGCCATCTGCCTGCCGGAGTGGTCCTTTTTATTGTGAGAGAAGTCTTCAAGGGCGGAGATTGGTGCCTGAGACGTCAGAGGAAAACAAGCCAGGACGAATGGCCAATACTTTTCGGACCGGAGGTGCCTTTACGTTACCGCGAGAAAGAGCCGTAGAACGCGTTGGGAGAAACGTTTTAAGGAGCTAAAAATGATCTCTCTGGAAAGGCTGTCGAGGCTCCGGGAATCTTGATTCGGTAGGCGTGTGTGAACGGGCCGTCCCCACTTCCTCAAAAGCTACAAGGTAGGCTCGTTGAGCTTGGCTTCGCATGTTAATTGAACCCAGCTTTACGGTTGCTTCAACAAACTCCGGTCAAAGCAGGACTGGTTCAGCAGGGGAGTCGTCTTCATTTACCTTGTTACCGTCTGTGCTGTAAAGTTGACAAGCACACGGGAGAAGAAAAGTATTTTAAAATGGATACAGTGTAAGGTAGAAACCAAACCCAGCCCTCTCCTGTGCTTTGGTAATCAATTTGGCTGATTATGATATTGTTGTGATGTTTTGCTGACATCACTTAAATACTTATTTACCCATTTTAACAAAGACTCTGGATATTTGCTCTTTTATTTTTAATAGCCATTTTTCTCCAGAGCAAACATCTACAGTCATTGTAAGAAAACATTAATGTCTATGGCTGTTTTCTTACATCTTTAACATAACAGATAGAAACATGAACAGTGGACATTTTTTCAGGAGGTGGACTAAAACAATTTAAAATTGCTATACTTTTATATGTTGATTTCCTTTTAAATTGCAACAGGACTGGTGGTAAAGCATAATATATCAGATGTATCAAATATATCAAATTCAGACAGTACAGCAGAACAGAACTTTTATAATGGGAGAAAACTTACTACTATCCCAGTGAGTAATTAGTTTTATTTAATCAGCTAGAAGTGGCTTTAACTAGAATGGATGGTGGGGGTACAGAATGGTCAGAATGAATATTTATGGTTTCTCCAACACTCTGGTAAAGCAATTTTCACATGACATGCTGTTTGTAAACTAAACTAGTGTAAAATGTTCTGCCCCACTGCTGATCCTTATCCTGCATGTTTTCTGGTCTGCTGCCCTATGATGTTGTCCTGATTTAGAATATACAGAACATGTTAAGCAAAGCATGAAACCTTTTGTTGCTCTCTTTCTCAGTGAGAAACCATCTGCCAATCCCAGTACTGCTGTGACTGGCAGATTATTTTAATAATTTATTAAACTTGTATGCTGCCTGAATTGACAGATGGTTAGACCCACAGGTTTAGCCATCTGTCAAAAGCTAGTATCAAGACAGCTGATCTCTCAGGTAAGGGATACACTGTTTGTTTCATGGTTAGGGGCAAGTGAGGCAAGATTTTAAAATTTCCATCTCAGTCATAATATTTATAAAGGGTCATGGAGGCTTCTACATTCATTTTCTCCCAATAAATAAGCCACTTAACAAGGTATGTCTTCCTTTTTCCTTATCAATTCCTCCTTCTTATCTCAGGCTGAAGATTTATAGCCTGTCCGTCCACTTATATAGTTTACAGGGGTGCACAATTTCTACCACTCTGCCAAAAGCAAAATTTAAGCCCAGCAACATTGCCAGAATGTATATTTTGCTTGTATAATACTCTTGTTTAAAGGGGAGAGAGATGGAAGACATCTCCCTCCCTCCTCTACTGCTACAGATGGATAGGAATAATGCAATTATAGTTCTCCCTTTGAACAGCAAACCTTCTCTTGCTGTAAACTGTTCTGAAGTTGCTGGTTCCTTATTTGCACAAAAACATCAAAAGTCACTTCAGCTGGGAAAATGAATGTAAACCTGAATGCTATGCTTAAAGTTAAACTTAGAACTAATTCATATTGTATATCTCCATAACTAGGACACTCTGTCTTTAAGAAACAAATTACTGCCTTAGGGCAACAAAACATAATGCATGACAAACCTCAGATTTGAGTTGTTGCCTCCCATAGTTATGGCACCCCAAATCATGCATCCTCATATCTAACAGACTGACCTGGAAGTGATAGGGCTGCATCTTTCTGGTCCAATATTTTCCATATGTTAAGGGCACCATAATTATCATGTGGCATAGCCATATCTTGCTCAAGATCTGCACAAATTAATAAGTAACAGAGTGGTTGCATCTCAGAATAGTTTGGGCCACCCCAGTTTGTATAACAACATATCCAGGAGATTGCCCTTCATATGATGGGGTTGCATCTTCTCCAGCCCCAAATTTTCATATACTGTACACATGGCATCACTAACTATGGCATAACACATTTTCATTGCTCAAAATAGGTAAAAATGAATAAGTAAATGAATCTCTGACTCTCGAAACATATTTCAGCTACCCAGAATCATAGAACCTTAGGCCCAGCAGATTCTTTTGCATGTGATGGGGCTGCAATTTAGCCATCTCAAAGCTTTCTGTAGGTACATGATGTTGTCCCAGGAAACTCTGGGTTCATTGAACCTGGCATGCAACACCCAATTAACATGCACGGTGGAAATCTCTTTTAATAGCTTTATTCTGCAGATTAAAGGGCGCTTGGAGGTTGGCTTTCTCGCTTTTTTGTGAGATGGGTGGCTATATAAATATAATCAATTAATCAATAAAAAATAAAGCAAGCGCGAATGCTCCATCCAAAGCATTAGAATTTAAACAGTTACAATCAGAAAATCATTACATCATAAATGAATACAATTTCATTGGTAAACATAGTTAAAACACTCCTAAGTAGGTGGGTACTAATGCCCAAAGGGTGGGTGCTTGTTGCTGCTAAGGGAAATATGAGCAGAGCTAGCCAGTCCCTTATCTATATAGGTTAGAAATGCTTGTGGGAGGGCTTTCACTGCCTCTGCTATGCTTCTGCTTCTTACTTCCACTTTTTGCCCTAGCTGATAAAATGCACAATACTCAGAGGGAAGGCAATTCAAACAGAACTCAGTTTGCAACTTAATTATCTACTCAGCAACTTAGTGAAGGTCAGTTCTAGGGCTCTGCATAATGCTTTGTTCCAAAATCCCCCATTCCATCAATGGCATTGTTAACTACTGTGAACCACAGCTATCTTATACAAAATAGGTAGAAATGAGTAAGTAAATATGCACCATTTGTAGAAACTTAGAAGAGCAGATTCCAGCCAATTAGCAAATTCTCACAGTTGTAATTTTTTGCTTGAGGTTCTTTGCACAGCCCAGGAGAAATATATATTTGAGTCTCAGCAAGAATGTGAAAAGCTTTCATACTTTGTTTATAAATAATAATTTTATATGCATTCGTATGTCTAGCAACGCTGGTTAACTTGTATCCTTCCAGTATGATTTGGAAAGTGAGTTCATTGGGGCTGAGCTTCACTTCAGATTAAGTTCTAAAAAGGTGCTTTGGAGCCTGTGAGAGTGCAAACAAGGGAGTTCATGACTTCTTAATGCAGCTGCATCTTTTCCTGGGATCACACAGCTTTCTTTCTCAGCTGCTGTCCAGTCTTAGAAAAAAGGTGCAGCTGCTTTAAGGAGTTGCAGGTAATGCCACATTTGCTTTCCAAAATGTATTTATGGAATTGATTCCAAAGTCCTACACAAACCAAGAGATAGTATGTGTGTTCTCATTGGTCTACTTCCCTTCAACGCTAAGCACAGGAAATCTGACTCAGATGAGTGCTTTCATATTTTGACTTCAGCAGAACAATGTAGTTATGAATGCATTGTTTCAGAACATATATTGTGTTTGTACTTTCGTTTAATTAGTTTAATTAAAAGCTATGTTTGAAATTAGAATTACTGTCCTGAGCCAGGAACTCTGATAAGACATGCATGCTGGATCTTTCAATGCTGTTTCTTTCTTTTTACAGTTCTGATTGAGTTAATTTTTTTTTCTGTTATTCAGTGCTCTCATTATCAGAAACCTGGGTGTGTTTCTGAGTCCACCCAATTTTGCTCTCATTTTAACTTCAATTTTGGAACTCTTTAGAAAGGAACATAGTAACAAACTGGGAAAATGGTGTTGTCTTAGTCCCTTCTCATATGGTATTATTTGATGCCACCTTTCCCCCAAATAGGCATTCCCAAGTTTTTTGGACTTTAACTCTCAGACTTCCCCAGTCATGGTAGCCATTGAAGGTTGGGGAATATTGTCCTATACTACAAGTAGTATGAACAATTAAGCCACAGGAATGTTCATGCATTATAAGAATTGGGCTTTAGCTTTTTGATACAAAGAGAAATACAGCAGTAATTGAGAGATATTGAGCAGAAATAAAGAGCTTTGTGACTTGAAGAGCATATGAGATACAAATATCTCTAGATCACAGTAATTAATTTGGACCTTTCTAGTGAATTGCCTGTTGTATTGGAAATATTGATGTAATTAGGCACAATGCATCTGGTTGTAATTGTCACATACATGCAACTCTGGGGATACTACCATAATCAAATGGCTTACATATGGTTGTGTTTGTGTTATTGGCACTTCATCCCAGATATGAGTATATTTAACCGGCTGAAGGGAGACATTATAGTAGTTTTCAAGTATATGAAGGATTGTCACAAAGAAGAGAGAGTAGACTTATTTCCTCTTGCCTCAGAGGGCAGGACTAAAACCAATGAGTTAAAACTGTAAGGAGGTAGATAATCTAACAGTGAATAGTAAATCTCAGGAGGAACTTCCTGACTGTTTGAGCTGTCAGCCATTGGAACAGACTGCACATCAGACAGTGAGTTTGCCTTTCCTGAAGGTCCTCAAAGAGAGGCTGGATTGTCATCCTCCAGAAATACTGCAGTAGATCCTGCACTTGAGTAAGGGACTGGATTAGATGGCCTCCAAGGTCTCTTCCAATTCCCTGCTTCTCTGTACTCAAAAGAAATAGAGAATTAGAACTAGATAAAGGCCAGGAATTCTCTTCGTTTTTTGCAAGAGAAAGGATAGAGCTAGGTTATAGCCAGTCTCAGAAAGTGGGCAGGGTTGGCCATTGCTATTATGCCCCCAAGATGTTAAATGTAATCTACTATCTGCAACATGTACATTTGTTCATTCTAAATTACAAACATTTGGCCTAATTTTCAGACTTTGTTTTTTCCCTTAGTCCATTTTATGCCATTTTTCCTGAAGGAAAAATTCTGGAAAATTCAAAGGCTTGCTTATATTTTGGAACTATTTTGTTTGGTTCTAATAAATGTATGAATGAATTATATATTCTGAACAATTTAATTTGATTGTAGACATCCTGAGTTCTTGAAATATTTCTTGTTAAATTGTTCATTTGGTGTTCCCATGAGTCTCCATGGAAAAGATAAGATAATCTCAAGGTTTGCACTAACCATAACAGATTTCCCATCCTTGGGGAAAGGAGTGGTAACTCAAAAGCCCTAAAATTGCCTGAAATAATATACTAATCATAAAAATAAATTGAAGGAAAGTTATTTTATACCAGCTGAAAACATTTTCATGTGAATTTACATATGTTACTATGCCATGCCTAGTTATGTTTCAGTGCTTTATATTTATAAACAGCTGAAACAAGGAGCTGATATTCTCTGATAGCAAGGTAAAAACATGCAGGAGATAATGAGAGGAGAGTAACCTTAGATTACAGCTTTGTCCTGGTTCAGAGAAATGATGTTAAAATACTAGAGGAAGGGGAGAATCCAAATCTGTAGACAATATGTTTATTAGGCCTACTGAAGTTGTTTAAATCACTGCAAGTTTCAAATTTTAAATTTGCTTGGCCAGATCAATTCCCAGGGAGGAACTATTGAAATACAGTCCGCAGAAACAGAACAAAAGAGCACTAGTAATTGTCACTTACAGCTCAAAGCTCAAGCGATTCAAACATATTAAGTTACAGCCCATACTGGACAATACTGTAACAATGCACTTTCTCAGGCACCAGGTGGCAGGCCCATGTCATACAGATCACCCAACCTGAAGCATGCTCTCACAAACAATAAACAACAAGACAGTGGTGCCGACATGGGAACCATATCCTGCAACAAACCCAGATATCTACTTTGCCCTCATATCTACACCAATAGCACCATCACAAGCTTATGGATTTAATAACATTTGTTAGTTGGAAAAGGTGCTACCAGATTCTTGATCAGGTAAAGACAGTAACAGATAACTGATACTGTTATATAATCAACAATGATTTGTAATTTGTAATTAGTCTGGGCTTTCTATTTTTTCTTTATTGTAATTGCTAATAAACTAAAACAAATTGACAACCAAGTTGAATAATGGACGTGGTCTATCTGCTCTTGCTTTTTCTGTCTACTTACCTCCTTTTTCTCAGGTGTCTCTTAATGTCTGCGCCAATTCTACTAATCACATTTCTCTCATTACCTATTCTGGCCACTGCTTCTTGAGGGATCAACAATATTTCTGGTGCCTCATTGCTCTTCCTATCATGAATTCATGATAAGGGCTTCCATTTACACCTTTTGCACGCACACACACCACTCCAGATTGGACCCTTCACTACAGCCATCCAACTTTATATACAGAGTTTGGTTCACTGAGGGGTGTGCTATTTTAGCGGTTCCTCTGTTTTCAAGAAATGGTGTGGACAAGGCCCCCATATGTCCACCACCCAAAAATAGCTCTATCTAGCTTCATCTTTTCTACATTTTCAACACTTCAGCTATTATCTCTCACAAGAATGCTGACTTTCAGTTCTCTAACTCTACAATATATTTATCATGCACAAATACACTGTTTAAAGAAGAGAAGAGTTAAGGAGAAGGGAAACAGGCAGAACTATCTTCTTTATAACAAACTAAGCACAATTTCAGAAAAGCATTATAGGAGCAAACTACTTTGATCCATTATGGTAGCCACTAAAATTTAGCAAGTATGTTGTCTTTGTAATGATTCCTGAGAAATCTAGTATTGACGGCAATCCTTTACTCATTTACTAAGTAATAAGATATATTGTGTAACTAATATGTGAACATACAGAGGTAAGATTATATCGTTCTTTTCTCTCCTGCACCTCCTCCCTTCCCTACAATCAATCATAGATTCATTTTTATTACATTGATTTTTAAATTAAACCTAAGATATGATTCAGAGAAATTTCAATATTCACTGCTTAAATTAGGAATAACCAAACTGATGCTCTCCAATCAGAGCTTTTGTACTTTACATAACTCCCTGGAAAAATATCTAAATATATTTGTAATTAAGACTGTACCATTTTTTTTTCCAGATTTTCAAACCTAAACATGTCAAAAAAACACAAAAAGAAATCCAGTGAAAAGCATGTCGTCTCAGATAAAAAGGTAAGAAAGTGTAGCTATTTACAGTTTTCACTGTATAAAAAAGAATGAATAAAGCCAGGAGGGCACCATGAATGGAATAAGATTAATGGCTAATGAAAATACTCAGTCTTCCTACTGTGTTTTAGTACTAAAAATAAGTTGATAATCTATTGTCCTGTGGAACTTGGATATAATTGAAGTCAGTACAGCATTAGGATTACCCAACAGAATTAAACATAAGTCTCCTAAAGTCTTATGCTTTTCTTTTTTTCCCCCATCAGGAAAATGTTAGATGTTACTTCCTAATACTTTAACGTGCCTAGACTGGGTAGAGATTGGGCATGAAGATTTCTTCTCTAGGAGTTAGGAGGAGACCATGTAAGAGTAGCCAGTATATACACACACAAAATTGCAGGCCATGAAGCTGCAAAAAGCATGATGTGGTCTAGTGTTTGGGTAATAGTTGTAGAGGAGTGAATGACTTTTCCCTAGAACACTTGTTTTCAAAGACTTCTTTTTGCTCCAAACCAGGCTTTTCAGATACAGAACAGAATTTTATATTTACAATCTTATTCTTTCAATATTTTTATTCAGTGCTTGAATAAAAATACAAGAAAAGTATTATGAAACTACTTTGAGGTTCTCAGATTCTGCTGAGGGCAGGGGGTTTATAAAGTCACGTAGGGGGAAAAAATAATGTATGTCTTTTCTGAAACATTAGCATATAATTTTTCTATATCCCATGGTGGATTCATGATGTAAATTAGCATATAGAATAGAACAAATGGGGAAAGTCAGGAGAGTTGAAAATTGTTTTTGAGTGCTGATGAGCTTTTGGTCCAATCCAGAGTGACCAACAGAGCAGGGAAAACAGAGCAACTTCATTTTTTTTGCCTAAATGCAGCACAGTTTGCTCTTTTTGGTAAATAATAGTTTGGATAGGTATTTAATTCTCACTCATTATGTGTATATATTTCTTACTTTGGGTTTAGGGGAATATGGCTCCCACACTGGCAGTCATTGCTTCATTTCCAAGTAGATGCATTCTGTCATGCCAACTTATCTTTGGCCATTTTCTTTGGGGAGAAAGATACTTTTAAAGCACCAGGTAGCAGCCACCCATCCTGGTTGTACGTGTGTGTGTCTCTTTTAACAAATTCCTTATGGTGTCTCTGTAACCTAAGAAGCATTCCTAGAAATGTGATGATCAAGACCAATCTCAATTCTTACGAATTTAAAAGAAACTTAGAAAAATTATAGTAAAATTATTTGGGGTAGGAAGCTTGAAGAGCACCAAGGGAAGGACCTCTAGGTAGCAACTATAACCATATTAACCATATTAGAGGATTTCTAGATGGCTTCCAGATGAAGTTTCAGAGAGCGGTCTAGCTGCTGCATCTTTCAGTAACCGCAGGTTTTGTGTTATCCTCAAAGTCACCTCCATATAGAATGCCTTACACTCTAGCTAGGACAGTGTTTCTCAACCTTGGCAATTTTAAGATGTGTGGACTTCAGCTCCCAGAATTCCCAGCCAGCATGCTGGGAGTTGAGGTTCATACATCTTAAAGATGCCAAGGTTGAAAAACACTGAGCTAGGACATTACCATTGTATGGACTATTATGGCCAGAGTATCTTTGCCCAATCATAATGTCTGAACCAACTGAAGGTCATTGAAAGCTCTTCAGACTACTGGAGCTATTTGACCTCCAGTCAAAGGATAAACCTAGGAGTACTCTCAAGTCCTGTTCTTGCTATTTCAGAGGGAGTGCTATCTGGACAGGACATTTAATTAACTTTTGGATCTGGGAACCATCAAGAGAACTTCTATTTTATCCACATTAAGTTTTAGCCTGTTAGCTTTCTCTTCTAGGACATCTTAGCATCCTGATGCTGGTTCAAATAAAATATGCCCCCACCTAAAATAAAAAGCTAATTGGTCATAACAAATACAAAATTTGCAAAACAGCAGCTAGAAGATAGAAGCTTCTAACTGCTTGATTCAGGGTGTTTATACATACTAGTATGAGGGCCATGAAACATTTGATCTAACACTATAGATAGACCAAGAGTATAGGCAAACTTAGGGATTCAGTGTTAAATTGTAAGTGAATCATATTGGTCAAGCTTTTGCAGAAACTGAAAGACAGCAAGTTTAGAAGGCTCAGTGTTTAGGCTGTAAAATAGTGCTTATTTCTACCATGCACTGAATATCTACAGGGATTAACGTCACAAATGCACATTGTGCAGGGAAAAAATTACAAAACATGTCTAGAATAGTGTAAAAAACAATACCAAAAATATACACTGATCAAAAAGTAGTTTTTGTTGAATCTTAATGGAAAGTTTATGAAGTTGTATATGCAAGCCAATGGAAATTAATGAATACAGTGGTACCTCAGGTCACAAACTTAATTCGTTCCGCGACTCTGGTCGCAACCCGAATTGGTTGCGACCTGAATCAAATTTTTCCATAAAGTTCAATGTAAATATGGTTAATCTGTTCTGACCCCTACGAATTTGGTCGCCAACCGATTTTGGTCGCAACCCGAATCAAATTTTCCCATAAGGTTCAATGTAAATACGGTTAATTCGTTCTGAACCATATGCATTTTTTTTTTTAACCACAAAAATATGAAACAAAGTACAGTACAGTACAGTATGAAGAGAGAGAATGCTGACCTTGCTTGAGGCGACTTCTGGCGTGGAGGACAGGAAGGCGGGTGGGGAGGCGGTTATTGTTTGGAGGGAGAGTCCCCCTCCAAAAGGACATCGGGGAGATCTCCTTCAGGGGTTTCCTCTCTTCTTTGCCTCTTAGCTGCAGGCTGAGTTTTGGCGAAAAATCTGTCTAATGTCACTTATTTTTTCCTGCACTGCATAACCCTTCAGAAGAGCCCTGTTTCATCGCAGTTGAACACTTGCTAAGCGACGTATCCTTCCGCCTTCATGAATTCCGCGAATTCTTTCTTGTAGGTTTCTGCAGCAGCCTTGTCAGAACTGGAAGCCTCACCATGTCTTGTCACACTGTAGATGCTACTCCTTTTGCGGAATTTACCAAACCAGCCTCTGCTGGCTTTAAATTCTTCACTTGCTGCGCTTATAAAGGGTTTTTTTTTGCAGTAAATCACTGTGCAATTTCCTGGCTTTTTCACAGATCATAGCTTCACTAACGCTATCACCTGCCAGCTGTTTCTCATTCAACCACACTAATAAACGTTTTTCCACCTCTTCCAGCACTTGTGTCCTCTGCTTGGTTAACATTGTTACTCTTTTTGCCACGTCAGCTCCTTTGATGGCATCTTTATTCTTCAAAATAGTGGAGATTGTCGACTTCGCCATCTTGTACTCCGAGGCCAGATCAGTCACATGAATATCACGCTCATGCTTTTCTACAATTTCCTTCTTCAATTCAATTGTTATTTTCTTCAAAACCTTATTCTTACCATGCTTGCTCTGCGCTTTCTTTTTACCACCATGCTTGCTCTGCACTTTCTTTGGAGCCATGCTAAAAAGCACACCAAAAAGCTTCACAGCCAGTGTCTGTCTGTGACCGCAATCTCGCCTACAGGAAGCCATGACCATGTGTCACGGCAGGGAAAATGGCCGCGGATCCTGTTCGTCACCTAATGCGGAGTTCGCAAATGGAAGCAAAATTTTGTGAACGGTGCTGTTCGTGAACCGAATTGTTCATGAACAGAAGCGTTCGTGACCCGAGGTACCACTGTATTACTATTAATATGGTTCCATAAAAACTACTAAAGTGAAAGGTAAGACTATAGAGGCAGTAATAATCTGACTCAGAGATCATATCCTATATTTGATTTCGAGGAAAGACTGAAGCATACAGTATAGTAAAATTCCATGCAACTCGGCTACCCTGTCATTATGATGTATTATTTCTGTTGGGAAAGAATTTTTATTTAATTTAAGGCTGGAAAACACACACACACGCTTATAAATAAATATTTCTTATTCTTTCAGAAACTTGAATTAGCAGAAATTGGGAATAGACATGTAAATGAACAACTGGATCAAAGGTAATGTTTTTCTTTGATTGATTGATTGAAAGATAGATATACTTTATTGATTACAAAGCATGGGCATCAGCCGTAATAAGACACAATAAAATGAAATAAAACAAAATAAAATATAGTAAAGGTAAGTATAGTAAATATAGTAAAGTAAGATAAAATAAAGAGAAAAGAGTAAGAGAAAATAGTATAAGAGAAAATATAATGCAGAGATATATAATAAGGTAAATATTAAAATTCAAAAACAGTGTATGTTCAGGTGAATTCATCACTTTTGCATGCAACCCCAATGTGTAAACCATATTCTCTGTTGGACAGCCTGACTATAACCTTAGCAGTTCTAGTGACTACATATATGTTTGTTTCCTGAAGGAAAGAAAATCTTTTGTTAGAGTCCCAATATATGGTTCTATCAAGCAGTGTCTGTAAGTACTGAGCCCTTGCTGAGACATATGTCTTCTATTTCTGATGTTCCACAAACGCATGTTCTCTCAAAATATGGCACTTGGTGGAATTGTCCATATTTGACCATAGAATCTAGCTGCTGGAATCTTGCTCTGGTAAGGGCTATCCTGTGGTATTGAGTCAAACCCATTGTCAAGTATTTTTTTGTTTGAGAGGACATTTTATTTTTGGCCAGCCATTTCAACAACCAGATGTTTGCAAAGGACTCGATATCGGTTTGGGCATTAACATCCAGGACTCTTTGTTAGTATATTGCCTTGGCTTGATATTTGGCTGAGAATAGATATTGTGTTGAGAAGCTGAGATGTGAGATCATTTGAAGAAGTTGATTGATCCATGTGGTGGGTTGAAGTGTGCCCATCTGTTCTTAAGGGCACATTTTTGGTAGTCTTTCAGGTCCCACTGAGAGGGTCCTTCACCGCTAATTAAAGACTTTAATTACTATTAGACTATAAATGGAATGGGTGCCTGTTTCTGCTCTTACCACTACTGCAGGTAGTGTCCTGTCAGTCCTCAAGATAGTTCTTAAAAAGTGTGCTTGATTTTGTTCGAGTAAGGAGGCCTTTGATAGGCCCCACAGGTCTGTGCCATATGTTAGCATTGGTACAATTTTTGCCCTGTGGACCTTTAAAAGGGAGAGCAGGGTGTTTGGGTGATTAAAACTAAGTAATTTAATTAGCATTTTAGAGATTGCTGTTGCCTTTATAGAACTTCATTTGAAGTGGTTGGCCCAAGACAAAAACCACCTCTAAATATGAGAAGGAATCTATTTGTTTTATAGGCTCCCCATCCAAGTGCCAATTGTATTTGGGCCATCTTTTTCCAAAAACCACCACTTTGGATTTGGTCTTATTAATATTCAAAAAGTTAGAAGTGCAATAGGCACCAAATTTCCTCATCAGTCTTCTCAGGCCTATTTGGGAGTGTGCCATCAGAACCATCTGCATACAAAAGGATGTCAATGTGTTTGTTAAGGATCTTTGGCATGTGAAACATCTATAAAATGGAGAAATCCTGGGATGTCATTAACATCAAGATTGAATATCATCGGGGCCAAGGTGCATCCTTGTCTAACACCTTTGTAAGTGGGTATGCTCGGTTTAAGTGAGCCATTGACTCCAGTACAGACTTTCACGCATGTATTTGTATAGAGGGCCTTTACCAGGTATAAAAATCTAGGTTCCATATTTGGCTTGGCAAGCTTCTTCCATAAGATGTCTCTATTTATGGAGTCAAATGCCACACTAAGATCTGTGAAAGATTTAGACAGATATTTACCATCTTTTGTATATTTGATAATAAGATGGTATAAAACAAAGCAGTTATCTATTGTGGAGTATCCAGGTCTGAACCCAGCCTGTTCTTCCACTAATATATTCTCAATCACCCAATCTTCTATTTTTCTCAAGAGATGTTTTGCATACATCTTAGCTGTTACATCAGTAAGGCTTATGGGTCTGTAATTTGGGGGGGGGGGTCTTCCTTGTCTCCTTTTTTGTGTATGGTAATTATGACGGAGAGTTCCCAACCTGCTGGGAAATGGCCAGTGTTGTCTGTATATATAAACAACTCTGCCAGCAGTGGAGCCCACCAGTCAACGTGTGTCCTGAAAAGTTCTGGGGATAGAAATTCTTCACCAGGTGCAGTACTGGGTTTCAGTGACTGAATAATGTGTTTAATTTCTGTCACTACCACTGGTGGCCAAGGAGGGAGATTATCAAGGGTCAAAGACTCAGTAGTCAACATTTCTGGATGATCCTGCTTGGAGTTAGCAAATAAGTTAGTATAAAAATCCTCCCAAACTGTAGCTGAGATTGGGATATCAAGTAAAAGCTTATGCTCTTCAGCATGCCAGATAAGATGTTCCAGAATATGGCTGAGTTATGGCTTTTCTTGACTTTTCTAGTTCAGACCAAACTGTAGCTGTGTATTGAGCCTTCTTAGTGGCTGTTAGTTTCTTACAACTGCGTCTAAGCTTCAACATCTTGGCATGATTGTTTGGTGTGCGGTTTCTTTGAACCAAACGCATAGCTGCTTTTAGGGTCTTTCTTGAATGAGAACAATCAAGGTCAAACTAATTAGATCTTGTGGGCTGTCAGTTCCTAAAGGGCAATTCTTCTATCAAAAAGTTTGTTAACGTATAACACAGATTGGCATACCCAGTAAAAGTTCCATTTGGGTCGTGAGTAGATGTAATAATTATTATAATTACTGGGTCCTCTCAGAGTTCATAAAGCTGGCAATTGCCTTGCTGTCCACCTTAGACCATTTGAGCCTCCTAGCTTGCCTCACTTTAAGGTTAGTGAGTAGCCTCTTGTGTGGTACAGTGTGATGGAATGCTTCGATGAAGGCTGTGCTCGGGGAGATAAGCATTGCCTTAGCCCCCAGCAGGAGTGTGGGAAGGTTAAGAAGATGAGACTGGCACCACCCTAAGGAATTCGCGGGGTTTTGCTTGCTGGCTTGAGAAGTTTAGAGTCAGTCTGGCAGGATTCTGTCTTGGGGTTGGAAGCTAATAAAAGCTATCAAACTAGACCTGTACTGTCTCGTGGAGTTCTTTGGGCTGAACCTGACATACAGGTTGCCTTAAATCAGAACTGCCATAAAAGTTAACTGCAATTGGTTGATGGTCACTGTCCTCCCTCATGTAAACTTGAATGTCTGAGCATAAGTTGATTTTGTCTGTTGAGTCACATATGTAATCCAGGACATTAGCATTTGCAGCATGAAAAGTAAAAGGATATATGAAGCAACTGTCTTTGCCTCCTAGGATGTGAAGATTACATGTGTAGATCACGGAAATCAGTTTGGAGCCCGCCATGTTCCTTTTAGAGTCTCTGGAGTACCAGGGTGGGTGATTTGATAAATGCCCAAGTGGGTATAATCATTCAAGGAAGCCCCCACCTTAGCGTTAAAATTGCCCAGTAAGATCACAACAGCTTTAGCATGTTTTATATTTATCTCTAAGACTGTCTTTTCTAATTACACCCAGATGACGGGGAGAAGCAGGGAGAGGAATATGGGAGTAGGTA
Source organism: Python bivittatus (assembly GCF_059951505.1). Taxonomy (NCBI): domain Eukaryota; kingdom Metazoa; phylum Chordata; class Lepidosauria; order Squamata; family Pythonidae; genus Python; species Python bivittatus. The sequence goes on from NW_028277098.1 coordinate 9,738,502, forward strand.
TACATTTAGCAGCACAACTTCAGATGATTTGTATTTAAATTGAATAGCTAGAAGATAGAAGGTTTTTTCTCTAACAGCCAGTTCCCGCTCTTGCCAGTCCAACTCTGCCTTGGGAAGTACACATAATCTCCCTGAGGCCCAGCCTTTTATCTTGAATTTACACGCTGGTGTAGACCATAGTACATGGTAGGCTTGGTAGGTGAGCATCTTCATCGCCGGTGGTTAACCATGTCTCTTGGAGTGCTATGATGTTGAACTTGAAGAGGAATTCCAACAGATCTCCCTCTGACATTCTATTCTTCCATCTAGCTATATTCCATGTCAATAGCCGAATAGAACTTTCTTGTTTGTTGTCAGAAGGGATAGCTGGCAATATGTTAAGGTCTGTGGTTGGATGGTGTGGCTCATGCAGTCATTCTACAGGTAAGATGAAGTCCAAAATTCCTTTAGTAGCTAGGAAAGTACACTGGTTTTACCACTACCTTTGCCGCTCTCTTGCTACTGTATGGAGTCAGGTAAATTTTGTAATGGTTTACACGTAGGATACTGAACATTAGCAACTTGTTGTTTCATGTCTGTATCATTAGCAAGAGGGGTTATCACAGCCCTGAGCAGTGGTCTTCTTCCTGCCTCAGAGGCTACCTTTGTCATAATTTCCTGTGGTTCCTGGAGCAGAGGTTTGCCTGGAGAGCTGGAGAGTATGCCAGTTATTGGATATGTTAGGCTACAGATATCCATCTCATGTTCCTGGCCCATCACCTAGCTCTACTTGTGGTTTCCTTCCTCTTGTTTACTGACAGCAGCCAATTTTTTGTTCTTTGAAGTTTCTGAGTGTTGTGCTGTATTAACAAGGGGCAGGATGGAAGAATTTGGATCTGCACCAGGGGACTCTGTGTTGATGGTCTGCATGTCTAAATTCCACAAGTAAGTGGAGGGGGTCAAGAGGCCAACAAGTCCTTTCTCAAAGTAGTTGCAGTTGCCTTGGGTGGTTGGTAAAACCAGATCAGTTAGAGGTTTGGCTGCTTTATGTGCTGCCACTGAAGTTTCTCTCAGATCATTCCAGTCTTTTAATAATGTCAGCTTGTTCCAAGTCTGACAGTGCACTGAAGGAGTTAATCAGGTTTTCTTCCAGGGGGTCATATGTGCACTGTCTTGCTGTAAGTAGCACAGATTGTTTGCCTGGACAGAAAGCACACTATTTGCCTGGACAGCCATCTCTCAGGGACAGAGCTGGTAGAATGTCCTTGAGGTTATCTAAAGTTGAGTGGTCACATTTGTTCTTTAAAGTGGCAGTACTCTCTAGGCCAGACTGGCTTAGGAGTGGGCTGAGTTCCTGTGATCAAAACACACATATTGGAAAAATTGAAAAAATATGCAAAAAGGGTCTCATTGCCTAAATATAAGTAAAATTCGCTCACAGCCTTTTCTGGATGGAAGCCATTCGGCCTTCTGTAAATCAGTCAGCTGCTTTTCATAGCATTTGTTTGTTTAGTCGTTAAGTCGTGTCCGACTCTTCGTGACACATAGCATAGCATAGTAGCTGGTTTAAAGATAATTGCTCTTTTTGATCCCCATTGTCCTCTGTTTGCTCTGTTATTTGATATTTGTAGGGTGATTTGATAAGGCTGTAAGTAGTACAGGTAGTCCTCGACTTACAACCATTCATTTAATGACCATTTGAAGTTATGACATCACTGAGAAAAGTTCCTTGCACTTATGACCATCACAGTGCCCCCATGGTCACGTGATCAAAATTTGGATGCTTGACAACCGGCATGTATTTATGACAGTTGCAGTGTCCCGGGGCCGCTTGATCGCCATTTGCAACCTTCCCAGGGGGCTTTTGACAAGCATAGTCAATGGGGGAAGCTGGATTTGCTTAACCACAGTGTGATTCGCTTAATGACTGTGGCAAAAAAGGTTGTAAAATTAGGTGTGACTCACTTAACAACTGTATTGCTTAGTGATGGAAGTTCCAGTCCCAACTGTGTCAGTCCCTTATGACCCAACTGTGGTCATAAGTCAAGGACTACCTGTATTTGCGATTTAAATGCCTCTGTCCCTTAGTTACATGACCACTAGGTACTTGCTTCTCATCCTTCTCTCCATGAGTGGTCAGCTGTCTCTGATCATTACTTTCTCTATTCCCTGGTGTAGGGGTAAGGTTGTCTATGACTTCCCTGCTGACTGCTTTTATGGCACACATTGTACAGGAGATCTTTAGCAGTGTTGTCATTTGATTGGTTTTCAATAAGCTTTGCAAAGGCTTCTTTTAAAGAGTCCACTTTAGTTTTGACTTTCAACAACAGGTCAGATATAGAGAGACCAGTTTATGCTGTCAGCAGGCTTTGCCTGGTTAGAAAGTCAGTTATATTTTTGTTCTTTAAATTTATCGAGTTTGTATTCACACTCTTATCCTGCGAAAGCTGTGCAGCTGCTGAGCAGATTGCAGCAGTATGTTTGGAGAGGGGTGCATCCTCTTCCATAGAAAAGGAGAGGTCTGTAAGCTGTTGGTTTTCAATCTTTGCTTGGATATAGCTTGTGTTGCAGAATGTGTATGGTGTGGTGTCTCTTCCTTTTTTTTCTCCATGATGATTAGTGATGTCCCAAAGTTTTCTCTACTCTTTCTTTATGTTGAGGGTTCCGATAGGGCAGCACAAGGCTATCACACTGAAAACGTGTGGAGGGGTAAATGTAAAATAAAATGGGCTGGTACTTAAAACTATAGATCAAGAAAAAAATGATTAAAATAATAATCTTTTGGAGGAGCTCTTTATGGTAGTTGATGGCTCATCGCCATCTTGGCTCCTCCCCCCATCAAAGAAGATAGGAAGGATGAAACTATTGCTTTTTTGGGGGCTGAATAACCTAAATTGGCTATAGTGCCAAAAAAAAAAAAAATCAATACAGTTTGAAATGTGTTTATTAATTTGGGATTTTTGATTGGATCATATTAATTGCCTGGCTTTTAACCAATTAAATTATGGAGAAAATGATACTCTTGTAATAATCCCCAATGCATCAATTTTATATTTTTTTACCTTTCTTTTATTACTTTGCCTAACCAATCCTTTACTTGTACTATTATTCTATAAATTATTGGGGAAAAAATTAGCCTGTTGTGTGTAGTTTCATTTGTAGAGTCATTATATTTGTGATTGTATTGCTCTGTTGCCATAATCAAGAAAAATAACCTCTGGAAGGAAATGGCTAATAGAAATAGGCATCTAACTGCACATCCTCATCTATATGATAATGCTTATGTCCATTTGTAATTTATGAATGAGAATGCTCATTCCTAATGTAGCAACCTGATATTCTCCAGATGTTTTGGATTTCAACTCTCACCAGACCTAGCTATCATGTGGGAATATAGTTCAAAACAACAGGATAACACTTCTAATTTAGAACTAACTTCTAGAACTAGATTAAGAATCTCATCTTAAAGAGGATAAAATTTTATAACAATTTGTCACATTTTCTAAATGCATCAATAATCTAATAAAAAGATTAGATTTTTCTCTAACATTTTCCTATTGAATATAAACTTGGATTTTAATTTTAAAAATCCAGTTTACCTTCCACAGCCTTAACTTTCTTTAAAGTGTTTTTTATGATGTTTTTGCAGATTGGGTGGTAGTACTGGATATGTGAAAACAAAAATGAGTTTGGATCTCAAAAATTCTAGTACAGGACTTGAAACAAAGATACCAAAAGTTTCACAACACATTAATAGTGCTTTAATGCCTCCTGGAGAGCGTGAAAAGATCACCCTGCAATTTAAAGCCAAGGCTAAACTTGGTGGGAAAAGAAGCATTATGGAGTCTGTCTTCTCTCATAAAGAACAGTCTGGCATAAATGGTAGTGATCCTAATGATAAAAAAAGGAAGAAGTTGTCACAAGATTTGGGGATCATAAACATCAGAGAGAAGGACAAAAAAAAAGATAAAATGGAGAGCACCAAGTTAAAAAAAGTAATTATAGAACATATAGTAGAGGAATTCAAGGAAACTGCGAAACCTACAGAATGTTCATTTCTTCATAAGAAGAAAACATTAAAATTGAGTGAACTCACCCAGAAAAAGAACTGTACAAAAAAACAGCATGTTCCAGCTTTACCTTTTACATTCTTATATGGTAAAATGTATACACTGGCTTCCAAAGAAGATAATCTTGAGAAAGACAAGTATTCTTCTTTAGAACTTTCCAGCAAAGAAGTGAAATGTGCACCTTCACATCACCTGGCTAAACTGTCCAAATGTTGGAAGTATAAACAGGAAGAGCTAATACATACTGATTCCACCAAGAATATTTATAATTCAAGGATTCAAGGAAATAAATCTGAACCTGTCACATTTCATTCAAGTCAGGTAAAGTAAAAAAAAAAAAAATCATGAGATGTGAAGTAGTAGTTTTGTTTTGTTGAGATCTGTTACAGATTTTTAAACAATTCCCTTGGGTTGGTAATGCAAAATATAGGAAATGGCTTAGTTAAATATAGGTAGTCCTCACTTAACAACCACAATTGGGACCAGAATTTAGGTCGCTAAGTGATGAGGTAGTTAAGCGAATCATCACATGACTGGACCTGGTTTTACAACCTTTTTTGCAGCAGTCTTTAAGTTAATCATATGGTTCCCCATTGACTTGGCTTGCTGGAGGCCAACTGGGAGGGTCACAAATGTCAGTCACGTAATCCTGGGACACTGCAACCATCATAAGTTGCCAAGCGCCCAGATCATGATCACATGACCGTGGGCGTGCTGCGACATCATAACTTCGGGCACTGGTTATAAGTCTCTTTTTTAGTGCTGTTGTAACTTTGAACAATTGTTAAATGAATGATCGTTAAGCAAGGACTACGTGTAGCTAAGGAGTTCTTGCTTAGACAGTACTATCAAAAAAAAATGTGGTGCATTCCATCACTTCATAAACCAATGAGAAAGATTCTGACTTCCAAATGCTACTGAACTTCAGATTGACCAAAAATAACAAAGACTCATTGAGCAAGTGCAGAGATGTATACTTAAATGTTGGAATACAGATTAAGTTAGGCCAAGGACTGCTTAAAAGTGATGGATAAAGACAAATTTTAAAGGAGAAATACAAGTGGACTATCATGCATTAAGTATGAGAACAGCAGAAATTAATTACTGTTCAATCATTTGAAATATAAAATGAAACCATAATCATAGTTATCCAGTCTTTGTGAAGATTTGTTAACATTTTCTAAAATTATAATACATGACAAAAATCCATCTTACTTAGTTTTTCTTGCATTATTTTTACTCCTTTCAAAATTGCTTCAGGTTCATAGTAAAATCTAACTGTAAAATTAATAGCTAAGTACATATATATCTTTCTTACAGAACTCCAAATCCTTGTGTTCTTCCCTTGAAACCATTGAAAATACTGATGTGGACCAAGAGGTTAGAGGTTATTTTATCAGCATTCCCTAAATTCAGTTTTTAGTTCATACTTTCCAAACTTTAGATTTTTCGCTTATATTGATTCTGTTTGTTCTCATTTTTAGAGATTGGAGTTTTATTATCTAACCTTTGGGTGCTTGCAGCTACTTTACAATCACAGTTGAAGTTTTAAAATAGAAACAATACATAAAAATATAAAGGATGTAAACAACAAAAGCAGCAATAGTAGGAATAAATTAAATCTCCAGTGCAGCAGAAATGCATAAAAATTTTATATCTCTCATGAGATCATTGGAGAGGTTCACAGAAATACAAGTACCTTTGGGGGGAAAAGTAAAGGAAAATTGGAAGGAATCCAAAGTAGCCCAATGAGGACTGAGCATACTCATTGGTCAAGGAATCTGAAAGTAACACAGTGAGGAATGAACATACTTGTTCTGGTCCCAACTCCAAAGCTAGATAGATAATGGATGAAAAGTCCCAGCATAACACTTTGAACTGACAGTGTGACAGCATATATAGAGATCTGTATGAGTTCTTACTTGCCACAGTGTTTATTTAAACAACATAAATAACACAAAGTTAAGAGAAGTTGCAGTAGTTTGATTCCAGTCAAAAAGAATCATAATTTTTATTGGCTAATTCCCTTCCTAAAAGTGTGCAAACTAGAATTCTTGGAGAGAGAAACAGAAAATTACGGGGATGGGGGAAAGAAAGAAAGTGCCCTGCCTTAACGCATCAAGATATGAAGACAGCTTACACATGTCATGCAATGTTAACTGCAGGTTTGGTAGAACTTTTGATAAATGTTTTTATTGAGAACAATTTCTACTCATTGTTTTTAGTATTATCCATTTATCTTCCCTTTTCTTCTATGTCATATTCATCTACCAGCTACATGGAAAGAGTAAGGCAAACAGTAACTTACTTCCTTCCTTCCTTCCTTCCTTCCTTCCTTCCTTCCTTCCTTCCTTCCTTCCTTCCTTCCTTCCTTCCTTCCTTCCTTCCTTCCCTCTCTCCCTCCCTCCCTCCCTCCCTCCCTCCCTCCCTCCCCTCCCCTCCCCTCCCCTCCCCTCCCCTCCCTTCCCTTCCCTTCCCTTCCCTTCCCTTCCCTTCCCTTCCCTTCCCTTCCCTTCCCTTCCTCCCACTTGCTTGGGGAAGTAGATAGGCAGTAAGAGAAAGAATGAAAAGTAGCAAGAATTGGGGGCTCTGAAGACTGGCAGGATTCCTTATATTGTGCTTAAGATATCAACTCATGATTTCACAATTATTTTCATAGATGCAGATTGTGGAAGACTTGCATGCAGCTCGTATTGAGAAGAAGATGGATCTGCCTGTGGTACAGACTTGTGGAGAGCTAACTTGCATGGAAATAGATCTCTCAGATGATGAATCACATATATCTTCTAGTAAGCTTATCTGTGTCAGGTGTTTTCTGCTGTCTCTCCCATTAACAGGGCAATAGGAAGAGGAAAGAGAAAGCCAAGTATTGAATCACTTTGTTTCTTCTTTTCTAATAGAATTTTTTTCTGGTTTGGATACTTTGATTGTGATTGATACTAATATAATGATCAGCCACTTGGAATTCATCAAATATTTGAAGAATGCAGATATCCCAGGTACATGTGGATTTATATCAGTCATAAGCCTTGATCAAGTGCATCTTGCCTGAAAGATGTTGCTTCTCTATCAGCTGCCACATCTTTTTTTAGCCTGAAAGCTAAGCTTCAGCTCCAAATCTCATATCAGAGAATGTCTACTGTGTATTTGTGATTGAACAAACGATTGTGCAGTCATTTAAAACCAGCTTCAGAAAGCTTGTTAGGATCAGCCCTTCTCAAGACATTGGAAACAGACATGTCATTTGGAGGGCTTCTGTAGCTGCTTTCAGAGCTTTCCTTGATGGTTTGCAGACATTTCCACCAGGAGCACCAGCAAAGTAAAGCATGAAATGTTTAACTTGCGCAAATATATATTGCAAAATGCTTGCTGTTTAAATGCTCTGCAATCTTGCAGTCAAGAAGTATTTTATTATAACTTTCATCCCCTCATAATCATTATCTGTGGGAGTTACAGTCCAACAGCTCTGAAAGATGTTGAGTTGGGGATAACTTGTAGCTTATTCATAGTTCTAGTCATAACAGTGCAATTTCTAGATTGAAAATATTTAGTATAAGTGTATTTATTTAATATGTTAAGAAAATTGCTTTTTTTTTTTTTTTACTATTTGGTAAAATTAAAGGGAAGTAATAGATAACTAAACTCGTAAAATCTAGTTTAGCAAATCTTATTTATAGTAGTTTGAGTTTTCTTTTAACTGAATAACGGAAATTTGGAGCTGAGAATTTTACTTGATGATAAGGTGCCTGACTAAATTCTTCTGCATTATATATTATCGTGCTATTTTTTTCATCTATTTGGCTTTGCACCTGAGGAAGATTGTTTTAAGTATACTGATCCCATGTTAGTCTGTTTTCATTTTGTTCCCAGGCTTCAAGTATGTTTCCTTGAAAGTAAAGCATCTGGCAACTGCCAAAAAAAAAAACAAAACCTAACACACACACATACAGAAATAGTTTTGAGCTAAAACAGTTCTTTTTTTTCTTCTTTCTGGAAATTATAATTGTGGGAATCAACAAATAACAGGACAGAGATAGGGAAATAAAAGGATAAGGATAGAAAACAAGAGGATTAAGGGAATATTTTGTTTAGGAATATTGAAATACAACCAAATGGATTTTACAAGTGCAATGTTTTTCTTTTAAGAACTTTGATAATTTTTGATAAAAATGCTACTCTTCTCCAAATTAGGTATAGGCAGATTTTTGCTATTAATTCCCTGGGTAGTTTTGCAAGAACTGGATAACTTAAAGAGAGGAAAGATATTGGCAAATGTTGGGCAAAAAGCAATCCCTGCAGTTCACTTCATCTATACTTGCCTGAAAAATCAAGATCCAAAGTTGTGGGGTCAATCCATGCAGCTTGCTTCACAAAAAACACGTAAGTCATTGTAGAAATAGTCATATTTTTATTCCTATTCTTAGACCTCTAAGACCTTCAGTAAGTGCACATACTTGGTAATAAACCCCATTTAGATTAAATTATTCCATCAGAAATGAAAATATTGAGGATGCTTTTCTATGCTTGTTTCTTTCTCTTGTCTAAAATAATGGTGTTGACTGCTTTGAAGTCAAGTGTTGCAGTTCTCAAGACCTTCCCTTGCCCCACCTGCCTTCCCAGTTGCAATGTATGGATGTATCTACAAAATGGGTTAATTCTCTCCACTGGCCAGAAAGCGCAAGGAAGCGCTCAAAGTGAAGGATTAGTTTTTCTAGACTTGTTTTGATTTCCTCCTAAGAATGTTTCTGGGCCCTAAAGATTTGAGAAGCAGTCAGTGAAATAAAGGTAGCAGGTGTCTTGGAATCTACTGCTCAATATAAAATGCTCCCAGCCAAATGATAAATAAAATAAATCACAGATATAAATTGGTTCAGGGGAAGCAATTTATTCTTGTTACTTTATCATCACTATCACCATTATTTTATGATTCTCCACCTACTTACGGTTGGTGATAGAAGAGAATGAAAATTTTAAAAATACATAATTTAAAATGAGGTAAAATACATAAGACAGTAAGAATATTATCATTCAGAATAATAAAAAACTAAATGGAAGAGATGCATCTTAATGCCTTTTTAAAAGAGACACAGAAACTGGGGACCAGGTCTACAGTAAGTACACTGTGCCACATCAAGAGAAGGTCCCTAGTAGTGCAGCTCTTAACATCTGAAAAAATTATAAAGAGATAGCAGTCCTTCAGATAGCCTGGTCCTAAGCTGCTTAGTGCTTTAAGCCAATACCTTAAATTAAGGTGAATATGTGTAGCTCAGGGTTGAACTGTGGAGTCCTTGGGGTTCTCTGAGCTCAGAGAACCCCAAGGACTCCACACCTTAAATTAAACCTGGCAAGAAGCAGCACCACCTTTCTGTATGGGCATTACAGGATCATGGTATCATGTGTGGAGTAGTTGCTACATTTTGCATCATTTGAAGCTTTTGGATGCTTTACAGCAGTGCGTCCTTGAGATAACCAAAGTATCACCAGGAGGCCTATCCCCTGAGATTTGGAAGGCCGCTACCCTCTTAGCCTTCCAAAAGGCTGTGAAGACCATGTTTTTCCCCCAGGCATTGAGCCAGGATGGGAGTTGAGTGCTTGTGTATTTGGGATACGAGTGTTATGATGCCTGGGTTTTATATAATGAGTTTAATTTTATTGAGTCTTCTTTGTTTTTGTGTGTTGTTATTGTGAACCATGGCTTATTCTTCAACATGAACCACTATATCTTTCAAATACAATGTAACAATCATAATCAACTATAATTCGTGGAATTAATTGAGAAGATAAGAAATCTCCATTCTGGTCAAGTTTGTGTTCTCTTTTGAATAATGCTTCCTTCTAGGTATTGGCACAAATTCACCCTCACATATATATAAAAAAGTTAAATACCCAAGACTGAGAGTCGAAGCAATGTCTACTAAGTACTGAACATCAGAAGCACAGATGATAATCTTAAGTGAAGAATGCCACAAATGTTGTGAGATATATTTTTCATTGCTTGCTTTGTGTTAATGCTGTTCATTCATCAGCCAATTTTTTATAACATGACAAAGTTATCTACTTTTCTAAATTTTCAGAAAGTTTCAGTACTGAGAACAATGATGATCGTGTGTTGCAATGCTGCCTTCAGTATCAAAATCTTTATCCTCAAGCTGAAGTAATCTTGCTGACGTAAGTTTTCGGTGTAGCTTTCTAGCAGAGGATCTAAATTTCATTGACAAGGCGATAAGTGCACTATCATTTTAAATACATTTTTAAAAAAAGAAATGCAGTATTGATTTTTCTCAGCAACATCTCTTTTTAAAAACACCCTTGGAACCCTTGGTGTCATGCAGTATCATATTACTCTACCTTTTGTTGGAGATGACAGTTTTTCAGACAAAGAAGTTAGCAGTTTGTTTTTAGAAGTAATACTGTTTTTAGAACTATTGTCTTTCATTTTACTGAAGAACAAATACTATATATCTGTTTCAAACAATTGAACATGGCAGATGCAGATATGTTTTATGTAGGGATTCTGGGGAATCTAAGTAAAGAAAGAGGAATTTTTCATTCAGAGCTTCTAGAAATGTGTACCTTTGAAAACAGAATTTTCCAAGTTCAACTCATAAATTGTTTGTGGGGGGTTTATTTTAAAATGGCTTCACAGAGGCATTGAGATATTCATCAGCTCATATAACACAAAGGTAGGATATTTTAAACCATAGTTCATTGAATATATGGTATTTAATGTTTGCCCATCATGCTAAAATCATATCAGTTACATCATAGCTTAGCATTATGGACACAGATAATTGTCTTCCATTTCCCAGGAAAGCAAAATGAAAGCTGGGTATGTTTGTTTGTATTTCTTTAATAGAAATGATAAAAATTTGTGCAACAAAGCCCTAGTGAGTGAAATAAAGGCATATAGTAAAGCAGATCTAGTTGCTGCGTTCCAGAAAATGACTCCACAGGGCATAATCATTAGTGAAGACACTTCCAGTGACAAGCTGGGAAAAGGTTGGTTTTTCTTTATATATTTTCATAAGAGTAGTGCCTTATAAGGGAATTAACCATACCATTTGACTGAGAATAAGTCCCTCTAAATTCTGTAGGATCTATTCCCAGGTAACTGTAAGATTTTACAATCTAAAACTGAAAAAAAATAACTGATGAAATGCTAATATTACTCTAAAGTATATGTTACATTAAATCTAGCTCCAGCTGGAATGAAATTCTTGATTTAATTGGCATAATGTTTTTGTGCTTCCAAATGACTATTAAGGGACTAAAGAAAAGATAGCAGTTAAGTATAGGGGGGAAAAACACTGAAAAGAAGATGGGGAGGTGGTATCAGACCAGTTGCAATGAATTGGCTGGAGAAATAATTTATATTTTAACATTAGTAGAGTTCCTCAGTTAAGTTGGGGGACTACTTCTGAGGAGTCTTGATATGCAAATAAGGAGAGTATCAGAGATCAGTTGAATGTAGTAGATTCTGATATGGAAGAGCTTGGGCTGTGTGATCATCAGGGTGTCATCCAACAAGGCTGGGAAGTGCTTCAGATTTCAAGGCAAAAAAATGCTTTGGGATACAAAGCAGTCTGAACAGAGCATCAGTCTGAACCTCCTTTCACCACATGAGTCTTCACAGGATCATGTACAAAGAATGCTAATGGGTCCTAATTACTTTTTTACCTAATGCATTGGAGCTTGAGGTGAACTGAAACATTAATGTTGGTCTTGCTTATTAACAGATAGATACCCCAAGGCTCAAAAGAATTCCACTGATCATCTTTCAGAAATTATTTTTGACATGGAAAAAAGCTTGGGAGATGTTTTATCTTCTATTTTAGAAACAGAACTGAAGATTGCTTTTGGAGATCTATGGATTGAGGTGAATATTTTCCAGGATTCAAAAGAAATACATGAATTTAAATTAGGGAACCTGTGTATAATTTCAGTGTGTCTTCTTACATATACTTACGTACATTACGTTAATAAATGATTCTGACTCCAATTTTATATACTATATACTATACTATATACTATTAGGAATTCCTGTTGCAATTTAATGCAAGTAGGTATCCAGCTCCCTCTACAGTCAAGAAAAGGCAAGGATCATTTGATAGGGCTGTTTCTGCTAGCCACAGGACTAATAGGTTCCTTCCCAGTCTACAACCTTTCAGTATTATTTTCACCTTATGGCACAACTTGTTTAATATTTTTAGATAGTACATTTTGTCTTTAAATGCTCTTTCCCTCTGGTAGATCTTTCTTATCAAACTTTGAGGTGCGTCCTGATGGCACATTTGCATAAGCCGCCTGCACAGTGTCCTCAAGCCACTTTAAGAACTCCATCTGAAAGTTCCCTTAGAATGCTTCTTACCCTTTTCCAGTTTGCAGCAGGAATCTTCTGCACATACCAGTCATTGTTACCATGCAGCTTGGAGTTGTTATTCAGAATCCACTTCTCAAAATTCCACACAAGGTGGGTGCAGGGTGAGAGCAATTACCATCTGCAGCCTGACTCATACCCCATTTATGGCACCTCTGTCCACCAATGGAGGAATCTTTAACTGCATTCTAGTTTTCAGCTGCCATTACTTGTTTCTGTCCCAGATATAATTCCCTGAATTAAGTATGGAGTCTTGAGAGGAATAAAGTAGCACAAGCAGGCTGACAGTTTCTATCTGACCTGTTCTTTCTCTTTTCCTAAAGTAAACTCCCCTTTTCATAGGACTCAGAGACATGCCCAAGTCCTTTCATCCATCTAAGCAGATTTGGTGCAAATTGAATGTGTGCACATAGTGTTCCAGATTTACATACATTAAAGAGCATCCTATCAACACGCTATTAATTTCTTTGAGCCTCACCTCCTAGGTGTAGGATAGAGAGGGGGAAGGTTTGGGGGACAGAAAAAGCCAAAACAAGAGAATACCAGAAGCTCTGTCATGGGGAGCAAGTGTGCTTGGTAGTGACCACAGGTTGTTGCAACGAAGTGGGGACAAACAGAAGACCAAGACATGAGGCTAGAATGGCTGATTGGAAGTCTGGACATAAGAATTTTATGCTGTCATGTTTCATTGTGCATCTCACAAATGATTTAATAAACAAGCAGGCATCAATTATGCCTTTTAAAGCATAATTTAAAAGCAATTATGGCTTTCAAAGCATAGTTTAAAACAAAAAGAAAGGACTTGTGTAACTTCTCTAAGAGAAGTTTCTACTTCTCTTGATCACCAAGAAAATCCTGAAAAAAATGCATGTACATAAATGCATGTACATAGTTATACATTTATAAAGCCAAACATGCATTTGTTGCATATTTAGATTTTCCCCTGTATGAAACTTGACATTGTGCAGTAGTGTATGTGGCTTTCTGAAAATTGTGTCTAAGCTGCTAATCAACGATGCAAAACAAGAAAAAGCCAATAAAAGAAACAAAGGCATAGCAACTAGCTTCCACATCTTAAAATCTCAAATCAAAAGAGGTTTTTGTTTTTGTTATCATACTTTTTATAAAAAATAGGTTCAGGAAATAAAATTGAAAAGTAGCTGCTCAGATGCAACTTTCCAAATTAATTGTGGATTCCTTAAGTTAGGAATCTGCCTCTTTTGCTCACGATATTTTAAAAAGCATTACAAGACTGCATGTATAAGATGATGATTATATTAAAATACCTTCAAAATCAACAAGATTTGTATTTGTAATATGTAGTGAAGCCTTGGAAAGTAGTATAATGTATTCTCTGAATTGCACTCCTTAAAAAAAAGTAGATGTGTTTAAAAATAATTAAAATGCTAAGATCTAACAGCTGTGCATAAGTAATGCCTTTGAAATCTTCATCAAAAATCTGTCTTCATGCTTAGTGTATTTTGGCTTTAGATATAATCTGAATCTTACCAAATTAGCATGCCAAGAAAAACTGAATTCCATGGCTTACATAAATGAGCAAATCGCTTAATATCTATTACAAATTTGCATTCTTAATGCTGGATTTGCTTGTTATTTAATGCTCTTCAGATTTCCTGATTCTCCATGATTGACAAAATTCAGCCAGCTTCTTTTAGCCATCTGTGACTGCTGATTTAGGTCAGCGTTTTTTGTACACCCTTCATAGCTTAAATAAAAGCTGAAAATCTCAGGAAGATGAATTCTATCCCCAATTCCACATTTTTGCCTTTTGCGTTACATGGCGTGATGATATACAAATAGCCTTGCCTTAGCATACTTGTGTCTTCTGTCTGTTGGTAATAATATATGCTTTGTAAAACTTTGACTATTTTGTTGATCCCTTCATAATGTTATAGTTTTGACAGGGGTTACAAACTAGCTTTCCAAATTTTTCTCTTTCCCAGGAGGAAATCAAGTCTCTCTAATATAACTTTTCTTAAAAGAAAATAAACTGCTAGAAGAGACTGTATTAGGTGGCATTAACTGCATTCCAAAATCAGATTTTATCACTTAAATATATGTAATTTATATATGCAGAGCTCTTAGAGCAGGGAGGAGTTGATACAATTACTACTATCTTAGCCATAAAATCTAATGTTGAGGACATGTTTCTAGAAAAACTATTGAAATCTGACTACTAAATTATTTTATTTTTCTTTTCTAGGTAGTGTATCATAAACCCCCTTGGACGCTAGCAACTGTGTTGGAATGTTACAAAAAACACTGGGTGGCTGTTTTTGGACAAGTTATATCAAGAAGCCTTTTATCAACTATTGAATATCTCTATCAGCATCTCTGTAAAGGTAGGAGTATTTACAGTAACTTGCGGTCGAAGTTAGATTGAAAGGGCACAATCAACAGTAATAAAAATATAAAGCTTGTTTTATTATTGTTGGTTGCACAATCAGCCAGACAGACTGGATTTGGCATTTTTATCCACCTATCGAGTCCTTCCCAAGGACCTGGGATAGGTAGATGTTGTTGTTTGATGGTGTTACATCGTCGTAGGATGTAAGCTGTTCCAAATAAAGCTGCCTTTTGCAATTGACCGATGGTGATTTTTGTCAATGCTGATGGTGTTCAAGTGGTACTCCAGATATTTTGGGATTGCACCCAAGGTGCCTATTACTATTGGTACTATCTTTGCTTTCTTTTGCCATAGTCGTTCTGCTTCTATTTGCAGGTCTTTGTATTTTGTGATTTTCTCCAGTTCTTTCTTTTCTATTCTGCTGCTCCAGGTATTGCAATATCCACTATCCAGACTTTTTTGTTTTTCTTATCAATAGTTGTTAAGTCTGGAGTATTGTGTGGCAGGTGCTTGTCTGTTTGAATTCTGAAGTCCCAGACCATTTTAGCTTCTTCATTTTCTATTGCTTTGTCTGTTATGTTGTCCCATTGGTTCTTGCTTGCAGGCAAATGGTATTTCTTGCAGATATTACAATGCACTATTGTTGCTACTGTGTCATGTTGTTGTTGTTGTTACTATATTATGATGGCTTCCTCTGGCAGTGTGATGAGGCCATAGATCTCTACCTTTCCTCCTCCTCCTCCTCCTCCTCCTCCTCCTCCTCCTCCTCCTTTATTTTGTACAACTCAAGGCATAGAAATTAATCCAGTTTCAAGATTGATAATTGTACATCTTCTGTTTTAAAAAGTAAATTTATTCCTGAATAATCATATCCTTTTAGTGTATGTTCAAAAGAATTTAATAATAATTAAGGTAGTCAGGATTTTCAGAACTCAACAACATTCTTTCTTGCTCCCTGTCTCAGTTAAAATAATTAACAATTCAACAGTAAAGAAGGTCCTCCAAGAATCAAAAATGTTATTGGAAGTCTTCAGTTCAAGGTCCAGCTATAATGGCGTTCTTTCACAGGCTTTAGCTCAAATGGATAAATTGTTCAAGGCTATTCAAAAGGTAAGCCAAACTAAGTTTTGACAAGCACAGTTCCTTCTAGATTCATAAACCTGGTTACAAGAGTGGTGGTATTCATATTTATCATCATTCAAAGGAAAAAGCTAGTTGTGTTTGAAATGTTTCCTTTTAAATGGCAATTAGTATTGCATTTGCAGTGGATAAAACAAGATCCAAATTTCATTCCTGAATAAAAAAAGTTGGCTTCTGTAGCAGCAGTGATGTATAAACTGTGAAAGTATGGGAGGAGGCCACCTTGAAACCTTCAGGCACAGGCATCCTTGGGCTCTGGCTCTATGTCTTGTGGGGTCCCAACAGAAGTCATACTGGAGGAACAGCAGGGAGGGAGGGAAGAGATATATTTGCTTCTAGTATACTATCTTCTCCTCTGCTGCTGTTCCTGATTCAGACATCACTTACAGAAGCAACACCACCACCACCTCTATCAATCTGTTCTTCCTCCTCTCTTCAGTTATAGCCTGGAATCAGGATGAGGAGGCAGCTGGCCATGGAGTGGAAACAGAGCCCTCAGAAATCCTGCTGGCTTCTCTAGTACTCACTCTTTCTCCATCCTGGTTGTGAAGAAATAAGGAGAGAGAGAAAGGCAGCCAAGTTTAGAAGGGTTCTGATGGGAAGGGGCTTGCATGCATAAGTATATTCTGAATGGGAGCAGGAGAAGAGATTCCCTGTGAATTTAAGAGTCAAGCAGGGGAGGGGAAGGGATACCTTGCATTGACTGAAGAGGGGAAAGAAGAAAATACCTTTATTCATTTGGGTCTGCTACTGCCATGAGAAAGCAGCTGTCTCTCAACCACAGTTGCCTCAGCCAGGAGGTAGTTGGCACCTAAATTATCTTGTCTCTAGACCACTGCCAAGGTATATGTGGTGAAGTGTTCAGGCTTATTTAGAAATATTTGCCAGGCCAGGAGAGTTCTATTTATGTTCCTGGAAATAGAGCAGGTGGAAGAACTTGCACTGGTAAGCAAGGGCCTGGCTGGAACATATTCAGAAAATCCCTGTTGTGAATGTATAAGTTTATTTTATTTTATTTGAAAATATTTGCTACGTTGTCTATTTTTTTCATTGTAAGCTCTATTATTTTTAGATTTTAAACTGCATTGTGAACTGTCCTTGTATAATTTATGAAATTTATGAAGTTGTATATAAATCCTTCAAGTAGCCAGTGAGGAAAATAAATTAAATCTTTTTTGTGGAAGAGAGGGGAACAAAACTTATCTTTGGGCTTCTGCCATTAACACGATTGTTATTATTATTTTTAATGTGGTATTCCTCAAATATTTGTAACTGATAGTTGTACATTAAAACTGGTACCATTACTGCTTCCTTGTTATGTTTTCATAAGATGGAGTCAAGTACAGGGGAAAATTCTACAGATACCCTGAAATCTAATTTGGGAAATGATACTTGTGAAAAAATGGAAGATGTGATTTTGTCAGAACACACTCAGACAGGAGATAAGCCTTTGTTCACAGAGCCTTCAACACAAATAAATAAGCATATGGAAATTTGGTCTGTCCTTGAAAGTGTATGGAACAGAATCAATGTGTTCAGGTACTATTTGCTAAAATAATGTTTTCATCCCCAAATCAGTATGTTTTGAAATGAATTCTTATATAAAGCATTCTTTATATGCACTAGACAAGGATTTAGAGAAGTACATGCATGTCATGCCTTCCTTCAAGCATGCTCCACTGCTGAGCATGAATTGTGAATTCTTTCTGGATGGGATCTGCCTAATGTTTTCCTGTGTAATTAAATTAAGTGCCAGGGCAGGAAAGGCACTGTATCAATAATAATATTTCTGCATGTAGTGTTGCCATCAGTAGGCTGCATATTGATTCATGTAACGCTGACTAGTTTTAGAATCCAACTTTCAACTTGGTGAAGGGAAAGCACCAGCCTCCTTGTGAGTAAGTCACAGCACCAGAGTATGAGTGCCTACAGACTCAGGGCCTGCTGAGCATAAAGGCTGCTCTGAAGCAAGGGCAGGTGTGGGGGTTGGAGAAGATGGTTGAGGGACATGTCAGAGAATGACAAAGATAAGCTTACAGAGGAAACACCTGCTAGATTACCCTTATCAGGCCTGTATAAACAAACTCCCTCTTCCTTCTAAGCTGCCTGGCTGGAAGCTCAGCTCATTGCCCAGGCAGAGAAGGGAGCTGCTTCCTCATGCTGGAAAGCCTGGGTGGGAGAGGGGAGCCAGTGACTGCTCAACTAAGGAATTGCTTATGTGTTTACAGCTGAGTCCAGAAAGCTTATTGAGACAGTTGGTGTGAGAGCAGGAGAACAAGCCTAAAACTGCTGCTTCCAGATCCATTTACTTCCTTAGTTAGATATTTTATTTTGAGTGTTACTTTGAGTTCTTGGTTTGGACTGCTAAGACTCCAAAGAGTCTGTTTCTGTTTTCAGCCCTGTACCTAAATGCTCAAGGGACTGGGAAGAATAAACCTCAGCAGATTCTTTACATATTGGAGAGTCCAACATTTGCTTTCTGTTACTTGCTAGGTCAGCTCCCCACCTCTCTGCCTACAAGGGTCTCTTCCACAAAATCACTTAATTATTGGGAAGAGTGTTCTGCTTTCCATCATTTTGCAAGTCATTTCACACATCATTAAGTGGCCAATCCAACTATGTCCATGATTACTTTTTTTCTTTCTATTGTGGGCACTTGCATCTACCACAGCACAAACATGTCCTGGCAACATACCACCATTAAAATAATATTTCCTCTCCCTTACACACTTTATTTTGACTGGAATTTTAAAGTCTATAAAATCCTTTAGGCTTTGTCACCTAATACTTTGGAGGAAGTCTGATGACTGCTGTGACTTAAACAGAGGTGATAGAGTGGGGATAGGGATCAACCAATTAGGGAGCAAATTACATACCTATATGATTTTCTGCAAACGTAAGGAGAGGTGGATTGCAGTGGAGAAAATGAGTCCATGTTGATTTGTAATTATTATTTTTTAATTAATCCTCTTCTTTTTTTAGTTTTGAAATTTTCCAAAAACTAGACCTCAGTGCAATATCCCCAACTCAGAATATCTCTTCATTTCAAGAAGTTTTTATGGATCTGCAGAAATTAATGAGTACAGTGAATGAAATTCTTGCTGGAATTCAGCAGTAAGTATCCATGAACTGAATAGTGTGTGTGGCTCAGGTTTAACCTAGTGTTTTCTCAACTGCTTGAGAAACATGAGCAGCCATAAGGGAGCAGTAACCGGTCATGCAGTCAATGTGAAGAAACAGGGAAGATTCTTGGGATTCTTTAGATCTTAGAATAGCCAAGGGCCATAGGTTGTCCATATATGATACAGTGGCAGTAGCATCTCACGAGGCAAGATGTTGCATGACAGGGCCATTAAATATAAGCTTTGCAAATAAAGAAGTGTTTTAAGTATGAATAGTATGTGATGAACCCTGTACTGGCCAGCTCATGCATCCACATGTTCTCTTGGCTCTTCCCAAGCACTTCCAACTTCTTTTCCTGTACCTAGTGCCATGCCAATGTACTACATATTTCTGGGGTTCATAAACAGGCCCCAAGAGTGTGTTCTTGAGATGGGGAATCCTTGGAATCTTAGAAACTTAACTCACTGCTATTAAATACCACAGGAATATATTCACTCCAGTTAATGTCACATAGTAACCCAAACAACAGTTATCCCCATCAAAAAGCTGATTGGGCCTAGACAATGAGTGATGTTCCTACAAATCTTGCCGAGCTTTACAGACATGTGGGCTGAAACCAGTCAGGTGAGACACGTCTCAGTCTCTTTTAAACTGTTCACAGTATCCTTCTCAGCTACCTCATTAATTCATGCTTAGACACATAGTACGTGTGTGGCTCTCTCCTCCCCTTGTTCTGGTTTTTTTGGGGGGGGTTCTTGGAGTTGTCTACTTCTTGAAGACTTTCCACAACTATTTATAACTCTTGGACACTTCTGAGGAGCTTCCATAATGCCAGCCTGGCTTCCTGGGCCTCAGCTCCTATTCACAGCCACCTCTGCAATCCAGCATTCCTTGCCTTAGCATCCTGACCCACTTCCCTCTCTTATTTGTAACCATTTGTGGCCCACTGCTCTGCCTTTTCCAGAAGGAGGTGGTTTGAATTCATCTGCACCACTTCTCTTCCATTACCTTATCCTCAAATTACCTTGGCTTCCTTATCTCACATGCTTAACTTACATTCAAACAGCTTTTCAATTCCTGCAAGCCCAGGCCCGGCAGGCATCATTTATCCTACATACATGCATTCTTTCTAGTCTGGCCACAATGTTCAAGGCTGTTGTTTATCGTTTTCCTGAGTTTCAAAGCAAGGCACATTTTAACGTAACAGAGGTGTAACATTACAGAGAAATCACCTGGCTTCATGATCATCACAAACACATGTAAGATTACAGGTAGTCCTCACTTAATGGTGGTAATTGGGACTGGCAACATTGTCACTAAACGACGGGGTTGTAAAGTGCCACATCACGTGACTGCACCAACTGATTAACATTAAGTAAATGTTACTTAAGAACCAGTTTGCAGCAATTAAGGAATTAGCTCTTAAAGAGCAATTCAGGACTGCTGTTTTAACCAACACCTGTCTCTTCATCAGGTATTTTCTAAATCCTCCTTTTAGGATTGGTCAGTCCCTACAATATGAACAGTGGTTCTGCATCTTAATACATACTGAACAGGCTGTCCAGTTGTTACATTGCACCGAGTGTGAGCCAGCTTCTGATTATGTGGTTTGGTGCCCTCAAGTATGACACAAACAATTAGAGAGGATCACAATTAAAACAAAACAGAACTGATCAGCCTTGCACTGACAGAGTGAGACCACTGTTGAAGCCTGCTCTGGGCTGTGCTACTTGCTTTGCCTGCACAAGACTTAGTGGTCAATGGCAGAACCACACAGTTCGATATATAGATGATACAGAGATTAAAATTTATTAAAAGTAAGTGTTATATTTATTTCTTGTCCAACAGAAGCAGCGTAAGGGTGCAGTAGGGATATGTCCAAAGTTATTTTTTCACCTTCTGACTAGTGTTCTCTGGAATCAGGATGGGGGAAATGATATTTTAGAATCTAAACCTCATATTAAAACCCATATTTATATGTGTACAATATTGTCAGGAAGGAGGGTAGACTATAACAACTTGAACATTCATGTTAAAAAAAACCCTTAATTTTCTATCTCTGTTTGTTTCTTTTTTTCCAGAGTCTTAGTGCCCAACTGTAGCTTTCAAGATGTTTGGGCTCTGTATAGATTCTTTACTAATAATGAGGTGAGTTATTTTAACTTTCAAGTATTTGCTAGGCTTGTTGTTAAATTGTCTATGACAGAAAAGGCAGAAATTTTTGATATAGATATTTTGAAGCAGTGTGATAAGCACTTTTTTAAATTAAGGTTTATGAATCTATTTTGAAATGGCCTGCAAAATTATTAAAATTCACTTTACTCTTTGAAAAACTGCATGTTATAAATTTACCTCACAGCAGTAGCCTGTGGAATTGTAGTCTAATAAAAGTGCCATTTAGGTTATCAAGTCTTACATCTGTCTGACAGAGTTGGTGACTCATTGGCGGTACAAAGTACCTCTTGAATGAACAAGGCAAAATTGTTAACTGTTTGGGCAGGGTTAAGGGGCAAAATAAGCATCTTAGATATGCAAGACTTAGGGGATCCATTTTGCTCTGAATGGTTAACCACCACCCCTTTGTGACATCACAGGCCACACCCCCTGAGGTCAGATGAGGTATTAAAAAACTCTCCCCCATGTCCCTTGTCCCATGTACAAAAAAGTTGCTCTAGTTCACATGGAGCAAAAACATATGGGAAGGAAGCCTGGCAGAGTAGCTAAGGGAATTAATTTCTGGCTTAGCACTGATTTACTAGTCAAAGCTTGGATAAGATCCTTCTAGAATCCTTTTTTTAAAATATAATTTTATTAAAGAGTTTAAGAAAGAAAATAAAAACTAATAGAAACTAATATAGAGTGGGAAAAAGAAAAGAAGAAAAAAGAAAGAGGGAGCTAAAAGTGCAAGAAAAAAAAGAAAAAAGAAATAGAAAAAAAAAGATACAAAGAAGTAGCTTCCAATCTTCTTTACAGTGGTTATAAGCACGATTATAAATTTACCTCTTGCTTTATGGTTACAATATAACTCTCTTTTTTTCTATGATCTATTCTGTTTAATCATCCAAACCATAAATCATAAGTTTATTTTTTTCTGTTTCACACAAAAAATCTAAGGGGTTTCCATTCAGCAATAAATATAGATTTTGTGTTTCCTCTAATCAAAGAAGGCAATTTGGCCATCCCAGCAAGTTCCATCATCTTCACCAACCATTCCTCCATTGTGGGTAGTACTGAATCTTTGCGCATACAATAATCTTGCTACAGTTAACATATACAAAAACAGAGTTCGAAGACTTTTTTCCAACTGTTTCGCCATCCATCCCAAAAGAAAAGCCTCTGTTTCAATTGTATATTAATCTTTAAAATCCTCTGAATCAGTGTGTGAATTTGAATCTAGCTTTTTTACACATCCCCCAAACATGATAAAATGTCCCTTCGTGTTTCACATTTCCAATATAAAATTAAAATTTATACATTCTAGACAATTTCTCTGTTGACATATACCAACAATACATCATTTTATAAAAATTATCTTTAAGATTATAACATAATGTAAATTTCAATCCTTTCAGCCACATATTTTCCCATTGTTCCATCTGTATAACTAAAAATTTTAGCCCACTTTTTCATACGTTCTTTTTTCTTCTGTTTCAAATTTCAATAAAAGTTTATACATTTTAGCAGTTACACGTTCATCATTTGTACACAGTTCTATTTCAAACGCAGTCTTACAATGTTCAAAACCATAAATTCTTTAGTCTACTTTAAATCTTTCTAATAATTGTAAATAAGAAAACCATTGAGAAGTATATCTCTCTGCCACCAGATTGTCTCTTGATTTTATTTTACATTCCCCTTGACAAAATTTTAGTATCTCATGCTAAGTTAGCCATTATGTTTGCTCATTGTACTCATCTATAAAATGCTTCTTGTGCTGAGAGTCACAGAAGTGTTTTCGGGCACAACCTGGGTTTGTATCTATTCCATATTCTCAGTATGGCATGTCTAACATAATGATTTTTAAAATCTACATTAACTTTAACTTTGTCATACCACAAATATTGATGCCACCCAAATCTCAGGTCATGTTCTTCTAACTCCAAAAGCCTTCTATTTCTCAGCAACATCCACTCTTTCATCAAAACCAAACAGCAAACTATAAAATACAATTTCAAATCAGGTAAACCTAATCCTCCTCTTTCCTTTGCATCTTGTAACACCTTATATCTACCTCATGGTTTTTTCCCCTTGCCACACAAATTTAGATATATCTTTTTGCCATTTTTAAATGGTGCATCAGTTGTCAAAACAGGCATTGTCTGAAACAAAAACATCATTCTAGGCAACACGTTAATCTTAATCACAGAAATTCTCTCCAGCAATGACAGGCCTAGTTGCTCCCATTTTAACATATCTTTTTTAACTTCATTCCATGTCTTAACATACTTATTTTGAAATAACATACAATTCATATTTGTCATAGTGATACCCAAATATTTTACCTTCTTAATTTAAAAACCATTTTATTCATCAATTCTGTTTGATCTTGTATTTTCATATTTTTAACATCTTCATCTTCTGTTTATTAATCTTAAAATCTGCTAATGCACTAAATTCTATTAAGTTGCTCATTAATGTTTCAACTCCAAACTTAAAGGATCTTCCAAAACCAACACCAAGTCATTTGCAAAAGCTCTTAACTTATAAGTCTCTTTTAAGCTTTACTCCCACAATCCTCTCATCTTGTCTTATGTCTCTCTTCAGTATTTGAAGAACCAAAATAAACAAAAGAGTTAAAGTTGAATCTTGTCCCTCTGTAGGTATTAATGCTATACTGGCCTTTTTCCAACTCTTTGGAATCTTTCCTCTCTATAGGATGGAGTTCATTGTGTTTGTAGAGATTGTAAAAGTTCATCCTCAAAACATTTATAATAAAAACCTGATAATCCATCTGGTCCAGGCACCTTTCCTGGTTTAATCTTTTTTATAGCTTCAGAAACTTCCCTTATTGTTAAAGGTCTATTCATAATTTGTCTCTGTTCCTCTGTAATTCTTTGTAAATTTTGTTTCTTTAGATATTCATCTATTTTCTCTACAGAGATGTCACTTCCTTTATACAAGTTGGAATAATATTGATAAAATGCTTTTTGTATAGTCACGTTGTCCATTAATACAGTATCTCCCTTTTGTAATTTCAATATCATTTTCTTTTCTTTTCTTTTCTTTTCTTTTTATAATTTATATGACGGCCACTTCCCTGGTTTGTTTGCAAACTCAAAATTTTTTTGCTTTACATAATTTCCATTTCTCTTACTGTTAACATAGATAACTGTTGTTGTAATAACTTAATCTGTTGAGAAGTACTTACCTTCTCTGGGAATTTCTTTAATTCTTTTTTCTTTATCTCATCCAAAATAGCTTGTGTTTTCTCTTGACTCTTCTTTTTGAGTTCATTATTATGTTGTATAAAATAACCTCTAATAAAAGCTTTACTTGCATCCCAAATGATTCTTAAATCAGTGTCTTTACCTAAATCATATTAAAAAAATCTTTTAATTTCTTTTTACAATCCTCCACTATTGCTTCTTTCTGTAGCAACATTTTGTTTAGTCTCCATCTAAAAGAACTAGATTTTCTTTTATAAACCAAACTCAAAGGATTATGATCCAAAAAAGTCTTTGGTAATATCTCTGGTTTAGAAACCTTAGTAACAAGTTCTTTGAAATCCACATCGTATCTATTCTTGAAAGGATCTACGTCTTTCAGAAAAATAGATATCCTCTCTTGAATTGCCATTTTTCTGTCTCCATATATCAAGCAGCCCTAAATTGTCCATCAAATTTTTTAAAAAAAACTTTTTGTAATTTACCTTGAGTGATTTTAATGTTTTTCTCAGAGGTTCTATCCAGTTGTGGGGAGATCACTCAATTCCAATCTCCCATTTATTTATTATTAAATTTATATGCTGCCCATCTCCCCCAAAGGGTGACTCTGGGCGGCTCACAATTAAAATCAAACATCAAAAACAGTTATCTTTCTCTCTCTCTCTCCCTCTCCCTCTCCCTCTCCCTCCCTCTCTCTTTCTCCACATTAAATTAATTAAAAAGGATCATACTAGATAAAAAGACTATATGCATAATCAAACACCAATTTTCATAAGAGAAACCTATTAATCTCTCCATAAGTCATTTATAGAATAGTACTTTATCCTCATTTGAGGCATAAATTCCCAGTACCGAAGTCTTAGTGGCATGCAAATTAACTTCTACCCCAACAAATCTACCATGCTTGTCAGTCAGTACAAGTTCTGGTTTTAGTTGGGGACTAATATACAGAACAACTCAATCAATCAATCAATCAATCAATCAATTTCCTTCCTTCCTTCCCTCCCTCCCTCCCTCCCTCCCTCCCTCCCTTCCTTCCTTCCTTCCTTCCTTCCTTCCTTCCTTCCTTCCTTCCTTCCTTCCTTCCTTCCCTCTCTCTCTCTCTCTCTTTGCATCTGAAATAAATTCTTCACCCAAATTGTTATAAATCAAATATTTTAAATATTTTTTCTAGTATGTGTCTCGTGTAGGCAAATTATATCTTGATAAGATCCTCCTACAATCCTGATTAAGCCATTCTTTTCCCACTGCAAACATTTGCACATGGGTTAAAATTATCAGAAAGGGGAAACTTTCTCAAAATCTCAATGTTCACTAAAGTTGTCTTCCATCAAATTCTTTTGCTGAAGATGCTATCTCTTCCTTACCTCTGTTACCCTGTACACTGACTAGTATAAGGTCTATGTGCCAATTCATAAGAGTTAATTTTTGAAATATATGAAGCTTTCATCTGCTTTTATTACAGCAACAACTAATTTCCAATATGTAATATTAGCATTTGATAATTAGTGAGTTTTCCTACATGTTTGGTGTCTTTTTAATTCATAGATAAATAATAGTACAACATTTACTGCTGAGGAACTTTATGACTGCATTTCCCAAGAAATATACAGGTAAGCTTTTTTTTTTTTTTTTACAAAAAATAAAAATAAAAAAAAGTAATACCAAGTGGTTCTTTCATAACCTTCCCATGCCACAGTCTATGCAAAATCTGTTCTTTTATCCTGTCACTTAGTGTTAACAAAATTTAAAAGTGGTTATAATTAAATAAGAATATTACATACTCCTGTCTGTACATGTTGTGTGTAAGTTTCCCAGGACTGTTTCAGAGAAGTAGTCAGTTTATTATTTTACGGTTCTCAAATAATCTGATTCCTTTCCAAGTTCATGATGTATATTGGCCTCAGTTAGCAAACAATTAGCAGCTATTTCTTTCTGTGCTGTTGTTTTGGAGCACTATAACTTTCTGAAGTTGAATCATTAAGAAAGAAAAGAGTGTCAGTGCAGCTTGAAGAAAATAAATGTATTCGGGAGAATATTTTTCTTTCCAAATTATTTGTTAGACTTTACTATCTCAGTCACAATGAAAACAAAATATGTAATTAAAAATATAGCAAAATAGGAAAATGTTCCTACAAATACATAAAGAGAAAGAATTGAAATCAGAACAGTACAGAATGTTTTAGACTTATGAAGGCTTTGCAAGAGTGTTGGCAATTGTCAGAAGAAAGGTTTTTAAATTAAAAAGGTCCTAAAAGTTACTCTTGTGATATTAGAAATTCCAAAGGTAAAAAGGATGTCTATACACTATGCATCTGTCACTTTTTCAGTTTTGATGGTGCCTTGAGCTCATTTCATTTGGGAAAGCTGATTTTCTGCTAGTGCTGTTTTCTAAAGTGTCTAACACCATCTCCTGATATAGATAAGGCTAATGCATGTCTCTACTAAGCAGCATTTCAAGATAAGGTGATATCAACAAATATTGTTCTAAAACTTTGGGTGGCCATGGTACTCAATCAATCAATCAATTCCATCCTAAAATATAATTGTTTTCTCAACCGTGCTGAAATTAGCTTTGAGGATTCAGGGCAGAAATCAGGTAGCCTAGCATATTACAGTCATATAATGCCTGAATAAATCTCTCCCTCCCATGTTTTCATCAGCTGTTTGGCTACAACATAGATAATACTGTAGCTTGATTTGATGGCATATCTGTAATGCTGAGTCTTGATACTTACTGAGATGAGGTTCAGGGCAAATAATTATCTTGTCAGGACAGACAAGGTTATTCAGTAGTAACTTGCAGATCCTGTGTTAAACTAATTTTAAGTCTGTCACTGGTTTATAATTTTGTTCTAAAATCACTGAAATGTAGCAGAGACTGTGCCCTATAACTTATATGATGGCGACTTCTATACTGATCACGTTATTGAATATAATAAGGCATTTTCACATGCTAACAAAACTGCAAGGGTAGTAATTGGTATTCACCAAAAGATCTCTTTTTCCACCAATGGCAAATCAATTTCTTTAAATCAAGCAAATGACTGACTTCACAGATTTAAAGAAATTAGTTTTTCTTTGATGAAAAAAGAGAACGTTTGGAAGTAAGTAAGGGCGTATCAAGTGAAAGAACTAAAAGTTTAACCCATTCTCTAGGCAAGAAGGAATGACCTTTAAGAATGGATTGAGGACCCCTTTTAATATAACTCATAAAAGGAAAAGAATCAGAAATATCCTTGCAAATACTGTCCCATAATTTATTTATTGTTTATTTGTTTAGCAAATGTATATAGGCGCCCATTTCACAAAAAGTGACTCTGGGCAACTTACAAGCAAAATAACAATTAAAACCATATCACAATATAAAAAATATCAGACATAAATAACAACAAAAATAAAAAATACAAACATAAAGGAATAAAACATAAAAGAACCCTAAATATATTTTCAGCTCCTTCCTAAACAATAATCCATTATGGCTACTTAATGTCTGTTATTACATATCTTATTTTATTTAAAAAGCTATCCAATATATAGGGGATGGCCACTTCCACTTGAGTGGCAGTTTCATCCCATTTTTAATGAATCTAACATGTTTGCCTAAATAAATAAAATAATTTAATGCAGTCTGTAATTTTCTTGACCTGAAGTATGGGGTCTAGTAATAGTAATGTTTGGAAAAGAAGTTCAAGTTCTGGCAACAGCATGTAACTGGTCAAGCTTATGATTTTTCCATTCATCTAAACTGGCCTTGATTATCAGTAAGGTTGCTGGTTTGATGTTAATGTATTTTAGATTCTTTATTCTATGACTACAGTTGTGCTGTGCCATGTTGTCTGTCTTTAGGGAATAAATCTTGTTGTGTGCATTTATATATGGAACAGTAGTACCATTTTACCACATCTAAAACACCATGAATCGCTTCCTGTTCTAGAAGAAGCACTTCTGGAAAATGGCAGTCCACTCCATAACATCTAAATTGAAGCATTCTGAGAGAAAAAACAAACCACAGTGTTTTGCATACAACTAATTCTGACATTATATTAACACTTCTAAAAAGGTGGGAATGTGCTGTTTTGGGGGAGGGAAGTAATGAGTATGTGGAGATAGTTGCTCATTGGTGAGAGCTGCATTTTTTTATGCCCGGATGTATATTTCTACATAATCTTTCTAATGTAGGAATGGAATGCCAAATGGATGTCACCAGAATTAAAAAAGGAAAGGTGTTATGAGACCCAGAAAATAGTTTGTCTAACATATCTTTCACTATTGCCTACTTTACCAATGCCTTGAAAGGTACACTTTCTTGCTTTAACTATGAGAAATTCCAATTCCAAAGTGTACCGGATTATACTTGATGATTTTGAATCAATGCAGTTTCTGATACAAGAGTGTGTTTTGAATAAAAAAGTCAAATTGATACTGAAGCATTATTTCTTTTACAATCCAAGATAGTATATCCAATTATGTGATAATAAATTCCAAAGAAACGAACCATAATTAGCCCTCCCCACAAAAAAAAAAAAATGTATACAGTGGTAGACCAGTAGCCACTGATGAAAAAAGGCCAATACACCATGCAAAATAGCAAGACAACCTTGATTAAAATTTATCTCCCAGCGAGCTGGAAGCCTGTTGAAACTAAAATGGTGATTACAGCTTGGCAGGTGGCTGACAGGGTATATATGTGGGTCCTTCCTTAGGAGGGAGTATAAAACCCTGAGTACTACACTGTAAACCCTTCTCCTGTATCCTCATCCACTGCACTACAGAAGTTGGCAAGATCTGGAGGAGAAGGTTTCTTGAAAGATATGGTTAGCTTCATATTGAAAATGATGTTCCTCCGGGTAACTTGCTGCTTAGAGCTTTAAAGGCTATGAACAGCACTTTAAACCAATACTGAAAATGGAAGCCTTAGAAAAAAAGAATTCCACGCGTTTTAAAAAGCTACAGAAAGTCATAACTGAGAGGATTGGGCTAGGTTTAGTAATTTGCATCTTTTCTCCTCCTCCTCCCCAGAGCACGGTTATCAGTTGGATGTGGCCAACTAGTTCAGCTGGAACATACTATTAGACAGTGCTATGAATCTGTCTGTCTGGAAGTCAAGAACAGAGGATGGCTCTAAATTCTTCAATCAACTGAAACTTTTGAAAGGAGTGGTTTTCTTCTCACCAGGCAAAACATACTAGGACCCACCTACATAGAAACTTAGACCTCTGTAATTTATCAGTGTTTCTTGCTTTCTTAGCAGCTTTGTTTAAAGATCACACTTAAAGATCATACTTAAAGATACATTATGTTAAATCCATAGTTTGTCCTTGTATGTATGTATGTTTCCACTATCTGGAAGAAGAAGGAGTTAGAACTGGGACCATGGTGAAGGGATTTTTAAATCCCCCTGACAATGGTAGCTTTCACTCGTGATGTAAATCACTGCTTCAGTGGTGGAGTAATTTTTAAATCTTTATATTACCAATTCCCAGAGCAATACTCTTAACAATTAAAAGTATGAACTAATTACAGTGGCATACCACTACCCTTTCCCCTTCCCCAGCGTATGATAACTTCAAATTAAACCGTGCAGTCTTTTTTTTATTGTGAAGCCTGCAGGTGAATTATGCACACTCTACCAGCCCATTCCCTGCAAACAGTCTCAATACATAATGTCCACTGGTTTTGTAGCTGTCACAACCACAGTTTTTTGAAATGCCCTCTTCCTTCCAGGTCAGTCGCCAAAGGGCTCACTCAGAAAGTAAAGAGGTTAGGTGCCAAATGCTGTGGCATCTTCATTGGCTGTAGGAGCCATGCAATAACTACAGCCTTGGTCAAGAGACAGGGAGAAGGAAAACAGGTGATCTCAGTGGATGCTCATGGCAGGCTGAACCAAAGACTGGCTTGCACTCCTGTGCTTCACTGCATTGTAAGGTTCTTATATTAGGATAACATGGAACTCTTGTGGCAAATTATCTTCATCTACTCAGCATAACTAATTATCCAAGTAATTTTGGGGGCATTTGTGTAGGAAGATGTCCACACACCCAGAAATTCTGAGTAAATGTGCAAAAGATTGTGTTGCATCATCCAGAATAAACTAGGATTTTATAATTGCAAGCGTTTGTGCTACTTTTATAAGAGCAAAGTCCCCACCTGACTGGAAAGCAGCTTTGTATGCTAACCATAGGGAAAAGATGTCAGGGTTGGGAGGGGTTGCATTTAATTTGTGCCTCTTTTTATAGTACAAAAGTCTTAATCTATTTGCTCTTTATTGACTAATTCTGTTGCTACTCTGTTATTGTCATTTGATATTTTTAATAAAAGGGGAATCCATGCTATTGTAGATTCATTTCAAACATTTTAATTTCAAATTTAGATTAAAAAGAAGTTTTATATCCTTCATGTTGTCCAGAACTCCTCTGTACATGAGACTGCAAGGAAGAGGGAGTAGTAGGTTCATATAGCTGATTGTTTCACTTGAGGACCCATTTATGGCCGTATGTTCAGAACTTGTGTTATGAGATCCTAAGTATGCAAATAAATTAGTTACCCCCTTGATTTCTGCAGAGCTAAGTATTGTCACTCTAGAAATGCTTAATTACAGTTGGATCCCTGTGCTGACATGTCAGAGCATCCACTACATGTAACCTGGGTTAGAAACTGATAATGATTAGAGAACTAACTGTTGGTAAATGGAGGTAAATAAAGTCTTGAAGCTTATTTATAATATCTGGAATTATGAGGTATGAATAGTCAGGAGGAAGAGGAGCTGGGGAGTCAATTCTATTCGGTGGAAGAAATCCTAAAGATACCTTTCTGAAAGCAAGTCACATTCAACTAAATATGGCAAGACTCTGTAGATTGGAATAACATCCTAGACATATAAAGAACTGTATTGTAAACATATTAGGACCTAGTGCCTTTTACTACAATTCCCATTGCTCCAACCAGCACTGCCCATAGTCAAGAACAGTCAGGATTATAGTCCAAAGTATTAGAATAAGGCAGTATCTTGGGCAGCAACAGTTGTCAGAAACATGTACTATTGAGTGATGTACTATGAAGGGCCATTTTTCATTCATCCCATTATCCTAGATTGATCCTACCACTAGATATGACCATGTTGGAATTACAACATATATTTACAAAGATTGTCTATTTTTATAAAGATAGAAATGCATTGTATAGTAAAGATTCTGAAATTTTCAAAATAGGTTTTAGATTTAATTGCCCTGATAATCCATATATTAATATACTAATTTATGAGTGGTACTACTGGATGTTAAAATATGGAATATTCTCTTAGCATAATTTCTAGGAATGAGATCCAAATTTAAATCATTTTAAGCATAGAATCGACATTGTTATAAAATCAGTTGATAAAGATAGAAAATCTTCCTATGTAGTTCCCCCTGCTTAAAACCATTTATTCCATCTGTATAAGCATACCTGAAAGATATAATTTTTTTAAATATTAGAGTTATCAATTTTATGCACAGACTGGCATTATATATAGTTAGACCAATATTCCACAAGAAGAGGCTATGAAAATTACAGAATATATTCTGAGTAAAAGGAGCAATGCTTTCAGGACTTCCAATTAATTTTACTTGTTCTTTGACAGCGTCATTTTTTTCTGCTTTGAATACATATTATTGACAGAATTTTGGCACAGCCAAATTTTATGTAATTAAGGTCCTTGGAGAGTTTGAGATATTTCTTAATTTTCAGCAGCAGACAGTTGCATTTGTCTTGGGAATTGTGATCAAAAGCAATCCATTATTTAGATGTTCACACTCCAAAGATGGCTAGTCAATTCTTGTCTACCAATTCCACCTTCTCTAAATGTTAAGGCATTGGAGGAATTACAATATTTTAAATACATTTATTTAGCAGATTGATGTATTGAAGACTTAATTGCAGACAGTCCAAATTGGGTTATAAAACTAGAAGTACAAATAAGACAGAACTTCAGAAAGCCTTTCCCCTCCCTGAGAAATCATGCAGCAAACAAAAAGAATGGGTGTTAACGGTACAAATATTATTTGATGCATATTCTCGAAATGTGAAAGGCATTATTAAGCGTTACTATATTCTTTACAACACAATCCAGTTTGTCATCAAGCTCCCCTGTTTGCTCATAAATGGTCCAGATTTGAGGAATTTTTTGAGGGCAGTATGATGCAACATGAGTGGGAACAGACTATTCTATGGTTTTCTTGGTTTCTATGGAGAGGAAGGGTTTTTTTTTTTCTTATTTTAACTCTGTTTAACCTATTTTTGGCTCATGATACAGGTTTTGAGGATTTCCCAACACAACATGGAAGAAAACCATGCCACAGTTTTTTTAAGCAAATGGGCTGGAGGTGGCTCCAGGAACTGTAAAAATGGAGCCTAACAACTCTGTATCTCAGGTTACCTACTCATGATTTAAAGGCATTTAATAAGGGGAAATGCAAGACATTGCAATGTAGAGAGGTGTATTGGATTTACATGTCAGATTTAGTAGCCTGAATTAGGGTTACCAGATAGCTGAACAGGCAATGGACAATTTGAAAGGAGGAGGACAAATGGGGGTAAAAGGAGGATACACTAACTGTTTAGCTTTCTTGGCATCCACAACAAACATTACAGTGAAAAACTGCAAAAAAAAAGTACTGAGGCCTATATGCATATGAAATTACTTTTCCAGCACCAGAAAGACTAGTTTTTCAATCCCAGGAACATGCTGAGAATCAGTTAGGAGGCAAAAGCTTTCAGCATATAACAGATTAAGGTCTTGTCAGTCTCCGGCAGCAGCTCAAGGCCAGAGGGTAATAATAAGGTGGCAGAGTGGAGCTTGTGAATTTGCATTAGCACTGACTAGGGAAGGACTGCACCAGGAAGAAAAGCTGCTTAGGGAAGAGATAGCTTAAAATAGATACTCAAAAAGCCAGACAATATTTGAGGTCTGGTAATCCTAGCTTGAATTGATTTAGACAAGAATATGAATTGATTCTGAGATACTTTCCATTTTCCTAGCCATTGTGCTTATATTTTTCGTTTCTAGTTTTTATTGTACTTTTGTTTTGAAGATGTGTGTTTTG
Organism: Python bivittatus; assembly: GCF_059951505.1. Taxonomy (NCBI): domain Eukaryota; kingdom Metazoa; phylum Chordata; class Lepidosauria; order Squamata; family Pythonidae; genus Python; species Python bivittatus. The sequence continues at coordinate 9,772,026 of NW_028277098.1, forward strand.
ATAATTGGTTAATATTATACTTTGTCTTAATGGTCATTTGCCATCAATTTGTGTATGAAGGCATGTCATGCAATTGAAGTACAGTTCGGGCTTTTATAAAACAACATATTTATACCCGAACTGTATTCATTTATTTGACCTGATGGGCAAGGCTGCCCATCCGTTGACTTGAGCCAGGTTGGTTTAGTGGTTAAGGCATCAGGCTAGAAAAGGGGGGACGGTGAGTTCTAGCCCTGCCTTAGACACAAAGCCAGCTGGGTGACCTTGGGCCAGTTACTTTCTCTCAGCCCTGGGAAGGAGGTAATAGCAAACCACTTCTGAACTCTTGCCAAGAAAGCTGCAGGGACTAGTCCAGGCAGTCACCAGGAGTCAACAATGACTTGAAGGTACACACAGATAAATACTGTATCATTGGCTTTCATTGGCTCATTCACTTGAAAGGAACATTTTATTACAATTCAGAGACATTTTTGATAAAATAAAACAGAATGGCCATGGGCAGGCAAAAAAGCAGTGGGAGCGGAAGTGACTTCCAACTTCCTGCTGGCTTCCCCATTGACTTTGCTTGTGGGAAGCTGGCAGGGAGCATCGGAAATCATTCCTTGGCTGACCCACAGAACTGCCTGCCACTTTGCTGGAGGGAAGGGAAACGAAGCTGCAGACCAGAAGGAAAATTGCACTCCCACTCCCCATCTTAGCATGGCCCCAAGGGTCCCCTCCAGGGAGGAAGAGTTGACCACCAGTGCCCCCCAGCCAGCCCTACCTCACCAGCAGGCATCCAAGTCACTCCCTCATCCTTCCTTCATCACCAACCGCTATTAAGAAATTTCAAATTTTGGCCTTGGTTCCAAAACAGCCACTCACCTGTTGGGCCTTGCCGCCAGCCAGTCGGGCACGGGAGCCAGAGGGAGGTGAGAAAGAACAGAGATACACCCTTCCCATTTTCTTTGCACCACACAACCTTCGGATTTCTGGGAAGTGTAGTCAGAAGGTGCGGTGGCGCTGAAGCAGCCACAACTTTGCCAAATTTCAATCCCACAGGAGTAACAGGACCTCTATTTTGGACTAATTCTTTAAGCTAGCCCATTTAAGGTACGTTGATTCAAAAATTGTTGCCTTATAATGCACTGTTTTGCCCAGTTGAAACAGACAAACACTGAGAGTTTAGTAGTATACCAGAAAACCCATGACCTGCTGGGCCATTCTTTCAGAGATATTTCCTTACCTAAACAGAGAAACAGAATGACCATGGGGAGATTGCTATTGTTTTGGTTTTAAAATTAAAGAAGGAAACATCAGCTTATTAAATAAGAAAGATGTGTTGCAAGAGAAATATAGATGCTTTTCATTTAACAAAGGACACTTTTGATGACAACATTTGTGGTTGATCTGCCATTCTTTAAGAATAATGTTTTCACTTCTTTTTCCTCAACTTAAAGCAACATACAGCTAACCATGCTGGAATACTGGTTTCTTCAGATAAATCAGTACATTCTCCATGGTTTGTCCTTGCGCTTTATGTACAGTGAGAGCAAAGCATGACTGTATTGGGAACAGCTGAAGAGGGACATCTTCACCTTCTGATAAATTCAGCGTAATTTTTGGAATCACGACAATGTCATTTTTGAATGCATCTGTGTTTATCTTTGCTACAATGAGATTCTTGTGGAGTTCTTCCACAGTCATCTACATTTGATTGCAAAGCCTTGGAAGATCCAAGTTCCTCATTAAAATGATAGGAGATCCTATCTTCAATTCCAGCTTATGTGGTGGCAATCCAGAGAGTTTGAGTGAATCAAGGAATTCTGTTGGAATATGAGTGGCATTAGCTCCTTCACTGATGGCATTGAAGGAACAATACTCTTTCATCATTCCAGGGAAGTGTCTAATGCATGTGGAATTGATTTTTCTCATTTCATTAAGGGAACCAAGATAGAGTTCTTTGAGAAGAGTTCTGCAGGATTGTCAAATGTCAGGTAGATTAAACCTATACATTCTTCCATAGTTCTTCCTGGCAGAACCATATATCTTCAGGCAATTCCACTTCATCATTTTGATTTTTCTGAATCTTGTCTTCTCCAACATCCAATAAAAGCTCAGGATATCTTCCTTCTCCCTCACTTAACCACATGCTTCTCTTCAACTGAAACTTGACAAAGCTTCCCCATAAGTATGATTTTTTGATGCATGAATTTTCCACACCAGAATAATTTCCTCTTCTCACAACTGGTAGAAACTGACGGAAATCAAATGGTTAAAATTCCCCCAAAGGCATCATTCTTGCTGCATATATTGCGAAGAGTCTGATGTACACTTTCAAAGCTCTCCCTTCTAATCATGGGGCTGTCATCCCAGACAATAAGTCTTGCACATTGAATCAAATTTGCAGTAATGGAGATTTTTTCGATGTTACAAAGAGCTTTTTCATTTATTTTCAGGGGTATCTTGAATCTTGAATGTACTGTCCTACCACTAGGCATCAGTGTTGCTGCAATATTGGATGATGCTTCAGCAATAGCAACATCTCCATCTCCCCTAACTTTAGCGAGGATCAAGTTGGTGACAGATGCATTTTCCCTTGCTCTTTCTCTGTTGAGGTCTTGTCATCAAAGGTGGGCATTGTCATGTTCAGCAATTTTCGCAGTAATTACTCTTTGCCACATATTCTCAAGTCAATCTTCCCTTTCTTCCTCCGTCTATTCTTGTCTCCTTAATCTGGGCCTTTCATTGTCATTCTGGAGACATGCAGCCCTTTCATCCTCTGCTTCTTCATCTCTTTTGTTATTTATTCTTTGTCTCTGATCCTGGAGATTTGCATTTCTCTGCTCCTTTATCTCTTCCTCTTCTCCTTTCCTGCTTCTTGTGATTCTGGAGATGGGCATGCCTCTCTTCCTCTGCCTCTCCTTCTCTCATGTTATTTGTCCTGCTTGATCCTGGAGTGGTGTGGCCCCAGCCTCATCCAATTCTTGTTCTTTCCTCCTACTTACTGTTTCTCTACGATATTTGGTGTTATCTCTTGACCATGATGTTCCTCCTCTCTTTCCATGTGGCATAATTATGCTGACGATATTACTTTATTTTATTTTATTTTTTTATTTTAGCACAATGCTGTATGGTGCCATCATCACCTCAGAAGAGTTTAGAATCCCTGCCGGCTTCTCCACTGACTTGTGGGAAGCTGTCAGAGAGCATTTTAAATGAGGATCGTGTGAGCACAGCTGACAACTGCAGCCCAGTGGTGCTAAAGTGGTGGCAGTGCAGTGGTGCTGATCACCTCCGAAGAGTTTAGAATTCCTGCTGGCTTCCCCACTGACTTTGCTTCCAGGACGTTCGCAGGGAGAAAGTCAGTGGGGAAGCTGGCAGGATGTTACAAGTCCAAAGCCAGCAGGCAGGCAAGCGGCTGCTGCTGGGTAGGGGAGGGAGTGAGGGGGTGCATGAGTGTTGCAGTGCAGTCCGAGCACAGAGGGACTGGGGGAGGGTGGACAGGTGGGAGAGACTTACATGAGCAACTCGTGACCTTCCCTGCCGGCTTCCTCATTGACTTTGTCCCTGCAAGCTGCCCATAAGCAAAGACTGAAAGATGACCAAAAAGGGATCAAATTGGCAATCAAAGTAATCAAAGGCCTAAAGAAAGGACACTATTTTGATCATTTGTAACTGCTTATGGATCCTCAGTATTTTAGTAGACAACTGTAGTGTTTTGGTATTCTAGTATTTCGTTTACTCAGTAATTTAACCATTTAGTAATGCAAGTTTTACAAGTATTTTAGTTCATTCTTAGTTTACATTTATATTCTGTTTTCACTTATTTTTCTATTTTTCTTTGTGATTTATAAGTGTCCTTGTGACCAGTGTTCTGGTCATTGACTGTAATAAGGGACTTTGATTTTGATCATGAAAGGGCTGGAGAAATTTTCATATGAGGAATGGTTAAAATATTTGGGGCTTTCTAGCTTAATGGTAAGGGGGAAGTAAGTAAGAAAAAAGGTAAATGGAGATGTGGTAGAAGTATACAGAAATACTTTGTTTTCCTTCCTAACATTGGACTCTAGTAACAACAGATTAATACTTCAGTACACCTCTATAAGCAATTGCTGTGAAATACAAAATGAGAAAATGATTGTGCTGTCTGCAATCTTTCTATAGGAATTTAATTGACCAATGGTGTCAGTGTTACGGATTTAATGGCCCCGCAGTCTAATCTGATAAGTCTCAAGGGATGTTTCATATACAGGTGAAACTCGAAAAAATTAGAATATCGTGCAAATGTTCATTTATGTCAGTATGGCAACTCAAAAGATGAAACCAATATATGAGATAGACGCATTACATGCAAAGCGAGATATGTCAAGCCTTACTTTGGTATAATTGTGATGATTATGGCGTACAGCTTATGAAAACCCCAAATTCACAATCTCAGAAATTAGAATATTACATGACATCAATAACACAAGGATTGGAAATAGAACAATATCGGACCTCTGCAAAGTATAAGCATGCATATGTACTCAGTACTTGGCTGCCGCAATGTGGCGTGGCATGGATGCTATCAGCCTGTGGCACTGCTGAGGTGTTATGGAAGACCAGGATGCTTCAATAGCGGCCTTCAGCTCCGCTGCATTGTTCGATCTCATCTCCCTCATCTTTCTCTTGGCAATGCCCCATAGATTGTCTATGGGGTTCAGGTCAGGCGAGTTTGCTGGCCAATCAAGCACAGTAATCCCATGGTCACTGAACCAGGTTTTGGTACTTTCGGCAGTGTGGGCAGGTGCCAAGTCCTGCTGGAAAATGAAGTCAGCATCCCCATAAAGCTCGTCTGCGGAAGGAAGCATGAAGTGCTCCAAAATCTCCTGGTAGACGGCTGCGTTGACCCTGGACTTAATGAAGCACTGTGGACCAACACCAGCAGATGACATGGCTCCCCAAATCAACACAGACTGTGGAAACTTCACACTGGACTTCAAGCATCGTGCATTGTGTGCCTCTCCATTCTTCCTCCAGACTCTGGGTCCTTGGTTCCCAAATGAGATGCAAAAGTTGCTCTCATCAGAAAAGAGGACTTTGGACCACTGGGCAACAGACCAGTTCTTTTTTTCTGTAGCCCAGGTAAGATGCTTCTGACGTTGTTTGTTGTTCAGGAGCGGCTTGACAAGAGGAATATGACATTTGAAGCCCATGTCCAGGATCCATCTGTGTGTGGTGGCTCTTGATGCACTAACTCCAGCCTCAGTCCACTCCTTGTGAAAGTCCCCAACACTTTTGAATGACCTTTTCCTGACAATCCTATCCAGGCTGCGGTCATCCCTGCTGCTTGTGCACCTTTTTCTTCCACACTTTTCCCTTCCACATAACCTTCTATTGATGTGCTTTGATACAGCACTTTGGGAACATCCAACTTCTTTTGTAATTACCTTTTGGGGCTTTCTCTCCTTATGGAGGGTCTCAATGATGGTCTTCTGCACAACTGTCAGGTCAGCAGTCTTTCCCATGCTTGTGATTCCTACTGAACCAGCCTGAGTAACCATTTAAAGGCTCAGGAACCCTTTGCAGGTGTTATGGCTTCATTAGCTGATTAGAGTGGGACACTTTGAGCCTAGAATATTGCACCTTTTCACACTATTCTAATTTTCTGAGATTGTGAATTCGGGGTTTTCATAAGCTGTACGCCATAATCATCACAATTATACCAAAGTAAGGCTTGACATATCTCGCTCTGCATGTAATGCATCTATCTCATATATCGGTTTCACCTTTTGAGTTGCCATACTGACATAAATGAACATTTGCATGATATTCTAATTTTTTGAGTTTCACCTGTAATTATTATCAACCCAAACCAACCCACTGCAGGATGAAGACCTCTTCATTGAAGGTTATGGACCCTAATCTATCCTGCCAGTTCAGTAAGGATTGGTAGATACATGTTCTTTTTATTTTCCAGTCTAGGGTTGAGAGAAAATCGAGTGGTCCAAAGTCACCCAGCCAGCTTCTGTGCCCAAGGGAAGACTAGAACCAGAGTTTCCCCACTCCTAGTCCAGCACCTTAATTCCTACACCTCACTGGCTCTCAGGTCTCATATATCCCTTGAAAAATTCCTTACATACATATTGTGTACCTGCTAAGCATTTTTATTTTTAGCCACTAGTCCAGTAGTTCTGTTACTTGGATAGTAGCATATTCAGCCTTTATGTTCATTTGTGTGGAAATAAAATTTGAAATGATATATCTTCACATTTGTAAAGATCTTTCCCCCCAGTAAATTTCATTTAGACCTCTGCAGGGCTAATTGCCTCATTTTTCTTACCCATATTATAATAGCCTTTACCATTGGAGTAAAATGTTTCCTCCTAGCAGTTAAAAAGTTGAACATTTACTGTCTGAACAATATAATCTACCATGTCCACACTCTCAAACACCTGTTTTTGCAAGTTCAGACTTGCAAACCCCTTTGCAAGAGGTTGGGAAATAGTCTAGGGATTTGTCACAAATGGGTGAATGCGATTGCTCTTACCTGACCCTTGATCTTCCAGACTGCTTTATTTATAGGCTGTGTTATGTGCAATGCTAAAACAACACTAAACCATATTATGGCTTTTCGTGTCCAAAACAAACCATGGTTTATTTTCCCAGAACTACCATTTGAACATAATTTGTTGTTAGCTTTGGGCTTGTTCACACTGTGATCCCATATTACATCTGATCTCAAAATACATGGTGTATCTTTTGCTTGTGTCTGCATACCACCCAATCTCCAAGAAGCAGGAGGCAACACTCCCTAGAAAATAAAATTACTCCTAAAGGAGTTCTTCCTATAGTATCCCACTTCTTTCTCTCTGGCTGCCATCTAATAAACTTGCTAAGGAAATGAACACAATGGAATACTCCTGGAGGGTGACCTAGCTTGAGTTTTCCGGCTAGGATCTCCCCAGTGTCAAAAAATGGTTTTGGGTTGTATGTATTCTCACAAATACTTTCCAGAGATTTTGGCTAACCTTGTTGAACTGCAGAATCATGCTTCCAAGAGAAAATAATTCCTTCCCTTCCCAATTCTCACTTTACTTTTTCCTTTGCTGTAAGTTTGCTATAAATGAAATTACTGGCTATCTTTGGAGGTGTTACTACTTGGGAAGAGGGCAGGTGCTGAAGGGGATTGGGAATGGGGCTTGAATAAAAATTAGCCATCAAGACATCCTTGATGTAATGCCATGTACATGGGTTTAGCCACCACACATCACCTGGGAATGCAAAGGCCAGTGCAGTGGGCAATGAGAAGGAAGAAGAAAGGGAAACAATAATTTGGTCATTGGTCTCATTCAGGAATTGATGCCTTGAGATGATATAGAACAGGCATAGAAAAAAATTTAATATTTCAGTTATCCCTATATTATTCCCCACCCTAGCATCACTCATTACTGGACATGCTAGTTGTGGCTGTTAGTGGTTGGAACTTACAAAGATCTGAAGGGTCCCAAATGCCTTGGAGGTTTCTTGGTTCTGTTGCCATGTACGATACCAAGTGTTCAGATAAAGCTGTTTAAAATATTACAATGTATTAGGTGGAGATGTTACCCAATGCAGCCAGTATTTGCAGCTCAAGCATTCTGTGGAGGAGGCAACAAATGTGGTCCACCAATGATAGTGGAGGAATGTAGTCAGCCAATCCTGGAAGCCAAGTTTAGTTTGCTAGGTTCCAAATTGAAGTTCAGAGCTGCCATAGTAGAGTTCTCAGAAATACTAGCTGTTCCTTAGCACAAGTTCAGCTAAACAGGCAGAATTTGGGAGTGTGTACAAGGGAGATGGGCTGCATTAATCCAAGCACATACTATCAGAGAAGGGAGGGAAAGCATGCAGAACATGGCTTCTGGAATTCTTTCACCTTAAAAATAATTCTGCTTTAGTCACATGATTAAGGGGGAGTCACTGCCCAAAGCCTCTCCCATGGGTATACTTTGGGGGAGGGGGATATTTTTCTTCATAGCCTCTGGTCAAATCCAGCCCATTTTCATTCTTAATCTTTCTTTTGCTAGCTTTTCATCACATCCAATTTGGTCCTGTTCCATTCTGGTTTTCAAGAGTTATCCTGCTGATAGACAGATGGAAAGAATTCCCCCAACCCCTTTTTATAATTTCTTGCAAATTTCCATTGGTTTGGAAATATAAAAAAAAACAGCACAACAAATTTTAAACTGATTCCTAAGGAGAGAGCCAACAGATGCTGGATTAACATCCAGTTCAGAAGAGTGTAGATAGATCAAGAAATGCTAGCGTGGATAGGGGCAATGTTGGGAGTGGGTTAATGGATAATCGTGCTAGTTAGGAAATAAAAGGCAGTTGTGAAATACCGTAACCTCATGCTGACACTGAATACAATCTTACAAGGGAAGGCTGCATTGAAGGAATACGTTGCTCTTTGTATCAAGGAGGATGTAAAACATACAAGAAAATACTGTATAGAAAGACTGGAATCACTGTGGGTGGCAATTATCTGGTCACAAATGTAAATGAAGTCTTATGCTATTAGTCTCCTGATCAAAATACCGAGGGTGAGGCTGAGATGGTGAAACACATCAGAAATGCACGCAGACGAGAACATTTTATGAGTTACTCATGCTCAGGCCGTGATAAATTACTTTTCTAGATATTATAAATGATTGGGTCTTTGAACAATTGATCTTAAAAACCAGACCGAAGGCAACCTTAGACTTAAGTGATCATAACCTAGCGCAAGATGCAAGCTTTGTGGAATCAATATGAAAGAGTGAAAATATTGCACTTAGTGTGCCAGGCAATCACCAGCAGAGTCCAAAATGTTACATTTGATGACAAATGGGGAACCTTCTAAAAAATGTGATTTGTGAAAAGTCAGGAAATTGCCAACCGTCCAGCAAAAAGCATAATTTATCAGCCAAATCAGGTTCAGTGCCAGAGGGCTGGGAGGTAGCCAGCATACTGATTTTTAAAAAGGAACCCAGGGGAGATCTAGGAAATTATATAAACCTTGCTGAAAACATGTAATTTTACAAAGACTCAATGTGCCTCACCATCCTTTTGCTTTTGTTTAGTATCTCTAGCGCGTTTTCAAAACACCTTTGCCAAAATCCGTCAATAGTTCTTATGAACTTAGTGGCCGTGGGGGTGAAAGGATTTGCCTTTTTATGGATTGCTAACAGAAAGGAAGGAGTAACTTTCTCAAAGTGGGGGGGGGGGGAAGTAGGATGTAGAACCTTTCAAGGTCTTGTGTTGGGATCAGCGCTTTTACTAACTGACTTTGGGGCAAGCAGGGAGTGGGTTATGTTTGTGGATGGTACTATTCAGGGTGGCTGTGAAGACTACAAAACAATCTCTTGTGAATGGCAAATACCATTCAATCCAAGCAGCTGCAAAGTAATAAACACTGGAACACGCACGCACGCACACACCCTTGCTTCGGATATAGACTGAAGGAATTTGGCAACTCAGGAGGATGATTTTGGGGTCATAATGGATAGCACAGTGAAGGTTTACCCGCTGTGTGGCAGTTGTGAAAAAGGCAAATCCCGTATTAAGGGTTGTTAGAAAAGGGACTTATAATAGGTCAACACTGTAATATTATACAAATCTATGATCTACCTGTATCTATAGTACTGTGCAGTCCTGGTTGCCTTACTTGAAAAGGAAGGGCAGCAGAAACGAAAATTATCATTGGACTCAAACCCCTTCCTTACAAGAAAAGGCTAGACTATTTGAATGTCATTAGCTTGGAAAAGTGACTGAGGGGGAATATGATTGAAATGTATAAAAGCATGTGCATGGCATGGAGAGAGTTTTCCCCCTCAGAAAATACTGGGACCAGCAACCATTCAAAGTGAAAGGAAGGTTAACAAAAAGCAGCACTTCACACAGCACATAATTAACCTGTGGAATGTGCTATTTCAAAATGCAATGATGGACACTAAATTGAATGGCTTTATAAAGGTAGATTAGACAAATTCATGGAAGATAAGCCTATCAATGGTTGTTGATCTTGGAGAGTCACTACCACCTCTGGGTTAGGGCAACAGGCTTCCAAATACCAAGTGCACATGGACAACTGTAGGAGAGGGGCAGATCACCACCTCCTGCTTCAAGCACCCCAAAAGCATCTAGTTGGCTACTGTGAGAAAGTGCTGGACTAAGATCCAGCAGAGCTCTATTATGTTCTTAAAATGCTAAAAACTTAGCAAGATGTGAAGAACTACAGACATTACTTCAAGCACCACTTACACTCCAGGATTAGAATTAAACAATAGTTAAAGAAATGAAAGACAATTTGTATGACAGCATGTTTTCAGCTTGCAGTAGAAAGATACAAACTTATACAATAATTTTTCAGATAGGTAACCTTAATTTCTAAGACAGCAAGACTTTTTTTTTTTTTTTTTTGCATTTTAGGACTCTGCATGTTTGTTACAACTGCTTAAGAACCATACAGGAGACATCCTCTTTGCTGAATTTCAGAGTTATGCTTTCTCACTCATATTCAGAAACTCCATTCAGATGCAATGAAAATAATTATGTATTAGAAATCATACATCATAGCAGGGGGAAAATTAATAGCTCTCATGGTGGTAAATTAAATGTCTTACTCCAGTCTATGAATTTTGAGATTGTCTCTTTGCATCATACATTTGTATGCCATGTCACTTCAAGGTTATAAGAATTCTGGCTCTATTAATATATAAAAAGTTATAAAAGGCAGTCAAATTGGCAAGTGTGTCAGCTTTTTTTTTTTAAATAAAGCCATTTAGCTATTTAAATAAGGCTTATGAGATTATTCCAGTTATTTAAGAAAAAAAAGACTATAAAGTAATTGCTGATAATGAAGAGTGCTATTTCTTTCCTGTACCAGAAACAAATTCCAAAGTAAAAATATTTGCGTGTGCAAATCAGCAAAACAAAACATTGGGGGATGCTCATGAAATGATATGCCATCAACTTACATTCTTATTATTTCAGAACAATCTAATGTTAAGTCTAAAGTAAATTCTAATGCATACAACACCCTTCATTTATTCTAAAAAAAAAATATGTACAGCATATTAATAGTATGCAATATGCAAAAGCCTTGTTGCTGATGGCAACTTTTAACCCTTCCCCTCCCACCTTATTCACATGTGTACCTCTACTAAAACAATTACATCACTAAGCCTGTTAGTTTTAAGGAAATTAGAACTTGTAGGTCTTTGTGTAGGGGCTCCATTCATTTGATTCTGAATTGTAGACTTCAACTGTGTTCAGAAACTCATTGCCATCAAATCCTCCCACTGCATAGATAGTGTTGGTCACTGTTGCAAAACCAGCATTGCTTCTTGGGGTGGTCATACTGCCCATCATCTTCCACTCATTCTTAGCAGGGTCATACATTTCCACACAGCTGACTGCATGTGAGCCGTCAAAGCCACCACCAACGAAGAGTTTTCCTAGGAAGCAAATAAGAATATAAGCGTGAAGAACTGTCTCATGGTAAAGTGCCAAAAAATGCATATATCAAAGGCAAAATCTCAATTCTCCACAGACAAAATGTGCTTGATGCCTAAAGGCTAATTGTATAGTGAACTAATTAGTTTCCTTGATCAAGCTCAAAATTTATAACTACTTCCATACTTACTGGTTTTCTTAATGGACCCAACCTAGAACTTTTCTATGCACAAGTTTATATTCAAGTTAGCTGGGTCTTTAAGCACCCAAGGGCTTGTTCCAAATTATTGTACTACTTAGAGGTGTACTTGAAATGGAAAAATGTTTTGTTTGAATCTTGGACAACTTGTAAGTTCTGCCAAATTGTTTTAGGTCAGCCAGAGTTTAGAATGCTTTAGCTGTTCTGGGTTTGGGCTAAAACACCATCTGAATGGGCATGGCTAGTTTGTATTGTTCTCCCTCTCCTCTCCTCCCCAGTGCTGCTCCCAATACAGCATAACCTACTGATCCAACCACCCGTTTCTCCCTCCCTAGCATCTTTCCTCCTTCTCCACAGCTGCTGATGCTCCAGTGTGATACTTCCCACCAGCTTCTGATCTGATTCCCTCCCCTTAGCTCTGATGTCTTTGGTTATTTCCTGCAAAACTACTTCTACCAGGACCGGACCAAAACAGCATGTTTCACCAGTGTGAACAAGGCACCCAAAATCAAAAGCATCTGAATGAAGACACAGATTACCTAAATCCAGTTGCTCTGTTCCACGCAACAGTTGTGTGCAAAATGGTTTGTACAGTCCTATAATTTATTTCACTGATACATGGGAAATAGAACCCTACCCAGTTATATCCTATTAATGTCACATGTATGGATCACTGAATGACAACAAGTAGGAAAAACTGTTTTTCAAATATTTTTGTAACCAAGAGAAAATCTGAAGTAGCCTGAAAGTCCCATTCCACATCTTTCAATTATATATATGCACATATACATATACGCTCTACACTTCTTACCTGTGTACTATATATGAAGTATCTATATTCAGCTTGATGTTGTAGTATAGAGGCTGATTAAAAGAATACGGAAGTGCTGATGCAGATTCACAAATTCAAGGCACTTAAACTGTTGCAGCCAAAATCTGTAATATTTCTCCAATCCCATGAACTTACCATCAAGAACAGCAACACCAGCTCCACGCCTAGCCACATTCATAGATGCAATTAGAGTCCAAGTATTATTTTCTGAATTGTAACGCTCCACACTATTAAGGCAATTCCAAGATTCCGCTCCTCCAATGATGTACAAATACCCACCAAGTTCACATACAGCAGACTGGTGTCTACCTATAAAGTCAAAAACCACAATAAGCTAGCAGAGGAAGAAAAGAGTAAAATAGTTCTCTATAATCTCTTAATGACAGCTATTTTAACATCAAGCATTCTATGTATGGCCACTCTCACTCATGCATTCTGGAAAATTCTGCTACTGCACTTTACTTGTAGCATGTAATTTTTCCTGGATTCAATTTTCAGTAGCATAAACTGCCATTGGTAAAGTCTGACCTCTTCTACAGGCAAAATAAGTAAAATTTACAAGGAGACAAGAGTACACCACTCCAAAACCTAAACAGATTATGAACTTACGGATATTTAGTGAAGCACAGCTCGTCCAAGATTTTGTTACAGGATCAAAGACATCACAATTTTTTAATCCCTTCTGTCCATAAGGATCTGACCCACCAACAATATAAAGTTTGCCATTCAGGGCACATACTCCTGTTTACACAAAGAAAAAAAAATGAAGTCACCGTTTGCAAATATTTTATTTATTAAATAAATACATTTTAAAATAAAGTACTTTATGGAGTGTTATAGATATTTACCTGCATTGCAACGGTTAGTCCTCAGTTCTGGAACAGGAGTCCAATCATCTATTTCAGGATCATACATCTCCCCACAACTCAAATCATCTGAGTGTCCATTTGATCCACCAACAACGTACAGCTGTCCCTGAGTTACAGAAATAAATGTTGTTGAAATGATCTTTTACATTATATTATCTGTCTCTATATCTGTTTGTGTATTAATAGAGAAGAGTTTTAAAATCAGAACAATGAAAACCACTAAGAAAGCATAACGGTCTAGTATTAAAGACTTATCTCAAAGCCCAAGAAAAAATACGACACACACCCCAATACTGATTCCCCCCTCTGTAGAATCACTCTTCCATCTCCATTTAATCCAACACACTGCGAGAAAGCATAACGGTCTAGTATTAAAGACTTATCTCAAAGCCCAAGAAAAAATACGACACACACCCCAATACTGATTCCCCCCTCTGTAGAATCACACTCTTCCATCTCCATTTAATCCAACACACTGCGATTGTTAAAATAGATTTTAGCAAGAAAATGAACATGTGATGGAAGCATGGCTGTTCACTTTACAACATACCATTAGAACTGCCATCTGGAATCGGGCTCTTGGAGTTCTCATTGGTGCAATGAAAGTCCAGCAATCTGTCCGGGGATCATAGCATTCCACAGTGCGCAAACATTCTTGTCTGTTGTAGCCACCTTGTTGTAAAAGAGCATATGGAAGATGTATTATTGGGTTAGCTAAATATTGTGTGTTTAAACAGCTTATAGACAATATGTGACCCTCCAAATTTTTATGAACTCCAACTTCCGCTACCTTTAGCCAGCATGGCCAATGGTAAGATTATCTAATCTCCAGTTCCAAAAGATTTGGAGGGCAACATATTGCTCAACTCTGGTGTAAAGAATTATGGTATGTTACCTGCAGCAACAAGCTTGCTGTTAAGTTCTGCTGTTCCCAATCCAGATCGCGCATATTGCATAGGAGACATCACCTTTTCTATAAGATCATCTGGCTGAACCTCAAAACTCAAACTTTTCATCAGTCGTGGAGTACTAGTTGGGGAACTCTGAGGACTGTTACGACCATGAAGGAAAATCACACAAAAGACACCATCCAGAACAGCAAGACACAAGTAGGTGTTATCTGAAAAGAAAAACACACATTTCAATTCCAGCATACCAAAGTGTTCAAACTGAACTGCATCCTCACTCTCTAGAAGTGTTGGAATCCCAGAAAGTGTTAAATAATTCATGGAAAAAGAACCCCTATTATGCACATTTGCTTGCTTCCTCCCACTACTTCTGAGTTTAACCTGAAATAATCTAGATGTAAAACCAGCAACAAATTTTTGGCTTACTTGAGGTCTTCTCTGAAGCAACAATTTTCCATTCATGTTTAAGATTCTGCACTGCTGCATTTGGAGAAAGACTTCCAGAAGAACTGCTACTTAACTGCTTGAGATCATTCTCACGGGGTGGTCTTTTCTGCAAAATCAAAAGGCAGCTACAGAAACCTAGCCAGGGAGCAAAATTTGCTCTGCCTTTGTTTTCAGAACTTTTTTATTGTTGTAGAGCCTCATCCAATAGCATAACTACACAGACAACTTGATGACTATTTTATCAGCAAGATGAAACAGTTAATGCTTTGTTTATCCACAAAATAACGTCCTGCTCCATTTCATCACTTACTATCCTCAGATTCACAAGTCTACTTTCTACTAGAAAATACAATTCCTTGCATCCTTTCGAAGTATATTAGTATCAACTCTGGATTTTAGAACAGATGATCCAGTTTCAAATGTAATGGTTTATTCCTGTACAGCAAATAAGTGTTTATCAGATTCAAGCTATTATGAACTATATTCACACATTGTACAAGCCATGGCTTATAAATCACAAGACTGGGTTCACACACTGCATCAAGGCAAATGCTTAGCACAAAACATAAACCCAGCCAATCTGTTACTAAATTGTGTATTTAATGCTTTATCGATTACCTACATTAAATCTATTCTATATTATTTTTACATTCCAGTGGTTCAAACCTAGCTGCTGCACCAACTTTCTCTAACTATAAATAAATGCTCTACCTTATTGCCCATAGGATTTATCAACTAAGATTCGGGGATCTAGATTTTTAGAATAAAGTTGTTCTGCAACAGAGCTTTCTCCTGTGTTTCATCATTTCTTCTATTTATCCATATCTTCAATTTGGCTACTTGTTCTAATACCCTAGTCTTTTCTCTCTGCTCCACTAAATTCAGGGATGGGATTCATCTCTAAGTAGATGTGCATAAGTTAATGCCATTTACCTTCTTCAAATATTAAATGCTAGTGAAAAGCTTACTAAATGGCAACTGAGAAACTATAATGCCATCTCTTGCTGTAGTTCTTGTAAATTCAGAAATCACCCTCAAGATTAACTAAATTTAATTTGAATTTTGTTTCAAACTTAATAAATCAAAACTTGGCAGCATAACTTATTACTAAATCCAGAAAGCAAATAAGATTTTCATGAAATAAAACTCAAACTTTCCCACTGCTTTCTGGCATTGTTAAACAACACTTATCCAGAACACATAATTATTCCTGCAATGACAAACTGTTTTGCTCAACTGAGCCCATTGGTTACACCAGGATTTCAAAATTATGTTATGATTTGATACCTATCCACTTGTGACAGAAACAATTTCTATTTTCTCCAGTACTCCTGAAATACCCCAATTCTTTGGTCCACAATCCCTTGAGGAAACGGGAGGCTTGTTGCTCTGCCACAGTTGTCTTCTCAGCATATATAGTTCTTTCCACATCATGGAAGCTTAAGTTAAATATCTAATCCTATTCTTGGCTTTGCAGCACTCAGCATGTATTAGCTGCATTAAGGCATAGCTCAAATCTAGATGAGCCAGGAAGACACAATTACTCTAAGTTTGAGATTTCCCTAGTCTTCTAAACTGAAAATGTCTTTATTTTCAAAGTACTACACAACATTTTAGTTGTGTCATACTACTCTACCCAGCTTTACCTGAGGTTACCTCAGACCATGTGCATTTTGTACCTGCACAAACTGAATGTGGTCATCATCACTGCCATACACCTCAGCCTGTCCATCTAGTGGATTCCCATCAAGCAGCTTGTGATCAGCTGAGTAGTACAACGTTTGAACCTGCAAAACAACAGAACAGCAATGTGGCTATAGTCTCCATTGCTGCTTAACTAACGGTACATTGTACAGAAACTTCGTAAGGATTCCAGTAGTGCAGCCTGATCTTCTCTCCATCTAGCAGGACGGCATTTTTTTCTAAAAGGAAGTTTCTCTCATGACGACAGGTCTTCAAACACTGGGTAAAGGATCCTTGTTTTCACAGCTCAAAAGAAATCTTCTTGACTTCTATATTCCCTGTGCCATGACATCCAAATGTGTAACAAGTATAATGTACATTATCTTTCAGAATAAATTGTACAAATTTCTTTTTGCAAAACACAGAGTTTTAAAATATGTAAATCAAACACTTGTGGTTTATAAAAGGGGACTGTAAAAAAGATAATGGACCTACTTTTCATTTCAGGAACTTCTGTTGCCTACTTCTGTACCTCAAATGAAATGCATTAATACTGCAAGGGAAATCTGATTATGTAACTGAGGTTCTAAGGTATAAAAGAAAAACAGCAAACAATTGCTCTTGAGGTTAAAGCTTCCCTTTGATGGCAAACTAAATAAACTTTTCCAAACAATTTGAAATGTGGATCTCCACTGCATTTCATATTTAGACCAAACGGTTGAAGTTATGTTCATGAATTAGGCTAGTTAATTACACAAAACTTTTCAATTGTTAAAATATCCTGTAAAGAAGTAAACACCATTAAACATCATCATCGTTCTCTGCCCACAGCGAATTTTCATAGGAGAACTGGGGCAGAACTGCTGCTTCTTTACGTGTCATTACACTTGAAGTTTCTTCTATGGTCCTTCAGCGATGAGTATCCTAGTTTTGTTAATAAACCTATGGGGAGATAAATCAATGGGGAGGAACAACCATTAGAACCTTTGACCTACTTTCTCTCTTTAACTAAAACCTGTAAAAAGAATATATTAAGAACATAACAAGTTTTAAACCACCTCCCCAAATTTAAAGTGAAGATAACTGCTATATTGGAAGTTGTGTAAAGAAAACTGTGACAAAAAACAGAAGACCAGATTGAACAGTTTAAGCAGCTCACCTGGAACCCCCCTAGTTTCTCAGCTTAGGGATACCTATAGTAAAATTTAAATTCTTCATAGTTTTTTTTTAAAAGGAAAAAAAAGGAAAAGGGATCATCCTTAATTTCAGAAAAATGTAGTAGTTAAAGATGGCCCAATCTCATGTTCTTAAAACTAACCTCTTCCATCAGATCTTCAAGACGGTCTCCATTCTCCCAAATACTGCGCTGTACCCAGTTGATTACCTTTGTGTATAGTTTGCCATTGCTGGGCAAGCTAACATTATCTTCAAGCATAACCTCCAGCTGAAATAAAAAGAAAAGCACATCAAGGCCACTAAACACGACCCTAAATTTATACTAGTTAAGAGAGTCTACAACCCTAGACAAACATGTTAAGTATGATGAAGATTTCTTCATTTTTGATGGGTTATACTTTTACATATATTTTTGTATAATACTGAACCTAAACAGAGTTTATATTTTCAATAGGGAGGAAAATTATCAACCGCAATCTAAATAGCAATTAGCAATTGGTTGTGGGTATTTCGCTCCATTGAACACAGGCAGTATATAAGGACATGACATCTCTTGCCAAATTCAGATCTACCCTGAACAAGCTAGAAGTATGGCTAGCAAATGATAGCACATATTCACTATCTCAAATGATACAACCTGGAAGTTATTTCAAAATAAAAATCAGTTATGAAACTTTATATTCTATGGCTATTGAACTATACTGAGTCATTCAAAACAAGCAATATCTAACATTTTAAAAAATATAGTTTAACTTTCTGTCAACAAGTGAGGTAAAAGAATAATTGAATAAAACTTGTGTTAGTCTTCCCCAACTCTTATGTCCCTAGTGGTTTTTAGCTATGATGTGGTATGAATTGCCATTTGGTGTTTCAACCTATATCCTCTTCTAGATACCTGTTTTTGGTCACTTGGGGAGAGGATGGGTCAATTTAACTCTATTTGAATAACTGGGACTACTAGAAAAGACAACCCTGCCAAATGTTGATAATCACAGATTACTGCTCATATCAACAGATGTTTACCCAGAACCTGTTCGGTTCTAGCTACCTCCTGCTAAGCTGTGATTTGTCCATAAACCATAGCTTACAACTTTGATATGGAACCTAGTTCAGTGTGGTTTAGTCAACAAACCATTATAAACCAGCTAACACTTAGTGCAATGTATGAACTGTAAGGAGTAGCTGTCCATTTTCATTAACAGAAAATATTCATTTTCCTTATTATTACTAAGCAGTGTATGGAGAGCTAAAAGTATCCCACAGGTTTTACAATGCTTTTCTATTTTGAAAAATTAAAACTTTCAAACTTTTCTGGGAGAAAAACAAACATTTTCCCCACAGTTGCCTAAATTTTGATGTAGGAACAAAAGCTTTAGTTTTTAAAAAGATTTAAAATGTTATTAGAATTCCCTAGTATAAAGTCATTTATTATTATAAAAATACTGTATATGATTGGAATCAGTTATGTAGTATTAGTGGACTTCTGGGGGAGGTATGGCGAACTGAAGACAGCTCTGCAGAGCCGATGACCATGGCAAAGACCAAGGAACTGGTGAGTAGACAAGTTCCTTGGATCCTCTCTGGATATAGAGAGGGTGGGAGATTGCCCATGTGTGCTCCAGACGGCTGCTTCTCGTGAGGAGACCGAAGGACAGCAGTTTTCCGAGGGTTTGAGTGCCGGGAGACAACGGGTTCAACCATCTTGCTCGCAACCTCAGCTGAGCCTTTTAAAGGACACAAACCTCACTTTATGTAATGCTACGTGGGAATGACCTTGGGAGACAGGACAAAGAGATGCAATCGAGGGAATGGTCACATAAGAGGCAGCTGAGCCCACAGCAGGAGTGTGGATGGGACAAGAGGCTCAGAAGAGACCCTCCCCAGTTTCGTGGGCTGTAAGGAGATGGGGGGAGAGATGTACTTCCAGACTTGCAAGATTTTGTTAATGCAGCTTTACAATAAAGTAGAATTAGCTCATCTGGTCATGTTTCCTGTCTGGTCTACCTCGCAAGGCTAACTCTTTCTAATCACTTTTGAAAATTGCCTATTAACCATCTTAAAACTATTAGAGAGTTTTGCAATGACAAGTTTGAAAAGTCTTCATCAGGTGAGTTTATCTTCAACACTGAACAAAAGAAAAATTAAATATAAGCTTAAGAATTTAAAGAATTTGAAATAAACAGCAAAAAGCTAAATAAGATTTTGGTCTAAGAAAGTTATAAATGGATTAAGGGTCCAGATAAATTTGGAACACTGACTTTTAATATAAGATTTTGGAATTAACTATAAAAAATAAATAGCTTCTTGTGGGAAACTGATTTATTTTGGCTATCCTGGCTATTGCAAGTCATAACAAAGATAAGTGATGACTTGAGAAATTGGACACTAGAGGGAACTAAAGATTCTAAGCAGAAGAAAAAAAAAGTACAAGCCTGTTCTTGATGTCAATTAATACTGGGACTTACAAAATGACACAAAACTTTATAACATTGGGAATGTTAAAGATCTTTGAAGAATGGAGCCAGAAGTTAGTAACTACAATATCAACGCTGTCAGTAATGATGTCTGCTTCTATGGATAGGCTATGTCTAAAAGATGTTAATGAAGGAATGACAGATGACAAGATGAAAAGACAGAGAAACTACCGAAAGTGGAGCTACAAATGACAGACCAAGAGAATGATTTGGAAAAGGATACTTTACTGGATCTACAAAAGAAACTGGCTGAAGTTTTCAAAATTAAAAGGGAAATACAAATGATAAACCAAAAGAATGACTGAGAAAATGTTTTCTTATTGGATCTACAAGAGGCCTGTTAAAGCCTTGAAGAAATCCGTGTGATAGGATAAAGAAAATTGAAGAGAAACCAACTCCTATGACAATATTTGATTGAATTAAAGATTAAGACTGTTAGAAGTAAAAGGAAGAAATATAAAGTTGGTTTATTGGATCAAGGTTAAAATAAAACTTTTTTTTTTTTTTTGCAAAGTTCTGGCAACTTATTATGGACTTTTTGCTGACACCAGACTTCAAGTTGATGTTTTATGGATTTGCTTAAAGATAAGAGATGGGATATGGGATGAAGAAATATGTTTGTAACCTTATAAGGGGTGAAGAGTTATTAGATTTGTTTATATTTGTTGTAGTGAAAGTTGGAAATCACTTCTTTATATTTATTTTCTTTATTATATACTTTCTTTTCTTTTTCCTGCGTATTTTCTTTTTTTCCATTCTCTTCTCTTGCTCTAAGTTTGGTTTGTATTAGTTTTTATTATTGTAATTTAAATTCTTAATAAAAAATATATTCAAGTTATGTAGTGTTAGTGATTTTCACTCTGTTACAATTATGCACATGTATCCAAGTCTGGGCTCTTATGTCACATTAAGCAATAGTAAATGGCTTGAAAAGAATATATTTTAAACATGCCTGGTATCTTTTCTTGCTGAGGTAGCATTGCTGCAAAACTGCCTTCTGCCAATTGTCTAAGATTACAAATGTGTGCAATCAGTGTTCCCAACTGGGCTAACCAAAGAGTGAATGTATACTGATTTTCATGCAACTATTTTTCTTAATTAGAAAAAGGGAAGTATTACTGAAAGTATACTTGTTTACTTCCAAATAATGTCATATTCAATCAAGGATTTAAATAGTTATAAATGTTCCTGGTACCAGATTGATACTCAATTTTTTTGTCAAAAGGTTATTATTTCATGGAATACTTAACCGAAGCAACTAATGTTCATTTTAAAAATAGTAACAAGGTGATGGGGAGGGAGGAAAGGGATGCCTACCTTTAAGCGTGGCAGTTTGAGAAATTCTTCCTGGTCAGAGATCTGCAACAAATGCTCTTGAATGTAACCATCAATCTTGTTCAGCAATCGCAAATCACTCATGTTGCTTGCAAAGTTCCGATAAGAGATGCAACTTTCAACATTCATCCTGGAGAGCAGGTAATCTCCACAAACCTTTTTTTAAAAAAAAGTATATAATGATATATTATAGTCTACAATTTCATTTTATGATTCACATTTGCTCACCATAGTTCCTGAATCTGTATTCTATAGTTCGATTTTTAAAATGTAATATACTCACTTATCTACAATCGATATACTGAAAAAATATAATTTCTATAATACTTTTTTCCCCACTTGTCTCTTACTCTTCTACCCTCGTTTTTTTCCTTCTGAATGTATCTTTTTTCCTAAACTGTTCAACAAAAATATTTTAAATAATTAGAACATGTACAACTATGTTATTTTATGATAAAAATCCAGATTTTTTATCCACTGTCTTGAAAGCGACAAAATAATAAATTTCAGGTTCTTTTTAGCTATCTTGTCTCTAATTCATTTTAAAGATTTACTATGATTAAAAGAGATGTCTTGTAGAAATTTTAATAATGTGCTCTAGGATTTTTTTTAGTTTTGTTGCTATGTGTAATTATGACTATCCAGTTCATGTATTAGGTGTATCTTACAAGAATATAACTTCTTAAAAGGATTAACAAAAATGGATTGTGTGAAAGTGGCCCCAGAACTGAAGTCTAAACAGTAATGCCAGCAGCTATTCAAACTAATTGACTTTGGATGTACTTTGTAACAACCATTGGTTTTAATTCAAATAAAAAGTTATAGAATTCCAATCCATATATTCAAAAATACCAAATGAATTATCCTGCCTATTTATACACTTTAAGTGCTTGCTAAAACAAATAACTCAAACTATAAAAAAGTGTTCAGTCTTTACATTTTAAGGTATAGTTACCCTCAATTCTTTGCACATTCATGGATATATTTGTGTATCTTGGCAGCACCATGGATATGGTTTACTGATTTCCTAGTCACAGTACAGGCATTCTCTGGAAGTTTCCTATGGCAAGTGCTAACTAAGCCTGAACATGCTCAGCTTCTGAACCCAGGCAAGTCATTCAAGTTTTGCTACCTCCCAAAACCCATTATACCTGCTTGACTCTCTCCATCTTCAGCCTCTTAGCTGCGGAGTATACATCTTTGACCAGTTCTTTATCAGCCTTCAATCTGTAAAAATGACATAATTATTTTTAAGATTTATTCTGGATAGAGTATAAAGTAAAAATGTTTGTAATTTAGAAAAGGACCACTTACTGAGCAGTGTAAGCATAATTTAACAGGACCTCAACAGCCTCTGGATTAAGATCATCAAATTTCACATGAGAAACTCCATGAGAATCACTGTCGTTATTGAAGATTTCAAAAAGATAAGGACTGCAGCAAGCTAGTACCGCTCTATGAGCCAACATCTCATGTCCACAGACCTTCATTAAAATAAAACCTTATATTACTTATTAAATTGGAAACAGAAACTATTCACCAGATTATAAACTGTTACGGTTAACTATAGTTTGGGTGACTCATGATGTACCAAGAGGCTTAGCAAAGCACTTTTACCTCTTACTGATTTAAACTGAAAAAATTATGACATCTCTACTATAATTTTCAGTATTTAATTCAGATTGATTGATTTTGGACTGATCATGATCATAATTAGAAAACTGAAAAGGGGGCTTAAAAAAAACTCCACCAAGTAGTGTGATGGGATCTCACAATATGCAATAAAAGGCCACCTTAATAATGTCTCATTTATATTTGAAATAAAACTACCAAAATAGACATCCCCACTTCTAATATTTATGAGTATTTTAGAAACTCAGCATGAGCAAGCATAAAATACAATACTCTTACATTACCTGAAGCTTAACATCACAAAATTGGCCACTTTTGCGCAAAGCATTTAACTTGGCAACAGATGATTCAATGAAGTTTTCATCTTCAAACATCAAATAACCATTAGGAATCATTTTGCTGTTTCTGTGGCTGAAACAAAGAGCTTGTGAGATTTAATATGAACTAGTACAAACACAGTTTTTCTGCACAAGGCCATCTTAAAGTTATGCATCATACAGTGGTGTAAACCACACAGAAAATAACGGAACTCAGGTCTGGACAAGTGAATCATGCAATATCATTTTTTTCCTCTTGAATAGATGCAACAAGTAGTGAAAATATAACACATCTAATTCAAATAGATGCGTTTTTCCCCCTTTCCTATTATAACTTCAGGTCTCTCCTAAATTATACTGAATCTGTACCATAAGATTAAATAATTTTTTTTTACATGCAGTATTTAGTGTGAGAACCTAAGGCATAAATCCTTAGTCATAAGCAAAATAACAAAAAAACTATTTTTACATAATTGTGGGCAGAGAATAATTGCAATCCTAAGGACCATTAATAGATGTCAGTTACTAAAAAGTGGCTCAAAGCATTTAGATTCTGAGGGAAATTAAGGAATATTGTTTCTCTGAGCAACTCTCACATCAAAAATGTAATTTCAGTATCAAAAATGATCTCTATCTGTTCACATAAAGATAATCTGGATCCCCATCTCCCCAATTTCCTTGACCATGATAGACTAATTTAGAGGAGAAACATTTTGCTGCTGCTGTTGCCCTACCTTCTCCCCATTGGCTAGAGCTCTTTTTCCTTTTCCCTCTATATGTGCTAGGAGGCACAACAAGCCAATAAAAGAACTGGGAGATTTATATGAACCTCAGACTTAAGTAGGATTATAACTGAGCATTCATCTCAGGAAAATAAAATTTGCCTTAACACAAGCTGGGAAATTAATATTGGAAGGATAAAAACTTTTATGACTCCCTCTTAAGTTTTGTGAAATAACAGCTATTTTGCCTTTTAATTTTAAAAAAGAGAGCTGTCCAACCTTACAAATGATTTTTTTTGCCTTACACGACAGTATTACAAAAACTAGTACTGAATCTTCTTTTTCTCCTAAACATTATTTTTCAAGAAAAAGTTAACTACCTCAGCAATCTGCACTTTACATAGTGTAGCACATAGCTACCATAGCTTCCCCCTGCTTTCAAGGTCAGAAAAAAGAGGAGAAAACCATGTGAGAAACCTTCTTTGCACAGAGGAGCAGGAGATGAACAATTGCCCTCCAATTTATTTGCCCAATAAGACTTCTTTATGCATCTGTTTACAACTGGAGCTAAAATTCTGTTTTGGTGTTTAATTTGGTAATTTCTTATTTTTTTTACTCTGTCTCCATGATATCAGAACATGAGAAAGTCTGCCTACTTAAACATTAGATAACTGATTTATATTTACAATGTATCACATGAAATGTTATTTGCAAACACATATACAGTACTTGAACAAAGCTCACCGGTTAGATTTGTGTGATTTTGCAGTTAGAAGACCTTAAATAATCCACTGTGTGTTATTACAGGGTATGTCAATTTATATTCCTTCTTAGGTGAACAGTAGTTTGGAAAAAATGCATGCAGCTGTAACTTCTAAACTGATGACTCCAAAACTATCAGGCTTTAAAACGATGTAATCAAGTCCTTAAAAGCTATAGACATGAATTTCTTCCGTGATAGTCATGCATCATACTCTGTAACAGAAAACAAATATTAAATGAATTTGGAATCTCCATATACTTTATTCAGAACTTCTAGATGTCTTTATCTGCACAACAGATCTATGGAAATTGTTTTCCTCCTTATAAACAGAAACCCAAGGACAATTTTACACTAAGTATATATTCTAAGATGTAAACCTGAAAAATACAGCATACTCCACTTGAAGATGGAATTTTAGATCTCTGCTGTAAACACTAAACAATATTCTAGAATGTAATGTTTTATTCATCAACTTGAGCAAAGATCACATTGAACAGCACAGCACTTGTTACATAAACCATTTTAAAATAACTCTAAGCAAGTGGCTCCAATGCTCAAGGAAATCACTAAGATTTCCGTGTACAAATATAATTTAAAATGTTCATGTAGTAGAAACTTTGCATAGAATTCCAAAATGTTTGAAAGAATCAAAACTTTTAAGTGGGAAATAATTACACAAAAATATAGAAATTGAGAAAAAATCCTTCACTGCAATTCAGTACTTAGAAAAGACTTGAAAATTATTTTTTTCTAGTTATTTTGTAAAGTTTATCTATTTATTTGTCGTATTTATACAACTGGCTAGAGTCACTTTTTTGTGAGATGTATGGCTATATAAATATAATAAACAAACATCTACAAAAACAGATAATTTTAAAGTCTTTTCAGTGTACTAGATTGCAGTGATGGAATTTTTTCCCAATTTTTATCCTTTTTGCAATCACTTCCCACTCAAAATTTTGATAATTTCAAACATTTTGTGCCATGTATATTCCTTCATGTGTTACTGGCATACAGGTAGTCCCCAGGTTACGAACACCCAGGTTACAGATGACCCAAGAACGGAGCCTACTGTAGCAAAATTTGAGTTAAATACCCAATGGATCGAATTCATTACACAATAGTACTTATACAACATTATACACTAATACTGTTCTGGCTTACATACAAATTCAACTTAAGGACAGACCTTGGGAATGGTACTACTTCTTAAACTGGAGACTACCTGTACTTTCAAGAAATCAAATAGTCAAATCCACAAGCTAACTATTGCCATCCAGATATTTAGTACAATTCCCAGGATCTTTGAGGTTTAAGGGAACAGCTAAATACAGGTGATTTGGCTTGAGTTAGATGAAGGGATATATGTTACACGAGAAATTTTAATGTAAAATTTTAAATTTTCAAGATTAAGAAACCAAGGAGAGATTTACTAGAAAATATTCTTGAAAGAGACATGTGCCATATCCATGAAAGTATTTAAATATACATTTATCATATAACCAAATGCTACACACTAAAATAGTTTTGTAATCATGGAAGACAAAGGTGAAATTAGAAAAACCATGCATGTTGCATGATTTATGCATCTCATATAAGCTTATGCCACAAACCATTGGCAGCTGCAACAGCAGGTGAAATGAAAAGTCACACTGTTCAGATAGCTTTTTTTAATGATTATGTAACTGTATGTGTATCTGTGTAGCTATGCTGCAATCCAAGTTCAAAATAAAGATCCTGTGATTATTTACAGCTGTGCAGAGTTGTAGAGGTACAATGCTGAAAATGTACTTCCTGGGGGAAATTCTCTACCAACTAAGATCAAAGAAGCCAGCAACAAAAAAAGTTGCACAATAGATTAGAAAATTTAAAAACCACTCCTACCACTAATTTATAATATTTTTAAACAGAGTAACACATACTTTGACAGTACATGGAAACAGCAATAATTGAACATGGGGGTGGAGGAGGGGAGAATGCCAGAATATTGAGAAAATGCTGTTAAGAAAAACTGTACAAACAGCAAGGCATTAACAGTTGTAGAATAAAATAGTACTGTAGATTAGTCCCCTGCTAAGGAGGACAGAAATAAAAAGTAATGGAACTTGAAAAAAAATACTGCTTCTTGATATTGACATACCTTTCCTGGAACCCAGTTCAACAATGCAACAACCTATGTGAAGGAAAATTTACCACCAAGCTCAAATTATGCATAATATAAAACAACTGTGACTGAACCTTTCTAGGTTTACGCTGATCAAAGCAGCAGCATTAGAGGCAGGTTACCTTTTTCAGTCTATTCGTCCTACCTCACAGTACTCTGGTTTCTCTTCAGCTCATATAAATCTTCAACCTATTCCTCCCACCTCACAGAAATAGCTATTAAGATGGAAGAGGAGGGGTTCAGACACAGGTATGTAAGCTATACTTGATTAACAAAAGCACAATATTTGGACTGAGAAATAATACAGAGGGAAGGGAAAGGTACAAACTTATTAAATGTAGAGACCTTCCTATTTTGAAGGAGAAAAAAACCTTCCTATATCCTATTTTGAGTCCTAGAAATTGTTTTGTGTTCTAATACAGAATACAGCCAGAAGTCTACTATTCAGGGATGAGCCAATCAAGACACGTAAACCAATACTGCCAACACCAATACTGGTGGGAGGTTGACATTCTGACCATAGAGGAACATTTACTACTTCCCTTAAAATCCCACAAATAACCATATACAATATTTCAGAAACTTTCTGTGTGATAAGATTTAAAGTAAATTATTTAATAAAAGTAGTTCTTATTCTAAAGCAATACCAAACAATTTAAGATATGGACAACTGCCCTTTAATAAAGGCCGTGGCCTTGTCTCCCTCCTCCGTAGCTGTGCAACATACACATTTGATCATACAGTTTTCACCTTTCAATTGGCTGAAAAAGAAAGCACGCTAGCCAATCATATTTCTACCAACAACAAGCATATTGGAGCAGTCTCTTTTCAATCCCATGAGCTTGGCAACAGGATGCAGCAACGTGGAGAACGAACAAAGGAAAAGCAGAATAAGAAAAAAATCTACTCAACTTCCAAATAATGAACAATTCTTACCTTCTACAGTAGTTATTTTTCCTGCTTCCTAGCAATTCTAATACTGCAATTCTAAAATCCTCACCAATTCTTGTTTTCTTTCAAACAAGGATACTCCCTAACCCAGACAAAACAACCTGAAAAAACATGTCTTAGCTTGCCATATGCTTTCAGAAATGGCCAACCGTGAGAAACAAAATGTCCTGTACGATGACTGCATTATTTTGGGAAAGGTCAGGGCTTCCTGCCTGTATTTCAAGACTGTTTTGGGGATGACAAGTCAGATTTGCTGCAAACACAAGAAATTTAGCATTCCTTATTTCAAACCAGTCCTCCCATTTTAAATCACGTACTTTATTTGACTGCATAGAAGAATATCCTCTTCCCTTTGCAGTGTTGTAAGGATTTGGAGGGGAAAAAATATAAGCAATGGTTAATAATCCCATCTCAGTAACTCACAGTATGGAACCTTGAGGAAGCCTTTCAATTCAATGCTACAAAATCGTAGTGACTTTTCGTTTTACAGTTTTTATCAACACAAATGGAAACACTTCTATTCTACTTCCTACTGCGAGAATTTATGACACTGTGAAAATGTAATCAGCCACAGAATAGGGGAACGCCCACTACTGCAACCATCCACGCTGAAATTAAGGGCATACTGACACAGCAAAGATTATTTCCTCTTCCCCTATTCCTTGGCAGAAGAAAGCTACACAGAGCGTAAGAAAGCGAGGATCTTTCCTTGGAGCGAGAGGGAGGGGTCACCAGGCGATCAAAATCAAAGTGAAAACACTAAAAAA
The DNA here is from genome assembly GCF_059951505.1 of Python bivittatus. Lineage (NCBI taxonomy): Eukaryota > Metazoa > Chordata > Lepidosauria > Squamata > Pythonidae > Python > Python bivittatus. Next base: position 9,800,701 of record NW_028277098.1, read on the forward strand.
GGAACAAATACTCGTCACTTGGTAAAATCCATGCATAATGAAATGTCCAGACGCAGAAATATTTTTCTTAGCCGTACCCTTTGCTGTTTCCATTGCGCATTTTATGGATCAAGGCACCCCACGTGGGTTACCTCAGCACTCTACAAAAACCCCGAGCAGCCGCTGTGCCTCTCCTTTCCTTCCCATCCCTAAGCTACCCGCGGCCAGAGTCCCTCCCTCGAGATCAATAGCCCTCTATGCACAGGACTGCAGCTTCCTAAGCGGAGCCCACGGACATCTTTTCCTCGGAGACAAAAGCCCGACCGCGCTCACAGCAGTGACTTCGGCTAAGCGCTGACCGGAGCCTGCAAGACGCCCGCCTTTTCTTACCTGTAGTTCCACAGTACAGACGATACCGTTCATATTGAGAACGTCCAGTCTGTAGAGAAGGAAAGGAGACTTCCGCTTCGAAGACGTGGGGCGCGCCGTGGCACTCCAGAGGAACTACCAGCGGGAGAACGGGGTGAGGAGTAAGGAAAGACGACCGCGGAGGAAAAAAACCGGGAACGGTGGCGGGAAGAGGAAAAGCGCGTAGCTCGTTCCGCCTCCCCTTCGTCGACCGACTCCGTGTGGCGAGGCAGAGGATTCTGGCGCGCACTCACGCGCAGGAAGAGGGAGCAACCGAAAGGCGGGAAGGACTAGCAAATCCGACGTCAGTTGTGACGAGGCAGCGCGCGTGCTTTCCAGCGGGAGAAAAAAAGACCGCGGCCGCTTTCTCGTGCTCTGGCTACCCACCTTCTGCTGCTACTCCAGCGAGGGCCGGAGAAATGGGTAAAAGGCGTTGCTGTCGTCACCCCGCCTCCTCACAGGGCATTTTTTACATCGGGTAACCCTCCGCCACTAACAGAGAGGATAGATTACAGTAGGCGTGCGAGAGAGTCAGATTACTCCGCAGGTCGAGGGCGGGAGGGAGGAAAAAGGAGTTCCTCCTCGCGACAGATCCGGCTTGGAGCTCCTCCTCTGTCTCTCTCTCTCGCCCCCCTCCCCGCTCGCGACAAAGTGGGTCAGCAGAAGCGGTGTGTGTGTGTGTGTGTTGTAGAGTGTGTTTTCCTCAAAGAGAAGAGGGAGGGGCTGTTTTCCTCCCTCTTTCCGCCCCTTCGAAGGGAAAAATGAGGGGATTTTGCTTCTGCCAGTTATTTACTGTTGTGTCAGAGGCCATCTGGAATTGTAATCGCCTGTTCGACGTATTTCCCCGTCGTTCCCAAGCTAGTAACCAAAAGGATGTATTTTCATTGTTGGCTTCTAAATTTGTCCAACAGCCTGACTCTGTCCACGTTTATTCCGAGCTAAATTCTAACGATTTTCACTGTCCCGCTTCCTTCCAGATGAGGCTGTTTTGTTCTGTGGCTTAAAATTAAGACCCGGTGAACTTCCTTCCTGTAAGAAAGGTCGATAGATGCGCTTCTGATTGTAGTGGCGGCAGTGCGAGGGCTCCAAGGGCTTTCCTGCAGCTTTGCAGATGCCTCCCTTGAACCGGCAACCCGGGAAGAAAGACCAGTTGAACTGGGCAGACCAATTTTGAATAGACATTTATGGGACTGCAGCCATATTAAGATGATTTGTTCTGTCTACTGCACCAGGAACAACTCCTTTAGAGAATCACTGTCTTTTCTCTTGGTTATAATGGGGTTGACTGGTTTGTGACTTAATATGGCTTTCAAACCCAATTCTTAGGATCCGGTGTATTGAGCAGACTCAGGCAATTGGATTAATTCATAAACTCTGGGGTAATGTAACAGTACAACCTGAGATTTTACCGAGCATCCCTCCATTCAGCAGCTTGGTTCTTGACCATATTTCTCCCAAACTCTTCTGAAATTGTGAAGTGAATCATTAAATACTGTAATATTGTATGAACTTAACTAAGAGGAGAGCAAGAACAAGAGAATAACAAAGAAAACATTGAGTTTGCAGTTGTAGAGTAGGGGTGAGTGTGCAGCTCTCTTGTAATGCAGCATGGTATTAAAAGAGCAATTAAATTCACATACTGTAGCTAAGCTACAATATGGTTTGCTGTTTATGGATTAGTGTGAGTAAGCCCAATTGCTGTGTTTTGTAAACCTTAGCTTATGATTTAGTTTATTGTGTGAACTTTATCAGTCATGGTGATTAAACCATATTTAAACAAAAGATGGTTTAGTATCCTGTAAACCATGAGACACTGAGTCTGGTTGTATATGATTATTTACTATTATTGTAATTGCTTCAATTGAAATGCTGCTTATAGAACCAGCCTGGGTCTTTTAAAGGTTTTTGTCAATATGGCATGCATACTTACTTTCTTGTCTAAGAAGGAAGCATAGATTGGTTAACCCATGTTAGTAAAGGTAAAGATTCCCTTGAATTGAACTCAACTTCTAGTGATTGGAAGGCTGCCTAGCTGCTGTCATCTATTGTGTTTGTGCAACTTGTTAAATTAAAGCCCAGGATTATTATTACTGTGACATCTGAACCAGGAGTTGCCATAATTTTTAAATCAAGGTTTCTTGTATTTTTAAATTCTGATTCCCATAAACACAAGTGGAGGGTAAAATGGCACTATGGAACCTCATTAATTAGGCTTTTTCGTTTGACACAGTAAGTCATGTAAATAGAGCTGAAGTGTTGGAGAATAATGTAGTTTAGATTTTTTCAAACTCCCTAAGTTATTTCTAATCAGAGTTATTTAAAGGTGAACCTATCTGGGCTGCAAAAATTAGGAAGACTAGTAGGTGATGGCAAAGAATTTTGATTGATTATGTGTCATCAAGTTGTTTTTGACTCCTAGTGACCACGTAGACAGATTTTCTCCATGATGATCTATCCCTAACCTTTCTGGACTCCCAATGGTGCGCTCATCACCACTGTAACTGAGTCCAGCCACCTTGCTGCTGGTTGTCCTCTTCTTCTCTTTCTTTCCACCTTTCCCAACGTTAGAGCTTTCTCCAGAGAGCTAGGTCTTTGCATAATGTGTCCAAAGTAGGATAATTTGAGCCTGGTCATTTGTGCCTCGAGTGAAAACTCTGGGTTCATTTGTTCGATGAACCACTGGTTAGTTTTCTTGGCTGTCCATAGTATTCTCAGGAGTCCTCTACAACACCAAAGGTGTCAATACTCTTCCTATTTTGCTTCTTTAAAGTCCAACTTTCACTTCCATGGAGTGTCACAAGGAATACCATGGCTTGTATGATTCTGATCTTTGTAGGTGCAGCATGGACACATCATGGCATTTGAATATATTTTCCATGCCTTCATGGCTGCTCTACCAAGTGCTAGTCTGCAGCGTATTTCTTGACTGCTTGTTCCTTTACCGTTGATAGTTGATCCTAAAAGGCAGAAGCTATCCATCACTTCGATATCTTCACTGCCAATTCTATGGCTGGTTGTTCTGCTGTCATTAGTTTGGTCTTCTTTATATTTCATTTTAGTCCATTTTTTCACTGTCCTCTTTGACTTATAGTACTACGGCTTGCAGATCCTTTGCTATCAGGGTAGTATCATCAGCATAGCATGGGTTTCTTCCTCCAGTTTTAAAACCATGCTCATTTTCTTCCAGTCCAGCTTCCCTTAATATATATTTGGCATATAGGTTGAATAATGGCTCCCTTACTGTGGTTAACATCATCCTTTCTTGTTCCTTTGCTTTTTTATAGTTTTCATAGTTGTAATAATGACTTTTATAGGTATTTTCTTTTTAATTGAGTGTTTGCTGCTCAGAGTCACTTTCTTGTGAGATTGGCAGCTATACAAATATGATAAATAAGGGGAGAGTATACAGCCTTGTCGCACTCCTTTGCCAACCTGGAGCCAGTCTGTTTCACCAAGTTCTGTCTGTACTGTCACTTCCTGCCTATATTTAAGTTTCTCATGAGGGCAGTGAGGTGTTTTGGGATTCCCATTTTTTTTCTGAGCACTTTCCGCAGCTTGATGGACACAAAAACATGAAAGAGGCTCACCCATACTATCAGGGTGCCAGACTTAATGGCAAAGCCAAGTTTCTGATGCCTTGTGAAAAGCTAACAGGGTTAGGGCAAGTCTGATTTCTGGGGGGATGATGTTCCAGAGAGCACCATGGCAGAAAAGGCTGTCCTCCTGGGTCCTACAGGTGACCCTCTCTGATGGATGGGACTGAGAGCTTTCCTCCCCTGATCCAACATCATTCAGAAATTACTTCCCATTACTTCAAAATGTAATAAGACAGTACTCTATCAATATGACATTTTTTCACAGTATTAAGTTTGTGTGTGGGTGTATATACACACACACTCTCTCTCTTAAGGTTTTCATTAACTTATGCTAATATTTTTTTTTAATCTGTAGCTTCATTATACCTTTTGAAATTAAATGTATACTCTGAACTAGTGTAAAACACATCAAAGGAAAAATATTCTAGTCATGGCATGTTATCTTCTTTCTCAACAGTCTATTGGAAGGCAAGCGGCCACATGGTAAAGCTTTCATTGCATTATTTCAGAAGGTGTCACTCAAGTTTACTGACTATGGATGTATAACTACTTAGAAATAAGCCACATTGAATTCATTTGCATTAAGCATGAAGAGATATAGGCTATGAAGGTAGCACGCTTTTTATTTTTACAATGGTCACGTGATATTTCTTTGAGGCAATTCCCAGACTACAACCTACAAGTAATGAATACTTATTTATCACTGGAATATGGCAGACTCATTGATGGTAGTCAGTAAAAGAAGCCAGATGGTCAAAGGCAAAACAAAACTACAACCCAGTTCAATTCTACTATCAGGAAAGCTACAGAACATTCATTGTTTACTGTATAATATTCTCAGGAACATTGTGATTCAAGGTCATCATGCATCTTTGTAATCATAAACAGTCTTAGTCCTCCAGTATTCTATTATTTAACTGTTTGGGGAAAAGTTGTGAGAAGAAATAAAATAACATTTGATCCAGCATAATTTTTATGATAAATTTTATTGCACTGTTATGTTTGGATAGCTGAACATAAACTATGAACTATGAATCATTTAATACATTTTTTTTTTTTTTTAATCTGCGCTCAGTCGTTACCGACTCTGCAGTGACTGCTTGGACGAGTCCTTGCAGTTTTCAAGGCAATTGTTTCGGAAGTGGTTTGCCAGAGCCTCCTTCCTAGAGCAGAGCCCAGCTGGTGAGCGCAGGAGGCAGGGTTTCCGTTGCTTTGTGCTCGTTTTGGGCACGTGCGGTTTTTCGCGCTTACTGGCAACTGCTCCCGACTCCTTTTTTGCAAGGCGCTGCCAGCATTTTTCCTCCCACCGGAGTGAGAGTACCCATTTATCTACTCACATGAGTTTTTGAACTGTTGGGTTTACAGGAACTGGGGAGGAAACAGGAGCTCACCCTGCTAACGCGAAGGCTGGACTCGAACCGCTGAAGCGTCAACCATTTCTGGCCGGCAACTTTCAGCGTCATTAAGCCGCTGTGCCACCGCGTCCCCCCATTTAATACATATGCTAACCGCGTCCCCCCATTTAATACATATGCCACCGCGTCCCCCCATTTAATACATATGCTAACATAATACGGAGATGATATGAGTGTTCAGAGGAAAAATCTGGCAGTTCTATATAATAATACACAGCTTGGCTAATGGATGGACCTGGAATATATCTTTGGTTTTGCTGGTCAATTGGGATGATTGGGGCTTTATTCTCTCTGACCTACAGTAGAGCAAAGAAAAAAGATTGGTGTGGTGCTGCTTGATAGATGTGGCCACACTAGTCTTCCTCTTGCTGATTTCTTCTTGAGGGCAGCAATAGTTTTTGGTCTCTTGGACCATGAATGGTGGTAGGACATATATATCTTGATTTCTGTTGTCTGAGTAAAAGCATAAGAAAAAAATAATTTCCATGCTTTTGTGGGAGAAACAGTTTTCAAAGAACTTTTTATGAGCTCATTCAAATACAACTGTAGCAATGCAAGTAAGTTTGTAAATAATAAGTAGGTAGACAGGGACAATAATTAATTTTTCTTAGCAGCCTCTTTCTGGTTACATACTTTTATTCCATCCTCACCATGTTGATAGTCACACAGCAGCCTGGTTCACAAAATGGGATGTTAAGTGAGCTCTGTTGATTGATTTGTTTAGTTCTTGTCTTATATTGACTGGAAAATGGAATGACTTTTTAGACCTTGGGCATATAAATAAATAAATTAAACCATAATGTAGTTAGTTTGGTTTCGGGTTATATGTTGTATGAACCAAGCCAGTTGTAGTTTATTCAGCAGTCTGTGGGTTTAATAAGGCACAGCATTGTGCAATATGTGGACTCAGTCTTGTAGAGTTTTACTAATTAGGCATGAAAAAACACGTCCCTGAATAATAACTGTAAATTAGTAAAAACGTGTCTTTGTTGAACACCTTAACTCTGAATAAATCTAGTTTTAAACAATAACAAATCCATGGCAAGCTTTTACTTGCTCAGCTGTGGTTTGATTTTTAATATTTGAAACAGGTAACTATAGTAGGTACTGTATATTTAACCTGTAACATTTTTTTTTCATTGTGGCACCGAGTTGGGATATCTGTATGGAACAGGTGCTGCTGTTTGGAGGATTTTAGTATGTTGTGAATGGTTGGAGGTATGTTTTGGACTGGATGGTAGAGGAGTCTTTTGGGTTATTTCCCTACTGGACTGGGCTGAATTGGCCCTCTATCTGCGCTGTGTAGATTGTATCCCTTGCTGGGCCTTTTGGTGGCTTGGGACAGAATTGTATGTGGTGCCCAGCGCTCACTCCCTTACCTGGATTGTAGCTTGGAGGACCAGTTTTGTGGTATTGGAGTGGTCAGCAGTGGTGGCTGGATTGTTGGATTGCCAGGTGCATGGATAGGCTGTTTCACGCTGGTTGTGCTCTGCATGTTTTGCAGTGTTCAGTGATACAGCAGTGGGAAGGAGGTCGATGGTGCTGACAAAGATGGAGGAGACCTTCTGTTGGCTTACAGAGGGGATGTGTGCTCTGGAGTGAGGATGAAGATGCTGTAGGAGAGTGGATGGGGGCTGCTTTTTTTTTCATTGTGGATATGTGGAGGTGGGGCATTTTGTTGTGGTGGAGACAGGGCTGGGTCAGGGCGGTTGTGGCTGCCTGGGCCCTGCAGCTGCAGCTTTTATTCCCCCACACAGTTGGGTAGCCATCTTGCCTTCTTTTTGGCTGGGAGCCTTACGGCACCTTGTAACAGCCATTTTAGTCTGGACTGTTTTCAAGTGGAAGTCATCTTGGCTTAAGAGGACTTTGACTGTGAGGATTTGGACTGGGGAATTGGACTGGTCATCAAGTCAGAAAGACTGTGAGTTGCGGATTGTGATTCTGCTTACCTTCCCACAGGTAAGAGCTGGGAGAGGGGGGCTTTGGATCACTGGGATTGTGAATATCTGGATGCCTAACCAGCCCAGTGAGAGGGGACTGGCTGAAGGCATTGTGTGATGGTATATGGGAGTGAGTTGGGTCCCTGATTAGCTGGAGGCTCTGAGTGCTCTGCAGAAGTGCCTCTGCTCTTAGAGAGCCCCTGGTTGGTTGATTGTTGGTTTTGTGTGTAAGGTGGGGTGTGTGGGCTTGGACATGGACCTTTATGGAGAAGGGAGTGGGGAAGGCTCTGAAGGTATGGGAGCAGGCTATAACATCCCAGTAGTGATGGGTAAGGTGAGATATGACAGGAGATAGGCAGGCAGCTCTTGGGGACTGTGCCACAGGTATATTGTTCCTGTGGCATGTTCCAGCCCCTCAAGCTCTTTCCTGGGACCCGGATGGCAGACCTTCAAGGCCCTGGGTTGTTGGCTGCTGCTGCTGAATGCCAGGTCAGTCTGCAATAAGGCCCCCCTCATTCATGAATTGATTGTTGAAGAGAAGTCTGACCTGGTGTGTATTACCAAGACCTGGCTGGGACTGGGGGAGGGGGTCCCCTTTCTGAGATGTTCCCAGATGGGTTCTGGGTGTGGCACCAGTTCATGGCCACCATGACAGCCATGGGCCTGTCCTAAGTCATCCAGAGCCCAATGTGTAATAGTCATATGCCTTACTTGGTTTTTCTGTCAGAGCAGTGGCAGGGTGTTCTGAATTTGGCGGGGGGGAATATTGGTTTCTCCCCTGTCATGGTCAGATCACTCCTCAGTGAGCCTCCAGTTCTCTGGTGTCACCCCCCTCCGCAGGGAGGCTGGTCCTATTAGATCGGTTCACCCCAGATGACTGATGGACCCAGTGGGGTTCCAGAGGGAGTTTGGGGTTGTCCTGGAAGGTCTGCCACATGGTCCAGCCAAAGCCTTGGTGGTCACTTGGAATGGGAGAGTGGCTGCGGCTTTGGACTGGATTGCACCCATGCCTATGGATCCTGGAACTCTGTGTTGTTTGCAGCAAAACGTAATTATTTCTCTGCCCTTATTGTGTCCACAGACAGCCCCCCAGCAACCATGTTCCAGGTGACCTAGTCTCTTGAAGAGAATAATTCTGGGATTCACCTAGGGGTCACTGTGAGGAATATGCTGTGTATCTAACAGATAAAGTTGCTCAGATTTGCTCTGCGTTGGACTCCAGCCTTGGGACAGGGCCAGTGGAGGTTACGGGGGCTGAATCTTGCATGGTTATGTGGGAGGAGTTCAACCCCATCGAATCCGAGGAAGTAGACAAGGTTCTTATAGCTGTTAGTTCGGCCACTTCTGTGTTAGATTCGTGCCCCTCCTGGCTGGTCAAGATTGCCGGGGAGAGGGTGCGTGATTGGGTGGTGCCCGGGAGAGGGTGCGGGATTGGGAGAGGGTGCGTGATTGGGCAGTGGTTAATTCTTCCTTGTGGGAGGGAATGGTCCTGCCAGCTCTTAAAGAGGCAGTGGTGCGCCCCCTCCTTAAGGGGCCATTGCTCGACCCAACTAATCTGGACAGTTTTTGTCCAGTCTCCAACCTCCATTTTTACGGAAGTTTCTGGAGAAAGTGGTCACACAGCAGCTTCAAAGGACCCTGCATTAAGCAGATTACCTGGATCCCTTTCAGTCAGGATTCAGGCCAGGGTATGGGACTGAGACTGCATTGATCATGGTCTTGGATGACTTTTGGCAGGAGCAGGATGGGAGTAGTGCATCCATCCTTGCTCTTCTTGACCTCTCAGCACCCTTCAATACCATTGATCATGGTATCCTTCTGGACTGGCTTCTTGAGTTGGGGATGGGTGGCACTGTGTTGTGCTGGTTCCAGTCAGGTGCTGATGGCGGGGGGGGGGAGAAGTCCAGCCCATGGTCCCTATTTTGTGGGGTGCCTCAGGGCTTCCTCCTCTCTCCCCTCTTATTTAACATCTACATGAGGCCACTGGGTGAGGTGATCGAATGGTTTGGGGTGAGGTATCATCAACATGCTGATGATACCCAGCTTTATATCTCCACACCAGGCTGCCTGAGTGATGCTGTGGATGTCCCAGTGCCTGGAGGCTGTAGCGGCCTGTATGGGGTGCAGTCGGCTTTGGTTCAAGTCAAGTAAGAATGAGTGGCTTTGGGTATTTGGGCCTTCCAGTGTCAAGGTTTTTCCACCATTGGTCCTGGATGGGGTGGCACTGCCTCAGATGGACCCGGTGCACAATGTGGGGGTCCTCTTGGATTCACGGCTCCTCCTGTTGGAAGAGCAGGTGGCAGCCATGGCTAAAAGGGCTTTTGCACACCTTCGAGTTGCATGCACATTCCTGGACTGGGAGGCTCTGCTCATAGTTACTCATGCCTTTGTGACTTCCTGTTTGGATTACTGCAATGTGCTCTACAGGGGCTGCCCTTGAAGAGCATTCGGAAACTTCAACTGGTGTAGAATGCAGCTGCATGGGTAGTAAATGGTGTCGGATACTCATGTAACATCACTGCTTGGTGAGCTGCATTGGTTGCCAGTGTGTTTCCAGGTGCAGTTCAAGGTGCTGGTTGTCACCTTTCATGGCTTGGGACTGGGTTACCTGAGGGACAGTTTTCTCCCAGTTGTTTCTACCCATCCAATCCAATCCGGCAGGATGGGCATGCTCCAGATCCCGTCAGCCAAGGAATGTCAGTTGGTGGGGTCTAGGAGGTGTGCCTTTTCTGCTGTAGTCCCTGCCCTCTGGAACATCCATAACTTTCATAAGGCCTTGAAGACCTGGTTATGTGCCCGGGCCTGGGGTCCTGAGTATGTTAAGGGCCCCATTTCCTGGTTATATTAACATCTATGGTTTATAATTTTTCTTGGCTGCTGTATATGTTTATTTTTGAATTGTGTTTGTAATTGGTTTTAATTGATTTTATGATTGTTCACTGCCCAAAGTCACTTGTTTGAGATGGGAGGCCATAGAAATTGAATAAACAAACAAACAAATAAATAAAACATACTAATGCCTTTGCCTTCCCAATTTTTCCTACATTGTTAACCTTGGAAAGAGATATTTCCTGAAATGGGGGCAGTGAGAACAGTAATTCCCTTCTATCTTCCAGAATGCTTTGGAAGGATCTTGGTAGAACTAAGTACTTGATTTGTATCTATGTAGATCAGCCTTATCTAGCTGGGCATTATAGCTGTTGTATAAATTGAAGAATGGTTCATTCCTATCTGGAATGGCCATCCATTTCCATTCATGAAGCTTTGGGAAGGATGCATATGGTTCAGTGAGGGAGGAAGGAGACATCTGCTTAACAAGCCAGATCAGCCAAATCAATGCTGATGATCAGTGGGGTGACAGATGTTGTAGACAGATGGCTCTCACATATTCCTGGGTGCACAATAGTCCAGACATAGCAAGCAGGAAATTCTGTTTGTTTTTATCTTATCTTTGACAAAGCACAAAGCTCCTGCTTGGCTTTTTTCAAATGACTGCCTTGAAATGGAAGCTCCCTGGAGATATATTCTATACTGAAGCTCTGGGCATGGGGTGGGTGCAAGATAGAATAATGGTTGCCTTGAATTCAGTAGCCAGGAGGTAAGTTGAAGGAAAAGTTCCCACCAGCAATGACATGTACTGCTCACAAACTGAGCATTTTGAAGCATTGCAAAAGAAAATACTATGCAGTTTTGCTGCACTTTCAAATACAGTGTAGCTGAGCTAGAAATAAATCAAACCAGTTCTTGAACACTGCTAATGTTGTTGAATAATATAGGTTCAGAAGTGATTTTGACCTGGCCCAGAATCCTTGCATGGAAGTATCCTTTGTTATGATATTAGAGTAACAATATAATATTAAGTAGCTTCAGATCTTCATTCTAGATTTTAGATAGGATTATTTTATATTAGTCTGTATATTTTAGAGACAAATGTTTTATTTTCTGCAAATCTGATGTATATTGACAACTATAGTCTTTGTTGAAATAGCAATATAGATGCAAATTTTGGTATCTAAAAGATGCAAGCTCCTTTGTTAGGGAAATTTCTAGCTGGTGGCTCAGGATGGCAAACTGATGTTTCTTTATCAGATCTTCTAAGAGTGTATAGATATGGGATTCAACCCTAGAATGTGAGTCATGTGATCCTTCTTAAAGTGTGTGAGGAACAAACTGCGTAGAGAAGGGCAGTGTTAAAGATAATAGCAGTAAGCAGGTAACTGTTGCCAGAACTGTCAGTATTGTGGAGATACTATTTCTTCTCCTAAAGGAAGCCAACTTGGTTAACATTGCCCTTCAAATTTCTCACTACTTGTAAAAAATATTTGGACTGTTTTCTCTAGTTAAGCCACTTAATGTTTAGGATGTGCTATTTGTATTGCTGTTAGACTTCAATTATATCTTTGTTTTGAATTTGTTTTGGGAGCTGGTATTTTTATTTATGTACAGTATAGAAAGCTTTTAATATACTAAAAGGTACCTTGTAAAAGATTAACCTAAAAAGCAAAATGTGTTCAAATAAAATATTGATTCTCTTGGATTTTGTTTTTCTGCAGATCATTGATACTTTTTTGTGGAATTTCCAGAAAGATCCAACAAACCCCAGCCTTTAAAACATACAAAATCAGCTATGGTTTTGTTTTTAATTGCTGCTGGTTATGGTTTTATGAATAAATATTATAGTGAATTATATGTAAATTTTATTTAATAACATTTTATATCTTGTAAGTCATTTGGAGAGCCTTGAAAAATGAATTATAATTATAAAATTACAATATCAGATATAATTTGTATTTGTAGTAGCCACAAAACAATAGGTACCACTCCCAGTCTCATGTTAAACTTGCAGGATGCAAGGATGAATAAGTGGCAGAGATGTGGATAAATGGGTAATAACTTTCATTTTGATTTCTGGCATGGATCCAATAGCAAGTCCTGCCACTATCTGTTTAGTATAAAACAATTGCAAACAATATCTCAGACATGATTTATTACAGTTAAGCTGTGTTCTTTATTCATTGATTTCAAAGCTGCTTAACTATAGAACCTATTCATATCCATGTAAATTACAGGGCCAGACCTATTTAGATGTAGCAGTAGAAGGGTTGTCTGAAAAATAGCGTGAAACTATGGATTGGGATTAGATTATTAAATGAGAGATTTCTCTCTTTTCTCTATACATGCTTACTAAATTAGTCGTTCTGGTATGTGCAAGCCAGAGTTGTCTATTATATCTGAACTGATATAGTGTCAATGAACCTTAAGCTATGACTTATACAACAACAACAAAAAATAGTATTTAGAATATATTGGGCTCCACTACACCTGTATCAAAAAGGATTGTCAAAAACAGCATTTTGTTGGAGATGTAATAAGGCCAATGCCTCTTTAAAGCATATGTTTCTACAATGTCCTTATACTTACCAAATTTTGGGAGAAAGTAGTGGACTATATAAATATGATTATGTGACAAAAGCTAAAATTTTCAGAGGATAATATTCTCTTGAATTACATACCTACTACATGGATTTTGACATCTGGATAACAGATTCTCCATGGCCTTACTATGGCCAAAAGACTGATATTGCAGCATTGGAAAGATAAATGTATGGCCCCATTTATTCAACGGATTGAAGACCTGATTGTGCTTGCCACTTATGAGCGGATTGCTTATGGACGTAGACTTTGTATGGACAAGTATAATGAAATATGGGACTCATTTATATAAAATACAATAGGTTAAAAAAAACTATGATAGTCATATAAATCTATTAGAAATATATATGTACTTGAATAATATTTGTATTAAGTAAGTATATATAGAATTGAAATTGTTTATTGTTACAATGATATACTAACTTCTTTTTTCTCTTTGTTGTATTTTTTTTCACTTTTTTGTTAAACCACTTTCATGTTTTTTTTTTGTAATCAAAAATTTAAAAATAAATAAAAAAATATCTGAACTGATATAGTCTTGGTTTGTATTGCTTTGCAAATTAGAATTTAATACTGGCTTTCAGACAAGTAGAAAAAATAATACATAGATCTGGATATAAGGACAAACAACAGTATGTCATGAACCAGAGGATTGTAAGCCATACACAAGAACTGAAAAGGAACACATAACTAGTTAACTGATTCCTCAGGCACCAACTAGTGTGAACTGACCTACAATGTAAAATATTGTCCCATCATTCTCTGAGTATTATGAGCATAACATGGGAGAACAGGTTACATGTTAGTTTTGGTTCAAATGTAAAAATACTGGTCCAATAAATTAATCAGCTCAGGAACAAGTGATATGATTGTTCATTCTCTTTTCTCTTGTGCAGTTACATTTAAAGCTATTTTAGCTTCTTAAATTACAGTTTCCTCTCACATCTGAACCAGGAAACTGATTTTGGAGGCATTCCCTCCAAATAATAATATGACACCAGGAATTAAAAAAAAGCTTTGTTGAGATAGGCACAAAAGTGGAGAAAGATCAACAACACCAAGAGAATGCAGGAGTTTACATAATGTTCCTGACTCAATAACCAAGGTTATGTCTGAACCATATTTGTTCAGTTTTTCCAAACTGATAATTGAATTTCTGATCACTTGTGAAGTTTACTAGATGGTCTTGGGCAGATTGCTGTCTCCCATTCTAGTGAATTGTATTGTGCTACTATAAGGATTAAAGGAAATTATCTCATGAATACAACCTCAGTTGAAGAGAAAAGGGCAAAATAGTAATTAATATAGCTGGAAGACTTTAGAACATACTTTTATTTCCTCATTGGTGAGGCCCCTTTGCCTCTTAAGAGTCTCAAATTAGTACACTATCAGTCCTGAACATGTCTACCTAAAAAAACCCAACCAAACCAGAGTTTTTCCCACCCCTTGACAACTGCTGTTACTTGATAAATCCTTGTGTAGCTCATAGAATGTGACTGGAGCTTAGAAATACTGTTTTTCAAAATCTATCCTGTGTTCTACAAGATGTTTCCCTCAGGTTGTTAATCAATGCTGACATTGTAGAAATGACCTTGGCTATGTTCATGCAATATGCTTAAGCAGATAAAAAGTACCAGATACATGCATGCTAAACATGGTTAGTGTTAACTTTACAATTTTGTGGCTTAGCTTGTATGAACCCAGACTTGTTTGGTTAGTTTATGGTTCAGTGTAGTGTGTGAATTCAGAAAGTGGGCTAATTCAGTAACTAGGCGAAGCATGTTGTATGGACATAGCCAAAGTATACCATGTAAGAGTGTGAAGTCCCAATTTATCACAAATTTCTTAGGTAAGCTACTGTTCATACTTGGTATAGAGCCAGCGGCCCTTTCATCTTTTTCTCCTTGCTGCTTTTAATAACCATCCCTGATTAAAAGTAACATATTGTCAGATTCCAGCCACACTTATTCTAAATAAAATTCTTATTGTGATCTGTATTTGAATTTCGGTTGATTAAAAAGAAACATCCTTAACTATTAATATTAATACAGACATAATACATATTAATACTTCAGTATGTTGGGAAAGAAAGCAGGAGGAATTCATGAGAGAGAGGAAAAGGGAAGGGACTAGAGAAAGAAGCATAATATGTTCACAGTCTTCTAACAGTAATTGTAGCCCTATGGAAATGTTCAAAAGAATGGATGAGAATAAAAACAGTACTGGTCCATTGGGCTATACATGTCACCCCTGCTCCCATCATGCCTGTATCTGCTGCCTCACTCCTCTACTCTTACTTCTTATGCAGGGAGCATAATGATCTAAACTCATTTGCCTCTTCTTGTTTTGGAATCCTACAAAATGAAGACAGAGAAGTGCATTTCACTGAATGCCACTAGAATCCTCCTTCAGACCTCACAGGTAAATGCAGAAGGATCAGGAAAAGACGGTGTAGAGATGGCTTGAACAAGACATTGGGGTGAATCTGCATAGACATAGTACAGATTGGGGTAGTTTTGCGTTCGTTGGAATGCCTGTGTATTTCTCCACAAGATTTTCTCTGTGTCTCTGCTTATAACATGGAAAATATTCATCTGTATCTTGGAGCAGAATTGATGTTACTACAAAAATAATTTAATTACGTACTTCATGTAAAGGGATTTGTAAGGGCCAGATACTATTTTCTGTCAGATTTCATTTAATTAAAATTGTGTATTTTAATGGATTATTTTTTAAAAGAAAACATATCACGTATGAAATCAAACCTTTATTGTGACCAGTCCATTAAAATACACAGAAAAAACAGAAAAAATAAGGCTAAAAAGAAAAATCCATACAATTTTTCCTTTGCAAGGAGAGGCAAATGGCACATATAGAGGTACAGAATTGGGCAATCTGGAAAGATAGAGCCAAACAACGGTCAGACAGGAGAAGCAATCCAAGAAGCCATTCCTTCTGCCAGGGAATTTCTTCAGGATAAGGTGGATAAAAGTCGTCCAAAATCCCCTGTGGAGAGAGCAGTGAAAGAGCATATGGTTCAAGGACTCTCCTGAAGGATCCCCATTAGGACTTGTTGATGTAAGGGTGTATTTTTGGAATGTCCCAACAGAATGGCATTAGAAGTCAATGCATCTAGCCTAGCCAAAGTGAAGAGTCAGTGAAATTCTAAAACTGTGATAGAAGAGAGCCAGGAGGCTCTCTTAAACACATTTAAACAAATCCCACATGCACTGAGGCTGGGCACTAGACAGACTGATTTGAAGTTCAGCATCCTAAATCACTGAGGATTCTTCTGGCATTTTCAAAGCCTAATGGGCAAAAGCTCTCCAATGAGAGTCCTAGGAACTGAAGCTTGTCCATAACTTTTTTTTAACCAGGTTGAGTTAAAGTGGTCTCTAAGACACTATTGGGCCAGACCCATTTAACTTTAGCCAATGTTTAACAGATAATACCAAGCTCTATCATCCCCAGAGACCAAACCCATCTCTAAATATAGTGCAGCATTCTTAATGCGTCTTGGGACTGCACAGATAGCTCTAATAAACTTAGGCTGAATAGTTTCAAGGATGTCAAGATTTCTACAGATACAAACTTGGATATTGTAGAGAAGCTGGGAGATGATCTTGGCTATGAAGACCTTGCAAGCAGCAGGGATATCATTTAAATTAGGAGTGGGATACCTATGGTTCCCTAGACATTGCTGAACTACAACTCCCAGCATCCCAGTCAACCTGTCCAATGATAAACTCTGTGGGAACTGCAGAACAGCCGTATCTGGAGGGTTAGAGGCTCCCAACCTTTGCCCTACATAAAAGCAAGAAAGAACATGCAATTTGTTTCAGCGGTGATGAGCTTCCTGGCTAATAGGCCATGGTCTAATTATCTGGTATCATGATGTTTCACCAACAACTGTGGCTGGCATTCTGAAAGTGATCTGTTCCTCAGTGTACTTCTTGGCAGCTCATAGGCAACTGAGCAGGAAATGACTGAGCCCTTCTACTGTATTTGTAACAGAACTAATCTCTAATTGGACCATGTCTCCGGAATTCTGGAAAGCCAGTTTCTGACTGGTTCTTTGTCCAGGTGAATTTGTAATTGGTCTGGTTTGAAGAAATTCCAAAGGAGCTAATTTTTGGTCTGTCTGTCTTTGGAACACGCTACTGCTTTTTTTTTCTCTTTCAGGTAAGACTGCTTAGATTCTATATGGTATTGGTTGAAACATCAGGATACCAGATAACTAGGCCATGTCCTATGAGCCTGGAAGCTCATCAACATTGAATTGACACTGGCCATGAAAACCCGCATTGATTGATTGATTGGTGTGTGTGTGTGTGTGCGTGTGTATGAAATTGGTTTACTTATTTATTCAATTATATGGCTGCTCATCTCAAACAAGTGACTCTGAGTGACTAACAACAATAAAAAAACCCAGCAAAAAAAATGAAAAATACAAAATAAATACTTGGCAGCTGAGATAAAAGCAACAACAACAATAAAAAACTAACTGTAAATACAAATACAATACAAATATTGTATTTAATTTAATACAATTAATTCAATAGACACTCCAATCCCCAAGCCCAGGAACACAGCCACGTCTCCAGAGCCTTGCAAAAGGGTCCAGGCCAGTCTGATCTCCAGAGCTGTGACAGAAAAGGCTTTCTTCCAGGGTCCTGTCTGGGAGGTGACTAAAGTGTGAGTGACTGTGAATAGTACCTCTCAGTCCAGGAAAGGGCCCAACTGGCACACAATGCAAAGCTGTGTAAAAATGTTCTGCTGGTCACAGACACTGTCTGTTCCTCAAATAGGACCTGCAAGCTGAGGACTCCCAAATTGTGCGCCAGTTTTGTTTGGCAAAGTGCAACTCCATCCAGAGCAAGAGATGGAGAATCCCTGGAACCAGGGAGTCTAGAACCCAAAACCACTCAGTCTAGTTTACTGAGTTGAAGCCTGATCTGCTCCATCCAAACCACTCAGAAAGAACCTCTACAGCTTCACTTGGTCAGCCCAGAGTAGATATATAAAGATGGGTATAACTGATATATTGATATCTCACTTGTGCATTTGGATGATCTCAGCCAGCAGCTTCATGTAGATGTTAGAGAGTTAAATACAGTTAACTGTCTTTCAGTGGTATGTAGTTTACAATTTCTTTTCTAGCACAGGAATTGACTACAGATATACTGTTGCTCTCTATATATCTGGCTCCAATGCTTGTATCAGTTTCCTCAATCTTCCATTCTTATGCATGGATCTTCTCTATCTACATATAAACAGGCCAACTTTATTTCTATTTTTTATTTTATTTGTATATAAGCTCAAGACACAGAAAAAATTATTTACACTTCCAGCAAGCCAGGATAGGTCCTGTTCAGTATTCCCTTTCACACTTTTGAGAACCCAAAATATCTTGGCCCAATCCTTGAGGGAAATAATGCTGAAATTAATTTACCCAGTCAAGTGGATCTCTCATCTTTGACTTTGACTTTCAAATGTTGTGTTTATTCAGGCAGGATCTAACTGACTTTATCTGCAGAATAGGAAGTAATACTATCCAGCAACTGTCAGTGGTTGATTCTTGGTAGATCCATCCCCTCCCCCCCACCCCTCTGGATATAAAAGTCTTCTCATCACACAATGCAACAGATGCAGTTCTGGTGATCTAAGGAAGCAGAAGACGATTTCCTTGCTGCTACCTCATAGTCCCATAGCACCAGGAACAGAATCACTAGAAGAACGTTGATTTAGCATCTTCACAATCAGCCACCTATGTTTACCTATAGTTCCTTCTCTCATATCTTTTTGGATAGAATAACCTAGATGCATCACCATCAGCTGCCAGATATCAGAAGAGATCACTTGGCATATCTTACATATTACACATTTTGATTTATCTTATTACTTGAATTCAAATTTATGAGCCAATCTATGCTGGAAAATAGGGTACAATAAATAGATCTTCAAGACTTGAGGTACCTGTGAGGTTTGCAAAAGTACCAAGAATCTTTGGGATTAAACAACTAAAGAGAAGAAACCTCAAATGAGAACTAAGTGTGCTCAGTGCTTATGAAGTTTAGATTAGCCATTGAGAAAGAAATAAAAAATAGAAAACTAGGTTGTTCTTATGATGTTGCCTTCATCTCATCCCTAGCCCATGAACGAGACAACAAATTGTCCTTAGCTATATTGGTGGTAAAGTAATGTTTTCTGCTATAACCCAACAGTATTCAACTGAACCACAAGATTGTTATAATTTTTAAGTCTACTTGTCAGAGGTGAAATTAGGTGTCCAGTATTGAGTGGAATCAGAGTGATGCTTGTTGGCTATTTCAGGATGATGCAGGCAGATACCTTCTTTTCCAATCTCTGGTCAACCTTATCTGCTGCCATTGTGTGCTGTTCTTCTCTAAAGAGCTGGACATGGCACTGGTGTATTGGTGGTCTAGCAAAACCATGCAAAAGTACTAGAGTGCATGGCAGTATTGAAATTAGAGGTGAATATGTGTAGCTCAGGGTTGAACTGTGGAGTCCTTGGGGTTCTCTGAGCTTGGTTCTTTTCTTGCAAACATTTCATTACCCGGCTAGGTAACATCTTCAGTGCTAAAATGGGCTGGGGTTTGCACATAAATAGAGAGCAAACCCCAGCCCATTTTAGCACTGAAGATGTTACCTAGCCGGGTAATGAAACGTTTGCAAGAAAAGAACCAAGCTCAGAGAACCCCAAGGACTCCACAGTACTGAAATTGCTTTAACACTATGGCCCTTCCCAATTTAGAACAATCACAAGACCTCCATCCCTGCCTACCAAACTGAACACAGAAGAATCTTTAAGTCAGCACTTTTTGCCTGTATAAGAAATAAAGGAAGAGCAAAAGAATTCTAGGTGAAACTGCTACATGTGACCCAGCTCCCTTTTGACTCCAATCTGTTTTCTTAAAAAATGTGTTCAGCTTGGGTTTGACAGATTGGTGTGTAGGAAGAGTGTAAGGATGATGAAAAGTGTCCTGCAGCCACACCTGCCTCACTCCTGCTGCAATGCATGACTGGTAAATATTTTTTCCTACTGGCTAGTGATGTGCAGAAGAGGGAGGCAGCAAAGTAGAAGCAATCGATCAATTACTCTGTTTACAACTTGCTGCTCACGCAAAATCAGCATAGCATTATTTGATGTTGAATCAAAATGGATCCAATGAAGGCAAGATAGGAATCAGCCATGAAGGGGGCAGCAAATTTCAGACAAGTATAGCTTTCACTGGACTCAAGAATGGGTGAATAGCACTTTAACTCAGCAAAGGAGAAAGGCTCACTGTATCTGTTGTACTGCTAAGGATCTTGATTGTTTATTTTGCAACATTTTGCAATGTATTACAGCAGTCTTGCTGCCCTCCAAATGGGGCATTCTGGGATGGGGATGGGGATGGGGAATTCTGGGAATCTATAATTCCATCATATCTTGAAGTCAATAAATTATAGAAAGCTAAATGACAGAATCTGATTCTTTCATATACTCTTTTGGGAAAGGAAGGTTTATCATATTCTGTTTATCATATTCCACACCACAATCACTACTAAATAGTCATTATAGCACTGACAGCCTTCTAAAAACACATTAAGGACTTTTGTGACTAGGCCCAGAAGGAGCAAGGCCAGTTAGTGTCATATCCTGAGACAGGATCCTCCTACACATTATCATTATAACATATTAGCCCACACAATCCAATTTATAACTACTTTCATTCTCTGCTTATAAGTAAAGTTCTCTCTTTTCCACATTAGCATGGGTGAACATTCTTTTTGCTGGTAAAAATTTCCATGAGAGCCAGCTACAGGAAATAAATACTGAGTCACAGGATAACTTAAATTGCCACAGGACAACCCCCGCCCCCCCAAAACATACAAAAATAAAAGTAAGATCTCTGGAAGGTGTGAAAACTATTTCATTCATGTTTCAGTTACTATTTTGAAATGGAAGTATTTCCTTTTCTTCAGAAAATGGCCTCAGTGTTCCACCCTGCCTTAACATCCAGGCTAGCCATATTTCAATAAATCTGCCATAAGTTTACTTTAACATCTTTTTGTAAAAATGTTTTTAAAGATTTTGAAAAGCAGATTGATGCCATGTGCTAGGATGTTGAAGTGATGACATTTCAAGTTTACATAAGAAGAAAACAGCATGGTGTAGAACTGAAATACATGAACAAAAATCTGGCATAATTGCTGGAATATGACACTTAAAACAATTAGTGGAAGCTGAATATTGAAAGCTCCTTATATGTAGTATTCTGTCTGTAAGACTAATGTTTGAGGAAGAACATTCTAGGCTAATCTCCACTCAGTTACATACTATGGTCATTCTTACTGTGAACACTTTAAGCCCATTTTAGATCACGTGAAGAAAAGATATTTTGTGCCAGTTCAGGGCACTTTTATTCTTTCTATTGCCAATTTAGTACTGACAAGAAATGAAGTGAAACTAGGGTGACTGAAAAACAAAAGGGGCTACAAGATATTTGATGAAGGATAAAGGGGGACACTCTTCCTTTCTGCATTTCGTCTCCAACAGCTGCCTCAACTTATTTGAACTCTGACTATGGAATAGCATTCTGCACCTTGCCCAATAGGAGTAAAGTAAATTTGGGGGTGCAGCACCTATTTCCATAAATGTCAACAGTCAAGCAGCTGCCACTGTGATCTTCTATCCCACTGAAATCTTTGGGCTGACAAATCTTCTTCACTTTGTCAAGTTGTAGGGCCAGCCCCGACTCCAAGATTTTCAGACGTACAAAGGAAAATATGTTTTTAAACAACTTATGAGAGCTCATGGATGAGATCAATATTTAAATGGAACTTTCCTGACAATGAAATTATTCCAGTTTTCATCTGCTCCTCAGTCTGTCCTTCGCTCTTGCAGAATCTTCTACAAAACAGACTCTCTCCAGCTCTGGAAGGGCTGTCTTTGGATATAACTTTGCTAACAGTCCTCATCCACCAACACATCGTCTTAGCATAAAGGGCCTGTCATTTCATTTGCACTGAATTTATTTTTAGAGTAGGATTGTTATATCTCATCAGCGTAACATTTTGGCAACAGTGTTTATCTTCATAAGCTGATATTGCCTTATTTGCTAAACATTGAAGAGCATTGGGATAAAATAAAAAAATAGAAAAAAACCCAGTAGAAATCTGACTAAAATTACCCCCCGTTTATAATTGTGAACAATGCATAGGTTACACTGAAATATCTAGGGGAAAGGCATTGATATCACACACAACTTTATTTGTAAATTCTGATAGAAGTTTGGAACCAAAGAGATACTAGATTTGAATTCAGATATTTGTAAATCAGTCAATTAGGAATAAAAGAAATGATCTGCAATGAAACTAAAGTAAATGGATGCTGGAAAGAGTGATTTAGAGATTTCTATGGGAATGATAGTGATATAGCAGAGTGTAATTGAAATGAATTGCATCATTCTAGGGTCCCACAAAAATAAATGGACTAATAAATGCTGTGAGAATGTTGAAAATGGCAAGACTGCAAGAAAAGAAGGAACAGAAATATAATAACTCTTTATTATAGTTCAAGACTAGCTTTCATACATAATTACATTGATGAGTCACAGCATAAAATACAGTGGAAGTATCATAACATATAATATCTCATGTACATCAAAGACAGGGTTTCTTTTAGGATATCCCAAGGATTCTTCAAGCCTGAATACAAAATTTGGCTATTTTGTAGATGATATAAAAGTGTTTCTTTGCTAAAAGGAAATAAATCAAATTTCTAAGCACCCAGGAAGATGTAGCAGTAGGAATGAAGTACGTTTCATATGATGATCCAGTAAGGCTGCAAGTATAGACTATGTAACTTGAGAACATCTAAAATATGCATGTCATTTGCTTATGGGTGGCTGTGCCACTTATTTAATGTATGTGTGAAGGATGCCTCTGTGTCTGATGATTGAAAGAATGCTGTTATTGTCTCCCTATATGAAGGGAAAAGGAGCAGAATGACTGCAAAAACAACAGGGAGATTGGTTTGATAAACATAGCTGGGAACGTGTTTGGCAGAATTCTAACTGAAATGATATGAGAAGGTGACAACGAACGAAGTTTGGAAAGTACTCTATGGCTTCTTGCTGGGCAGGGGATATGCAAACCAGATTTTTCCTCTTCAGCTGGTTGATGCAAAATATATGAATGTGAGAAAGTTTATTGTATGTTTGTAGAGAAAGCATAGGGTAAGATGAATTATCGAATAGGATTGAATTATGGAATATCTTGTGATAATATGGAATTGAAGGTTGATTGCTAAATGTAGTAAGAGTGTTATATGATGAAAGTAAAACATGAGTAAGATTAAATGGAATACTGAATGAATGGTAAAACATTAGCAGCAGATAACACAAGAATGTGTGCTGTCCCCTTGCTTGTTTAATATAATTATGGATAAAAATACGATAAGGAATGCTTCTGGTAATATTAAAGCTATATTGGTTGGAGATGTGAATGTATGTGTAACCTTATATGCTGTTTATGCTAAACCCCCAAATGATTACCTTATGGCTTGACTATTGCAATGCTCTCTACATGGGGCTGCCCTTGGAGACCACCTGGTAGCTTCAACTGGTCGAGAATGTGGTGGCTCAAACAGTAATGGGCGTGCCTTGGTATGCTCATGTAACACCTCTACTTTGCAAGCTGCACTGGTTGCCAATTTACTTCTGGCTGCATTTCAAGGTGCTGATTGTTACCTATAAAGTCCTACATGACATGGGGCCTAGTTACTTGAGGGACAGCCTGTCTACCATAACATCTATCTGGCCGATTCGATCCTGCAGGGTTGATGTGCTTCAGGTTCCTTCAATTAAACAACATCATCTCTGAGGACACTGGAAGCAGTGCCTGCCCTCTGGAATGGGGCTCCCCCGAGATCTGGATGGCCCCCACTCTGCTGTTGTTTAGAACAGCTGTGAAGACCTGATTGTTCACCCAGGACTTTGGCGAAGGAAAGTGAGACCCCTCACTACATCACACTTGCCATCCTTTTCCTTTATTTTTTTATATTTTATTGTATTTTCTTTGTTTGATTGTTGTGAGCCACCCAAATCATTGAGAGTTGGGTGGCATACAAGTTTAATACATTATTATTATTATTATTATTATTATTATTATTATTATTATTGCTGTTATTATTATTATTAGAATATGTTAAATCATAGGATATAACAAGGAATATGAATCTGAAAATTAATGGATCGAAAACCAAGATAGCTATGTGGAACAGAGGAAATGGAATGAGCAGTTGGAAATTAGACATACGTTGTAAAAAATTAGAACCAGTAGATTATTTTGTGTACTTTGGTAGAATGTTTAGTAAAGATAGGAGAATTTAGAAATGTTAAATGTGAAAATGGTGATAGAAATGCCATAGGTAGTATGTAGTTTGTTGCTAGGGACGTTTGTTTGTCAGAAACAACAAAAATGGATGTTTATTCATGTGTTTCTGCCCACTTTGTTACATGGAAGTAATATGTTGAATGCAATGGGAATAAGTTATTTAAGTAAAGTGTGCATGGTGAAACCAAAAGAGATAGGGTCAAGAATGAATGGGTGCTGAAATGCATGTGGACTGAATACAGAAGTGAGTGATCAGAATGAAAGAAGTATGTTGAGATTGTTTTGTCATATAGAGAGAATCAATGAGAATCAACTCGCAAAGAAATATATGAAAGAAGAATAAATAGATCAAAAGGAAGGGGAAGACTGGGAAAGTCATGGTTGAATGGAATTTGGGGGAGATGGGCGGCGTACAAATTTAATAAATTTAATAAATACTTAACATTTAACAAATTTAATAAATAAATAAATAAAATAAATTGAATTCTTCGAAGAGAAAAGGAGACAGGTAAGAAATTTAAAGAACAAAAGTGATGTATGGAGGTGGTGGAAAAAATAGATGGTATGCAAAACAGAAAAACATAGAGAAGTAAAATATATTATGTTGGTCTATATTAGATTTAGTTAGATTTCTTTCTCATTTCTCTTATTTTTGGCCTCCAGTTTATTTTTGTTTACTATTTCTTATTCTTTTTAATGCTTTGTAAAGCATTGCATACTTCAAACGGGAACAGCGTGATGGGTATGCATATAGTCAGTTTTCAGATTAGATGTTTGAATTCTGCATCATCATAAACAATGTTGCTTTCACAGCTAGCTGTGTCATTAATGTACATGTTTGTTTGTTTGTGTTTTGCAAAATTAAAGAGTCAGGTTCCTACTGCAAAACGCTCATGAGCCAAATCATTCCGGTGCCCTTTAGATGTGTTGGATTGCAACTTTGTAATGCTGGCTGTGGGATGCTGGAACTCGTTATTCAGCATTTCTAAAGGGCAAAAGTTTGGGGAAGGCTGAAGTGCTGGTTACAGGAAGACAATGGGGCAGCAAAGGTGAAGCTAAGATAAAACTAGAGTCAATTAGATGCAACATATGCAGAATTTGGTTCATCATCAAATCCCTATAAAGTTGTATAGTAGGGTGTTATTTAAAGGACAGCGTGAGCAGACGTCCAGCTGAATCTTTACCATTCCATGCTCCCTCATCACAGTGATGTTTAAACTGTTTTTTCTTACTGTGGTAACCACCAAGAGGAGAGGAAGAAAGCTTTTAATGAGTTGTTGGATATGGAAAAACACAAGGGCTTGCTCTTAAAATATATCACTTCCTACTTGATAGGGAATTGTTAGCTCATATTATAGATAGAACACCAATCTCCTGGCCTATAGTATTTGAATTGGGGAAATGATTTAAGCAGTAAAGGCAAATAATTTACAAGAAGATGGGTCTTAAAGAAAGGTTTGAAAGAGGAGAGGGTGAGGTGGTGCCAAGCTGGTGTTTTGGGAGCTCCCAGAAAGAGAGAGAAAGAGCAACTGAAGGTGATGATTACAATAATGCCAGAAGGATTATAAATGCCATATGAAGTAGAAAGCTTGTATAGTAGTAGTATCTTTGGAGCTCAGCAGTCAGCTGTCTAAAAATATGCTGGGCTGTCACACAGTAAGGCAAGCAGACCAATGCTTTTATAGAGAACTTTGGAATTAATAAGCTAAAAAAATAGACAGTCAAGCAGCATATACAGTTCTTGAGAAAAGCTGATTTATCCCTAACAATGGCTTTAAGACCGCATTGATTTGGTGGACGGAAGTCTCCTTAGGCTCAGCTGAATGTTTTTTGTGGTGACTTGATTAGGATTGTATTGAATAGTTTGATGTAAAACGTCAAACTATTGTGTGTGGCTGGATACTCTATTCTTTAACATTGTTATAGAATAAAACCTTGCATGCTTTATGTGGCCGGTTCATACGTTTCTGGAGGTACAGTGCAAACGCTCCCTTTTGTTCCTCATTGTTAAACTTATGCCAGTAAGTAATTTTATATGTAACTGTGGGTTTTTTGTAAATATGTAGAAATGTCTGGGACAAATAGGGCAACAGAGTATTATACTTCCTATGACTCAATAATTACATACTGTACTTTAAGGCAGTGATTATGTGCAATCCACATATGAGTAAGATCTTTTGATTCCAGTGAGAGAGAGGAACAATTTACACAATCAGATTATTAACATTTCTCTTGGACTATATATTTCTGCTACAGGTAAGAATAGATGCATTCTTTGGGAGGAGAGAACTGCTTTCATAAATAATTTGAATTTACGCATGAATTTACGACCATATCATGAACTTTTTTAACAGCAATGTTTAGCAAAAAGGACTGCATAAAACCTTTTTTTTTTTTTTTTACTAATTGGGCAATTGGGTTCCTCTCATTACTACCCAAGGAAATGACATACTTTGGAATGAAAGATCTGGAGACAGTATCAAGCTCTTTGCAAATATACCATTGCAAATTTATTTATGGAATCTAATATCAGTTGGTAATGTCAAAGCTACACTTGACAATCAAAAAGGAAAATATTTAAGTGAACAAATGTTGCTTTTGTTTAAACTAGCATTGTTGTTTCTTATAAGCCCTAGTTTATTAAATTTGCACATTCCTCCAAACTCTTTTGTTTTAGCCATGTTCTCTTCTAATGGGCAGTGTCTGATATGATGGTAAACCATAAATCACAGTTTAAAAATGCAGTTGGTAGGTTCATGCATCATATTAAATCAAAACATATAACATATGAATCACATTATTGTTTTGGTGTTGTAAATGCAAGAATTGACAAATCTTAATTCATTTGGTTTCCCTTTTGAGAACTTCCCAAGATTAAAGAAAGTAAGAATAATCAAACAATAGTCGTTATTTTAGTAACTGTTTAATACTTTGAACCTACTCTACTGTCGCCAGGCTAATTAACACCAGACTACAATTAACAATAAGCAAATGAGCTGTGGTGGTATGTTAAAAAGCTTCCACCATGCAATATGATTTTAAAGACCTGTACTGCTTCAGAAATACTTTTTTGGGGGTGGGGAGGGTGGGCAAAGCATTTTTGCAATCCATTTCAAATAAACCAAACTTACCAATATATTTTATTTGTCATAATGGCAAATATAACACTAAGTCAAGTTCTACATAATCCACTGTTTTTCTTTCGGAATGGGCCATTTATTGGATATTTCTCAAGACACCATCTCTGCTTAACCTTCCCTATTTAAACACAAAATTCAGTTTTTGTGTTTGTGGGTTTGCCTGACATAGGCTGTTACTTACTTACATACAATTAACGTATTGACAGTATAATACAAGGATTGTGTCTGTGTAGCATTTCTAATTATGAGTACCGACTTATCCCCTTGTCCTCATGCCATTTTGGCAACCTTTCAGAACATAACGTTATGAGTTTAGCTGCATGCAGGTATGCTGCCCGACTTCATCTCATCTATGTTCCCTTGCTATTTACTCAACTAATTTCAGAAATAATATGTACCCATATATGATTAATGAAACATAGCTTTCTTTGTATTGTCGAAGGCTTTCACGGCCGGCATACGATGGCTGGTGTGGGTCTTCCAGGCTGTGTGGCCGTGGTCTTGAAGTCTTGTTTCCTAACGTTTCGCCAGCACCTGTGACTGGCATCTTCAGAGAAGATCCTTCACAGAAGGGTCACTTCACCCTGGGCACAGAGAGAACTGCTCCTGTCTGTGCTCCTGCACTCTGAAGATGCCAGTCACAGGTGCTGGCGAAACGTTAGGAAACAAGACTTCAAGACCACGGCCACACAGCCCGGAAGACCCACACCAGCCATAGCTTTCTTTTCTTGTTTCTTATCTACTTTGCACAAGGCACCATCTTTTTCTGACAATGTGACAGTTATCCTACATCCATTCATGCTACTGGGCTCAAGCCAGTCTTCTTCAGGTAGTCAGTAATGTCTGTAGATCTAGACCGAGTGGAAAATTTGAGACCAATGTGAGATTACCATCACGTTGATCAAATTATTTTTCAAGAGAAAGAACTTTGTAAGTGAAATCATTTGAGATTCTACCAAATAGTCTGAAAGCCATTAAAATCAGGCATGAATGGATTGCTACGGGTAAGCAGCTAAAAAATCTCAACATGAACATGTACGTACAGAAGCAACATCAGGCACCAGAGTTTTCTTAAAAACATAGTTGAAACCAAAGACAAAACTGAGGGGGGAATCACTAGAGGATCATCTGAGAGATTCCACAGTTGTAGTTGCCATTTCTGTTTTTCCAAAAATGGCACCATAGGACCTGACAGAAAATTGGACCCAGTTTTTGAGACCCAGAGAGCCCAGATACACAAAAACAGGGCTATGGTGAACTTCATGGCATTTACCAGTCAAGGGGATCAGCAGCTTGCTCACTTGTATCCTTGTGCCCAGTCAGTTGCACTGGAATTATAGTGATTGTAATAAACAGCAGGAACCAATTTCTGCCATAAAGGGCAAGAACAAATTGTTTCACACAAATTGTTCTCTATGGAGGAAGCCGATCTAGAAAACACTGGATACTTGCCACAGCAGTAGCTATTTTTAAGTTATTCACAAATAAGGTAATTTATCATTTGGAACATCATTTACAAAGTTTTCAGCAATCAGTGAATAAGGTGTAGACAAACAAAGAAAGGATCCTGAGGAGCAATAACCATAACATTTTGCTAAAATGTGTAGATAGTGCAAGTGGCATGAGCATGACTTGCCAGGGAATGGAACAACATCCTGAGCAGAATGGGTGTTAACATTAATTTTTGTTTGTATCTCTCTCCTTCCCCCTCATCAATATTTTCTAAAATAGCTGTCTGTATCTTAGAGGTGTTGAGAGCCAGTTCTGTGTAGTAGTTAAGGCACTGGAAACCAGGAGATAGTGAGTTCTAGTCCTGCCTTGGGCACAAAGCCAAATGGATGACCTTGGGCTAGTCATTCCCTCTCAGCCCTAGGAAGCAGGCAATGGCAAACCACTTCCAAAATCTTGGCAAGAAAACTGCAGGGACTCGCCCAGGCAGTTGCCAGGAGTTAACGCTGACTTGAAGGCACAAAATCATCATCATCATCATCATCATCATCATCATCATCATCATCATCATCATCTTACATGTGTAATTAGGGGTAATTTTTAAATTACATCTTGATTAAAATGGGATAGGTTATTCAGCTCATCAGTTACCAGCTGACAATCCCTATTAAGTAACTTTGAAGCATAATGATCCTTTAAAGTTACTTCAAAGAAACCAACAAAATCTAGTGATGTGGATATCTGTCAGACTTCAAAGCTTTTAAATGTTAATATCATCTGTACTATCCCACTTACTCACATAATAAGTATAATGGCAACATATTGATCCAATGATCTTGTTAAATATCTTAAGTCTCCTGCTCTTGAAACATCTGGTCAGATAAAGAGAATCAGAAATCAAACTCAACCTGCTCATTTTTAAAACTGCATTGGCTTTACAGACTTCCACAATTTAATATACTGTATGTAGAATTGTGCACACGATACACATTACAGTCCCAAACCTTAATAAAGTACTGCACAGAATATGAAAGAATAAAACTTCTTTATGTTTATTCTACAAACAATTTTTTAAAGAAGAGAACATTTTGGACTTTTATGGATGGCCACACTTCAGTTTGAGGCAGGATTTGAATGGAAATGATAAGTTATCTGGACAGCTGGAACACTGAATATCAATATAGATATATGGAATTAGTTCTGAAGATTTTATTAGAACATGGACTGCCCCTGGAACACTCATGGTCAAGTTAATTCTATGAATTTCAAATTTAGGTGGAAATCTTCTATAATTAGTATTGATGAAGGTAGAGAAAGTCACATATTTTTAGCCCTTAAAATAAAGGAGAAAAGAACATACCAAAGAAGACTTGATTATTTCTTTGTGATATGTTAAGAGTTACACACACACACACACAAACATTTTTTTCCTATATGGGAACATTCAGACGTACAGTTCTTCACTTTGATCCTGAAGGAAATAGTACAATCCAGGGTGATTACTTGTATACTTGCTTGAAGATCTCAACTGAAAACATTTAAAATTATAATGAAGTTGCAATATTTGACTTTTTCAGATGCATAATTCTCATTCTTACTACTGTTGCATACTAACATTTGTAACATAGTCTGATTCTATAAATGGGTTAATGCATCTGAAATTCCCTTTCAGCTGAACACTTTAGGAACACACTTGAATCAGAGTATTTCCTTGACAAACAAAGAGGTGGTCACAGAAGAGATAAACAAAGGAAGTCAAACATATGCCAGAGACAAATATCTCAATTAATGTGTGATTAATAATTAACCATATGTAAAGGAAATGTTTATGCATATAGCTTAAATTAAATATCTGGTATCTCCACTATTATTTTCCTGATCAGGTGTCTTCAAGATGTCTTCCTAGAATTTATTCGTTCAAGCATGTTCTAGAAGTGTTTGGCTGGAAAATAATATTATTGTATTATTGATTATGTGGCATCAAGTTGATGTTGATTCCTAGCAACCGCATAGACAGACTTTTTCCAAGACAATCTGCCACTAACCTTGTCCTTCAGGTCTTCCATCAGCACATCCTTGGCTGCTGTAAGTGAATCTATCCACCTTCTACTGGTCATCCTCTTCTCTTTCCTTCTGTCTTTCCTAGCATTCTGGATTTTTACACAGAGCTAGGCCTTCACTTAATGTGTCCACACTATAATAATCTGAGCCTCGAGTGAGAACTCTGGGTTGATTTGTTCAGTGATCCATTTGTTTTCTTGACAATCCAATTTAAAATTGAAGGAAGAAACATCAATAACCTGTGCTATGCAGATGACACTACTCTATAACTGGAATGCAAATGATCTGCAAGCTCTAGTAATGAAAAGTCAAGGACCACAGTGAAAAAAAAAATGGGACTAAGGTTAAATATACAGAAGACCAAACTAATGACAACAGCAACAAGCCTTAGAATTGACAGTGAATGACAGTATGGAATTGATGGATAACTCTGTTATTTAGGACTGACTATTAACAGTAAAGGAACCAGCACTCAAGAAATACACTGGAGACTAGCGCTTGGTAGAGCAGCCATGAAGGCCTTGGAAACAATATTCAGATGCTGTGATGTGTCTGTACCGACAAAAATCAGAACTGTGCAGGCAATGGTTTTTCTTGTGACACTCTATGGAAGGAAAAGCTGGACTTGGACGAAGCAGAATAGAAAGAATATTGATTATTTTGAACTTTGGTGTTGGAATAGATCTTCCTGTAAAGTTGCTGATCAATATAGGTGCCTGCTTGCTTTAGCTGGGCAGCTGGGATGACTGTTATGGTGACAGTGCTGGGAATATATACTTTTGCATTCTCTTCCAGTGTTCTTCACACATCCCTCCTAGGAACATCACCCTGCCACAATAAGGCAGCACAGGAGGACTTGGTGGTGGTGGTGAATCTTTTTATTGAGAGATGTACAATTATATCAGCATGCAAACAGATTTAACAAATTAATTAGATGATTTTTTTAAAAGATAACTATTTAGAAGGGCCAAATCCTGACACTTTATAAAAACTGAATTCTGCAAGTTGTTTCAAATTGAAGATTATCAATTAAGCTATTTTATTAAAATCAATGGAACGCCGTTTATGTCCTGCTCAGAAATATTTTGAATTGTCTTCTGTTCTTGCTTTGCTGAGTCAACCTTGTTTTCCTACTCCACCATAGCCAGCCTTCTCAAGTTGCTTTCTTGGAATTGACCTTGGCTTGGCTTCTGGATTATACCACCATCTCCTCCTTAAATTAGATGTTTCAACTTGGCTCCTTCATTTGGAAAATTCATTCAGGGTGTACTGTCTGTCCTGCTGACTAGTTTCATAAGTACATATTTATAGATTTTCTTCATCAAACTTCTTTCCAGGGAGCTTATAATAATAGCTTATAATCATTCAGTCAGCGCTTTCATATACAAAAGCAGATGACATTTTGTAGCAGCAGCAATTGGTGATAACACAATCATTTTCACATTGCTGGACTCCAGCACAAAACTGCTAAACTACATTATCAAAAAGTTCAGTTCTATTTATTTAACTCTGAACAGAGGCAATGGTTTCCGATTCCACTATGGGTGTGAATTTACCTAACAGTGCTTAAGATAATTATATGAACACCAGTTATTTGAAATGAGAAAGGTGATTTTGTCTATATTTAAACTCTAATTGAATTCTCACAGGGTACTTCTTTTTTTTTTGCATTCTATTGCATTTCTTCTCTTCTACCTAACCTAACAGTTGAGGATCACATTTCATGAATTTGATAGAACGGCATGATCCATGAAGATTTGTTCTTTAATGAAACATGCAAGCTTTTAAAGCTCCATAAGACTCTTAGTTGCTTGCTTAGTAAGACTCAAGCAATTCTTTGAAGATTGCAGATTTCACTAGGTGACTTGGGGAAACTATTTTTTTCCTGCTGGATTAAATCAAAGTTGATATTGTTTGGGTACCTGGTTAATTCTGGCAAATTCAAAATGTCAACAGGGGTGGACTATGGTTAAGACCTGGATAGGAGAACACAAGAAAAAAATAGAATCATAGGCTGTACTGGGAAGAAGGCAATGGTAATCCACTTCCACATTGATGCCAAGAAAGCATGTCCATGTCCATGCAGAACCCAGCTACATTGTTGTATCTAGCCAAACTTGGCTGATCTAAAAACACCAAGCAGGGTCAGGCCTGATTAATACATGGATAGGAGACCCTATATCATGTCTGTAGGCAAGACTGGGAAATTGAAAAAACATCCTAGAAGACGTTAATGGCATTTTGTAACACCAATGAGATGGTAATTTCTTTATATGCCTGCAATCAATTTTGATTTTGGCTTTTAAGACTGTTAATAAGCATAAAAGTCACAGTTTATTTTTAATCTAATGTGAGATGTATTAGTTGCTAGATAGGTGAATAGCCTGAGATAAGTGTAATGGAGAATGAAGGAAATGGCTATTGATATCATAAAGACATTCTTTTTTTTTGTAATCTTTTTATTAAAGTTTTACATATATAAAACCTAAACTAAAAGAACTAAAAGAATCTAAAAACAAAGGCATTCTTTAACATGGACAAAACATGCTGTTCTTACTGAATGTTCCTTGTAATTTATATGGATGAGGATTTAGCTGTGATCCTTCAGATGTTGCTGATCATCAGTGGAAAAGCCACAGGTTTCTTATCCCTGTTGTAGAATAAAGAGCATTTGGGGTTTCCTGAAATACAACTTAAAAGTATTTATTTTTCATTTATGCTGCTTCAGAAGCAATAGTCAGACCCACAGATTTATGCGATGTTAATACAAAAGATTCTATTATTCAACATATTACTATAGATGAGAAAAAGACAGTGAAGGCAGGAACAAAGCAAACCACATTCTGAAGAAAAAAAGAGAGACCTTTGCTGATTAACCTCGTCTGATGGTTTTGCTAAAAAGCAAATCAATGTTTTACCGCACCCTAGTCCCTGAACTATTAATCTTAGGTCACCAAATGCTGCTTGTCATGGTTGTTCCAGATTAGCAAACAATAATTTTAATCAAGCAAGTCGCTCCTATATTCATTCAGTTGCATGATTTAAAAAATTACTGTATTAAGCCAGACACTTGTGTGAACAAGAATACTCCCAGAAAGTTGTTCAACTGCAAAAGCAGATCAAAAGAAGAAGGTATCATAGGATGATACGTTACCTAGAATCCACTATAGCTATGTTATTTTCTTGGGATGGGCAGAACATTTACCACATATATTATGCTAAATCCTCAGGGTGTGCACCCTGGAAAACTGCTGTAATTAGTCAGCCATAATGTACCACTTTTACTTTGCAGACATAAAATATAAAAGTTGAGTCAAGTTTATTGAAGGAGGCCCAAGGACTAATTTAACAATAAAGCTTTTTATTATATTATACAGCAATGTGAAATCACAGCTGCCAGTTCTTTAGCCGGTATTGGCCTTCATTTGCATCAAGTTCTTCCCAGGAACTAGGAAGTTGTAATGTATCAGTATAATATATGTGCAGATCCAAGCAGTATGGCCTTTTGTAATTGACAGATGGAAATTTTATCAATGCGCAGATTTTCTAAGTGCCATCCAAGGCTCTTTGGTATAGCACCCAACGTGCTGATAACCGCTGGGACTCCATGCTGGTTTATGCCATAATCTTTCAACTTTGATTTTCAGATCTTGATACTTTGTGATCTTCTCCAATTCTTTGTCTTCTGTTCTACTATCCCCTAGTATTGCCACATCAATTATCCACACTTTCTTCTTTTCAACCACAGTTAAATCTGGTGTGTTATGCACCAAGACTTTATCAGTTTGTATTTGGAAATCCCACAATATTTTAACCTGCTCATTTTCATCTACTTTTTCAACTATGTATTCCCACCAATTTTTCAGTATCGGCAAATGATAATTTTTACAGATGTTCCAGTGAATCATTTTGGTGACTGTGTTATGTCATTGTTTATAGTGAGTTTGTGCAATCTTCTTGCACAAGCTGAGTATATAATCTACTGTTTCTTCTGCTTCTTTGCCCAGTCTGCACTTTGAATCATTTGATAATTTTTCAATTTTGGCTTTGATTGCATTAACTAGCTTGCTCTTGAGCAGCCAAAATCAAGCCTTCAGTTTCTTTTTTTAATGTTCCAATTGTAATTCATTGCCAGGTTTTATCTTTATCCACTTTCTCCTCAATCTTTTGTAGAAACTGACCATGTAATGCTTTTCCTTGCCAGCATTCTGTTTGTGTTTTTATTACATTATTTCAATATTCACATTTTGTTTCCTGTACACTCAGTATGTTCCAATTTTTAACTTGCATCAGTGCTTGTTCTTGATTGTCTTTTACATAATCAGCCAATGCATGCTTTTCTTCTTCAGCAGTTTTGTTTCACTTGAAGTAAACCTCTGCCTCCATTTCTGTGGGGCAGGTATAATCTAGCAGTATAACTATGGGGATGTAATGCATAGTGAATAGTCATGTGTTTTCTTGTTTTTCAGTCCAAACTGTCCAGTTCAGCTTGGCTTCAGTTAATAATTCCAGCAGTGTATCGTATAACAGGTATTCATGGCTTTGATGGTGTTTCCACCATTCAATTTTGTCTTTAACAATTTTCTCACTCTTTGGATGTATTCTTTACTGATCACATTTTTAGCTTGTCCATGCTTGATGTTATCCGGTTGTGAAATGCCGAGATAATTGTAGGCTTCATCCTGATGAGTCCTGATGGTTTGGCCATTAAGTAATTCAATTCCATTACTGTTCATGATTTTACCCCGATTTATTGCCACTGCAGCAGATTTCTCTAGGCCAAATTCCATTGCTATAATTCTGCTAAAAATTCTTACAGTATTTGTCAATGACTGGATTTTGATTTCTGATTTTCCATAAAGCTTCAGATCATATACATAAAGCAAATATGAGATTTTATTAGCATTTTTTGCTGTTTGGTAGCCAGGTTTTGTTTTCTTCAATATCACTGAAAGTGGGATCATGGTAATGACAAATAATAAGGGTGATAACGAGTCACCCTGGAAGATGCCTCTCCTAATTTTGACAAGCCCATATTTTTCATTTCCAGCCACCAATTCTGTCTACCACTGCTTCATTATTTTTTCTATAAACATTCTAATGTTTTTACTGACACCAGTTGTTTCCAAACATTTGATGATCCAACTATGTGGTAATGAATCAAATGCCTTTTATAATCAATCCAGACCATATGTAAATTGGTTTTATGGCTTTTGTAATTCTCCAAAACCATTTTATCAATCAGAAGTTGCTCTTTTGTACCTCTCCTTTTCCTTTTATTTCTTCTCTGTTCTACTGGAAGGATGTTATTTTCTTCGAAATAATCTTGGATACTGTCTGCTATTATGCCAGTGAGTAATTTAAAGATTGTAGGCAAGCATGTTATTGGCCTATAGTTTCCTGGTATTGTCCCTTTCACTGGATCTTTTTGAATCAGATACGTTTTGCCAGTTATTAACCAGTCACTGATGTCTCCTTTATGCAATACTTCATTAAGTTGTTTAGCTATAATTGGATGTAAGCTAGTCAGATATTTATTTATTTATATTTCGAATTTAGACACTGCCCATCTCACGAGGAAGTGACTCTGGATGGTGTCTAAATTCGAATTTCTATTTCAGCCAAAAGCCATGCAACTGATCATTTCCAGAAGATGTCCAGTTTTTAATCCTATTCACTCAATTTTTAACCATTTCTGCTACTATAATTAGTTCCTTCATTTGACTTTTACTAAATTCTTCTTCAAATTCTTTTATCCAACCAGCTTTTTTATTATAATCTTTTTGAGTTTCCCGTAGATCTTTCCAAAACTGGATTGTTTAATTTTTGTTTGGTTTTCCATTTTTAGAATTTCTATTGCCATTTATACTTTGGTAGACTCACCTCTGGTCTGATTGGAATAGCTGATTTTGCTTAAATTGGAGGACTCATGTCTCATAGCATTCAATTTTCCCACCTGTTGCTGTTATTTATTGCTTTACGATTTCCAAACCTTCTTCAATTTTTATGGTGCTGAGCCAATACGTTTTTATTAGGCTTATCTTCATCCTTACATTCTTCAGTTTTTGCTCTTTCATGTTCTTTAAATTACTTGCATCGGATCTTAATTTCTTTATCTTGGCTTCCAGTCTGATCTTTGACTTTGAATATGATTTTGCTTTTGGTTTTTTAATTTCAGTACCTTATTCTGTTGTTTTTGTGCTGTTCTAGATGTTCAGTTATTCTTTGTTTCAATTCCTCTTGTTTTTTAGTTAGAGGGCTTTGTTCTTTCTGAGGAAAAGGCAGAAGAGAGGGTCCCTGGTTTGGGAATGAAAATGATTCAATAGCTATGCTGGCTTCCTCTAATGCTGACTCCCCCTGGTTTTCCTCTACTTTCTGAGCTACTTCTGGCAAGGTTTTGATTTCTTTGTCCTGGGTAGACCTTTGCAGTTCTTTCAATTCTACTTCTGTGAATACTTCATTTCGTGTCATAAATTGACATTGATCTGCTAGCCTCTTTTCTGTTATTTCTGCTATTTCCAGAAGTGGTACGTTCTTTTCAGATATCCTCTTCTTGTTGGTCTTGATTTGTAATAGCAGATATTATTTCTTTGTTTTCAGTCTTTGTATATTTGCAATATACAAATTTGCAAGCCCCACAACTTGCAAATTTGCAATGGGTAAACAAGTTTTCTTCCTGTAATTCTGCAGCTGCTGGCCCTGGTTGCTCAGCCAACAGTCCTGAGTCCTGTAGCCCACTTGTCACCAGATGTCCAGGAACTAGAACACCTAGTGTAGTCCTTGTTGACCCGGGCAATGACCGATCTGGTATGGGTTTCTGTAAATTATGTCTCACCATATTGTTTATGGGAGAGACACTCTTCCTCTGGCTCCTCTGATGAGACCTGTCCAGCATGGTTGAACCTCTGGCATAGCTCTCATCCTCCTCGGAGCACACAAGCCCCACAACTTGCAAATTTAGCATATTCTTGGCTATATAACAACAACAACAACACCAACCCATGTCAAGGTAGTGCCTCACTGGGGGTTATTGTTGTTGTTGTTGTTATATAGCCAAGAATATGCTAAATTTGCAAGTTCTGAACTCTGTAAGGCCAACCCAGACTCTTTTTCGTCTGCTACTTTAAAGAAGAAGAGATCTGGTCCTTTCTTTTGAAGTTGTTCAGTTTGTGGGAAGGAATATAATGCAAGAAAATGTCTGTTCCTTCACTAGTATTTCCTTTGTAATACTGTATGAAACATGGCTATATATCTGCCAGGAAATTACCATTATTGACAAATGAAACAACCTTCTTCTCTTACCTATATACTGAGACAAAATCTTAACAAATATACTTTGTTTTCTTCATAAAGGATTGCATGTGCCTAGTGAAATATTCAAGAAAGGGATTTCTCATATTTTCTTATTTTATAAAAATAACTTTCTCACCTGAAATAAAATTTATTTCCCTTCTTGCTTACAAACTTTTCAGCCTATATGAAAGTACCAGACTGACATCTGATGGTTTGGGCTAAAGTGCTTCTTCTTCTGGTCATGAAATGAAGGTATGGATACATATTAGCTAAACCATGATTCATTTTACCATGAGTTAGTTGAGTAAATTGCCAATGTATTCAATGCTGTTTTCTACATTTGTACAATATATTGAAGCATCAGCTAACCTAGTGATATGGACCTTGGTATCTACTAGTAATTCTTGACATAAAATTCCATCATCACCAATTTACAAGGGATTGTGGGAATTACTTTTGGATTGAGTGTGTACAACATGCTAGAATAAAATGTGGTTGGTTAGTTGTTCAATGCACTGTGTGAACATAACCTTCATACAACTTCCTTGTCTGACATTTGTGGCTGCGTACCCTAGCTAAGGAATGTTTTCCAACAGGGAAGTTCATCTGACATTATAATCAAACATAGACATATTTAACTCTCGTTCATTTCACAGAAAGAGTTAAACCTGTGCTTAAATCCCTCCCACATTTTCAAACACTTTTCAATTTTTCTGGAATGTGCCAATGTTTTTTAATAAGGACCATCAACTCATTGCAATATTTAGTTGCTAATTGGCTGCCCTTTATTGAATGATCAATTAATTTAATAAATATAAATGATTAAAATATAAATGTATTTATAATATACACTTAAACAGATTCACTTTTGAGATACTGAAGAAAGTGTGAGATGGCTAACAATATAATAAACAAAAGCTTCCATCGTTGTCAGAAAAACTGTTTTAATGTTTTATTTCTCCTTCCCTGATAGAGTAGCACAGCAAAATTAAAAGGACCTGAAAAAATTAATGAAATCCAGTTAACTTGTAGCTTCTCCTGACTGACCAATGTAATGATACAAATGATTAAAGGTACAGCACCAATGTATGCTGACAATGTATGAGTTCTTCTTCACATAGTCTGTAGGTTATCTCTGACTGAACCGACTGCTAGAAAAATTATATGGTTGGGAAAGCCTGGTCATAAGAAAGGCTAAACAAAGAAAACATTTGCACTGTGGTGCTGTAGAAATTTGCTAAGAATATATTGGATCACAAAGAACAAAAAATTCAATACTGTACTAGGTTAAATCCAGTCTGCTGACAGATGTCAATGTGGTTAGATACTAAGGACACAAGCATGAGTTTATAAGAACTCAAAGAAGTGGTATGGACAATCTTGGTGAAATGTTGCTCATTGGGTCACAATGAGTCAGAAGTGACTAAATGACAGAATCATAAGGATTATATAGGTTGGCATTACTTTTGCTATTTTATGTATGGAAGCCGGGAAAAAGACATGCATACTTCAGTGAATGAGAGCCAGTTCGGTGTAGTGATTAAGGTGCAAATAAGGATGGTTTGTAAAGATACAAAACTATAGAGAGGTGCAGTGTATGGTGTTGGTGGAAACTAGATTTAGATTTTTTGTTCTCTTATTTCCTGACTTTAATTTCATTTGCTAGCTACTTCTTACTCTTGTTTTGGGCTTTTCATAACATGGCTCACCCAGAAAGGAATAATGTAATGGGAATGTATCTATGAGAGAGCCAGTTTAGTGTAGTGGTTAAGGTACCAGGCTAGAAACCAGGAG
This sequence comes from Python bivittatus, assembly GCF_059951505.1. Lineage (NCBI taxonomy): Eukaryota > Metazoa > Chordata > Lepidosauria > Squamata > Pythonidae > Python > Python bivittatus. The sequence goes on from NW_028277098.1 coordinate 9,840,612, forward strand.
ACTGTGAGGTCTAGTCCCACCCTAGGCACAAAGCCAGCTGGGTGACCTTGGGTCAGTCTCTCTCCCTCAGCCCTAGGAAGCAGGCAATGGCAAACCACCTCCAAAATCTTGCCAAGAAAACTGCAGGGAGAAGTCTAGACAGTCACCAGGAGTCAACAATGACTCGAAGGTACACAAAAACAAAAACATACCCCACACCCTTTAATAAATAGCAGAGAGATACTGTGCTTCCGCTAGGTCTGAAACACTCCTTCCAACTTATTTTTGAAGCAGGTATCAGTATGAAATTGCCAAAGTTTAAATAAAAACAGTGGCAAAATTGTGACCAGCTCTCCTAGGTGCCTCCCTGACTGCTGCCCAGTTGCTAACTTTTAAAAGGGAATTTCTAGGGTCCTCTTTTCCTTGTTATGGTCCTTTCTCTTTAAGCTGGATCTGGTCTGGACAGCCTTCATGTAGTGGATACTTTCAAGCAGAAAACTGCCCTCTGCCAGCAATTCTACCTCTTTTGCCAAGTAGAACACACAGTTCCTAGTAGAAAATAGTTTTATAAATACACACCAAGGCTACTTTATTTAAAAACAAATCTTGAAGTACACCCTCTTTAAATTAGGCCAACCAGTTTTCCAGTACCAGTATTGCTCAGCATTTTACCCCTCCTACAATAGTCCTTTCACCTCTACCTGTTTCCCCCATTAGAAAGCATCCTTTCTAATTCCTCACCTACAATATATTTCCCTGTTGCTGCTTATCCTCTGCCTGGGCCTTCTTTTATAGCTAGTTGCTCTCCTCAACAGTTGCAATCCTTATCAATCCCAGCCCCCATTATCACTGTAGTATGATCTAGAACATGCTAACCTGCTTTGACCTTACAGATGATTAAAATTCATGAGAGCAATACAATATCTTCAGTGACTAAACCCAGATTTTTTTTTTTTAGGTCAGACCCACAATTTGTTAGCAATTCCACATGATTGTTCTTTTCTGACTTTTGGAAAGCATGGTAAGGTGAAAACTTTATGTCAGGGAGTTCACACAACATGCTAGGCTAAAATGATGTTAGCTACTTTGTGGCTTATGTGTTGTGCAGACCCAGGGAATTGAGTGTTTTCAGTTAAACATGGGTTGGCATGTTGTGCAAATACAGTGTATGTGTATTTTTTTTAATATCAGTTTTTTAAAAATTGTATTACACTTTAATGGGTGTAAGATTACTATCCTTCATTCAAAAAATTTCTGATTTCCTAGTCATAAAATTTTGTCTGAAAAATCAACTTTTAATTTCCTGCAATTTAAGGAAATTGTATTTTTCAATTTCACTCACACCTTACTCCCTGCAATTGCATAATCCTGAAGCATTGTTACCATCCTCTGCATTTTTTTAGATACTATAAAGGAGCATTACTATCTACAATATTATACCAGCTTTACAGTGGTATAAATTAACAAAGTTAATTTAAAATTAGAAACTTGAAAATTATTGTCTGATGAGCAACACAGGAAAATTCTTGAAGTTTTTGTAGAACTCAACTAGATATTGCATTCCCAGAATATGAACAGTATATCCTGATTCCTTGAAATGGGGTTTTTTGTTTAGAGTGAAAATGGCCCTTTTCCCCCATCCCTCCATTTCCCATTTTGTGAACAGAAAATCACAGAACTTCAGCCACAATGGAGCATTGATTGGGGAAAGCATGATGATGCTAATTGCTTGTCTAATTTTGCTGTAATTTGTGTGTCTTTGTGATGCAACTGGTTTCACTATTTTAGAAGAGTATCTACCAGATCTTGCCAAGAATGGTAACAGCTGTATTGGAACCAGTAATTCAGCAATGTCCAATCTAGAACATTCCAGATATGTTAAGAGAATTCATACATTTCCCAGCCAGTGTAGCTTTTGGTTATGTTGATTGGGAATTCTAGGATACACAATGGAATACAATTCCCAGAATCAGGAGGGTGCCACTTTGGTGAAACTTGGCATACAGACCAGGAAATATTTGTTCTTGATTAATCCTCTGTGAGAACATGGGTAGTGATTTCATTGAGAGATAAACCTACCAATTTCCAGCTAGACGGCAGCAAACTTTCTGCATTTTCTGCATCTCTTTGGTGTCATTTAATGGTCATCTGGATTTTTAGCCCAGATTTGGTAGTTCTATTTAGGCTAAATGTTTGCATAAAATCCAGAGGATGCAGCTGCAATGATTGATTGGGGATCTCAATATGTTTTGATCTCCACCCAAGTCACAGTGCCTGAGTTTAATGTTAGGAGAGCAGAGCAAGGCCACCCCAAAAGGAATGACATTTTGACAAACAGGGAGCAAATATTACAGAGGTGGAAACAAGACAAATAGAAAAGAAACCTGCATAATTTCCAAAATAGTAAGCCAGTGAGTAGCAAAACATTTATCCAAGGCAATTTCTACTGTTTACATAGTCACTTGAATGTCTGTCTCATCCTTTAGTGCAGAAAATGTTCCTAACTGTTTATTTTTAACCTTAGAAAACATGTAGGGTTCATTCTCATGACTAATGTAGCACAGACCAGTTACTTTAGGAGCTGAAACAGAAATATATATCTAACCCAGGGATTGGAAAACTTTGGTGACCAAGGTCTACACTTTTTATTTAGTGGGTAGATTTCATTACACATGTAGGTTGGAGTAGGCTTGGGTAAACATTCTGGGAACTATAGCTTTCCCAAACTGGTGCCTTTTAAATATGATGGACTTCAGCTCCCACCATTTTCAGATAATGTGGTCATTGGGATTAAGCCAGAACTGAATGGGACATTAATCTAAGCAAATAAGTACATGGCTTTGGGCTGCATGTTGATCGTAAAGATATACTCAGAAAGAAGTTAACAAAAGGGTTGTCCAGATTTGTATAGTTTCAACATGATGAAAGATCTCTTCCCCAGCAGATCCATTTGGTTCCATGTTGAACTACCTGTAAGGGTGGAAATTTGTGAATTCTGAAGTCTAGAAGACACCTGCATTGCTATTTGTAGATGTGACAGGGCCCCATATAAGTGAAAGACAAGCTATAAGAGTTTGAACAGAAATAAATAACATGGCCATGATGAATTTGGCAAAATGGACCTAGTGAAGATTCAATATGGGGCTGGTATGCATGTTAAGCAGAATAAAATGGTAAAATCCTGCGATGATAAATGGGGTGTAATCTGAAAAATAATGCATCTTGGAAAGCCCTTCCCTTCTCTTTCTCATGAATTTTTTTTTAATTAAAGAATGCAATTTTCCCTTCAAGATGCAACTATTCTACTTTCTCAGGATTCACCTCACTCTGCCAGATGTGAACATCTATCTCGGGATTTGAAAGTGGCTTCCAGAGTTAGCATTTAACAATGGATTTCTATGTATGTCTATTCAGAAATGAATTCTATTGAGGTCAAAGGATTTTATTCTCTCAGATAACTGCACAAAGGATTGTAGCCTAGATCATCAGGAACACAGAAGGAAGGGCAAGACAAGCTATCTTCCATATAACCCTTTCAAGGTATCTTCTGCTTACTGTAAAATTTTAAACAAATCCCCCCTCCCTCACTGCTTGCCCTTCATATCAAAGCATCTTTCTAGGGGGAGAAAATGATCATGGGGTGATAGGATGAACAGAAACAACTGACCCGTGTTTTGCCAGCATGCAGGTACATCAGAGTCAAGATGCTTTTGTCCACACACTTGATTCAGCATCTGGACCCCCGACCCCCCCCCCCCCCCCCCCCCCGTTCACAAAATTGTGACAGCAAGGGAAAGTAGTACCTCCTCTTTTTAACCAATCAATTCCTTTCCTTTTACTCTTTGGATATACTCCCTTTACTCTTGGAGGAAGGCAGAAAAGCGTTTAATACCTTTTTTAATCGTCTGTCTCTGAGCTTGGGGCTGAGATGTCACTGACCCACCCTTTGGCACTGGCTCTTATCACATGGCATAACTTGGCACACACAGACGTAATGGAAAATAAAAAAAGCATTCATGCAAATACGAGAGCAGGAACAGAACAAGCCACAGAATGCAAACATGCTCTCAGTTATGAGAGCCAAAACAGCTCCAGAGTGAAGCAAGGTAATCCTGCACAGCAGCCTCCTTTTAGTGTGAGAGGTGACACCATTCCCCAGATGTGTTGCGGTACATGGAACACTTCACTATCCGATTACACACATGGGTCTCAAATATCACTCTGGGCAGAATGACTGTTCCCTCCCGGAGAAACATAAGGAGGGGATTTGAAGTGGGAAACATTTGAATAATGCCAGGCTGTTAACACTTAGATAATGACAATTACAGGAATTTGAGTCAATCTGTTTAAGCCTTCCTCAGTTAGACTAAGCCATCTGGCAGAAAGGGAAATGGGCTACCAGTGAGATGAAATTCTGTCTAGGGTAGCAAAGTGGCAAAAATAAACCTGTTTGCAGGAATTCAGATTAGATACAGTAGCGGCATTGCAGTGGAATAGAGTGCAATCATAGGAAAATAACATCCTTTTGTTCCAAACTTCTAGCTGTCTTTGCTTTTTCATTTTGGTACAATCCATGACTTAGTTAAGGCCAATCTCATAATACATCTGTTATTTGCAGGTTTAAAAGACCCACTATTACCTGCAGAGCTTCCCCTCCGATGAACTATAGAGTTAGTTCACCCATTCAACAGCAAGTCCTGAATAATGGGGCTTTGCAAGCTTCACTTCAACAGTGCTTCAAATAAAGCATCCCCTTGGAACTGCTTTGTGACAAAATACAGCCCTTCCTGCTCCTCACGGTGAAGTGAAGCTGCTGGAAGGGACAGGAGAACTTCCAGCAACTAGTCATGCTGGAGGAGATCTCAGAATTGACACTAGGCACTTTTGTTATCAGTAATTATGCCGTCAGTGGCCCTTGTCAAGGTGAACAGCATTGTCTCCTTGGCACAAAATGCATTGTTAAGGCAAAGCCTGGCCACTTGGTATAGTCTTATTGAATAATGGGAGCTCAATTGGTGCATCGTCATGGAGAAAATCTATGTGGCCGCTAAGAGTCCACAATGACTTGACAGCACATAATCAATCAATCAATCAATCAATCAATCAATCAATCAATCAGTGCAATTTTGCAGATGATCTGACCCTTAGAGAAACACTTAGTTTAATGATAAGGGAACTTATCATAGACATCCACACATAGTACATTAGCAATTGTGTTGCATCATACAGCAGATGCAATATTTCCTCAGCTTATCACTGAGGTAGGTTGATTAAAAATCAGTTGGTAAATAATTCAAGTGATAAGTAGGCAAGTCCAAGGTATGATCTCACCTTGGGCTGATGAGGTGGTATCTCAGTCCTTACCCTCATACCATGTACAGACTGGCAGTAAGATTTTAAGTGAATACTGATGAGAGGAAAGCAAGCTGGTTTAAGGAGTGGAGATAGAGATCGTGCACAGCTCTGGCCTTCAAATGTCTTGGTTATGTTCCCTTCCATTAGCATAGCTGTCTTCTGCCTAATGGCAAATGCAGTCTTAAGGGCCCACAAGATTATAAAGCCATATTCTATATTGATTAATGCAGAAGAACAACTAATCTCTAATTATTTGCTCAGTAAAAGAGGGTGGCATCTTTCTCTGAAGCACTGGGGACTGCTAACTATGTAGGTTTCAGGAATTGCAGCTCAGATAACTGTCGCTTCCCTGAGTTGTCACCACAAGATTCTTGTCTTGATAGGAAGAGAGGAACGTCAGATCTCCCTACCTGGAGAGGAGCTGCAGAAGAAGAGCAGACCACAGCATATCTTTATTTGAAGTCCTTGATCAGCCTGTAATAATTGTGGAAGCCAGCTGCCACTACAAACACAGGCACAAAAACCTTTGGAAATCCGGTGTTATCAAGATGAATTTGTTTTCAATGGTACATTATATATTACCTCCAATGCGTTTTTTTTTTTTTTTAAAGAAAGGCAATCCCTGCGTGAAAATTACTGATACAGTAAAAGTAGAAATCAGAGCTAGCCTGCCTGCTGCAAGATGAAGAGATCCACTTCTGGAAATAGTGTGAGGAATGTGGAGAGAGAAGCAGAAGATGTTGAGCATAGAAGTGTAGAGGCACAACAGTTCTACTCCAGGAAACACAATGTTACTGGGCTTTTTGTAGACAAAAAGGTTCCTGCCAAATAGACTTTTCTTCTATAATACCGAAAATGGCACCTGAGTCCTAGAGAGCAAGCCAGATAGTAGAGCTGTTTCCTGGATAATTACCCTCTGTGGTTGAGTTTCTCTTTGGACATGGAAGCAATGTCATTTGGAGATAATCTTTCATAACGTTTGCTTTCCTTATTACTGCCTACAGCTACCCTAATATTATTCTTTTTTCTTCTCTCTAGAACAGGGTTGAGCAACTGTGGTATTTCAGAAGTTGCTGGAACTGCAGTTCCTAACATCCCCCACCAGTGGCTCTGCTAGGTATGATTTCAGGACGCTGAAAGAAAAATGGCATCTGGAAAGCCATCTTTATCTGCGTCTCAGCCTGCTTTATCTGCATCTCTTTATCTGCGGATTTTTTTTATAACATTCTATGCTGCATGTCTTTTGGCAGATTCTCAGATGAAACTAGAACAATCTTTTTGCCTGTGATCAGAAGCAAAATTAGTCCTTAGCTATCTTTGGTTTCATCCCACCACTGAGCTTCTTGGATTAAAACACGTGGACCAGAACTGTTTCCTGCCAACATCCCCAACGCTGACCTATCTTTTGCCCAGGAGACCAGTTCATATTTAGCTGACACATTACAATCTTTGTATCATGCATCTATTTGTTTCCCAACCTATGTGTTGAATGGATGGTATAAGCAGTGGACAAGGGATATTTTCCCACTTCCTCTGAAAACCTATCAAATTATGCTTCAATACAAATGAAGTGTCTGTCCTGTATCCCATTCTTTTTATTAAAAGGTACAGAGTCACTGTTCTTAATGCACCAGAATCTCTTCATCTAATATGCAGAGCAGCTATAAAACTGCCACGCCCAAATCTTTCTCTTCTTCAGCAACATCAAGTTGTGCAAAATGTGTGATAACAGGCAGCATCCACTGTGGTGTGGGATAAGTTGCACTGTAATCATAGGTCACACGCAGAATTAAATCTAGAAGTGTTAGGACTGCAACACCTATCGTTCTATGCCAGCATAGCTTTTGGCTGGATCAAATGGTCTTTTGCTGGTTATGAGTTGTGGGAGTTGCAATCTCAGACACATTTATATATTTGTTAAATTTGCATGCCGCTGAATCCAGTCAGAATATTTGAATCATTTCAGGTTGTAGAAGGATAAATTAGACATAACCAGAGAAAACAGACGGTCTAATTTAGGTGACAGTCATGTATCTCCCACTTGTTTCTAGATGTATTACTCAATCACTCCTCCATCCCTTATTTCTAGCCATCAAATTTTCTATGCTGTTTCCGTACAAAATAACAAAGCAGCTAGCAAGGATGTTTGAAACTTACTGTTTTCTTTTTTATTCCCCAGTCTGAATTCCAGAGGAGACCTCGAATTGCCAGTCTGAGGACATGGCTTATATAAGGAATTATCTGAGAAATAAATTCTGTCAACCAGCGGTTGTCTGGTTGACAGAATGAGTAATACCAATGACTCATGACATTCAATCCTGCTGTAGGCTTTCAATAAAAATAATAATAAAAAAAAAACAATGGAAAATTAAGGCATAGTAAAAACTGGTGCACAGGATAATGATGCGTTTAATTCGTTACTTACCGTATTTATCGGCATATAACACACACAGGTGTATAACACACACCTTAATTTTAAGAAGGAACTTTGAGTAAAAAAACGTAAATTTAAAATAAATGACTTGGAAGCAAAATAAAGGGAGCTCTGAACTTTTTGTTGATTAATATTTATACCACTTATAAGGTAAATATGAAAGAAAAAGCACCCCTCTGAACGAAGAAAACCAGGCGCTTGCACAAGCGATGGGGAGCACTGTGATTTTTGCTCACGCGAGCGATGGGGAGCGCCAGTTTTCACTCACTTGCTTGCCTGCCACTCACCTCCTGCTCTGCGGAGCTGCCCCGGTTACAGCCCTGGCTCAAATGAAGGCTCCACCTGCCGCTTGAGTATCGGCGTATAACATGCAGCTAGGATTTCAGCCCCAAATTTTAAGGAAAAAAGTGTGTGTTATATGCCGATAAATGCGGTGATTTCCCCCCCCCCCACGGTTCCTTTTTTGTCACTTCCATGCTCCCCTATATATGTTCACTCAGAAATAAGACCCACTGTGTTCAAGGTCCTTACTTCCAGGTCAGTGACTATAGGATTGCAGACCCTTCACTAATTTCAGACTCGAAATTCAAATGGAGAGTTTTTCTCTAGAATAGAAACAGGGTTGCCCCAAGCCTTTTCACAGTATGACGCAAAGGTTTTATCTGCTTCTCCCACTGATCATTGCCTCCTTTTATTGGCAAGGATCCTGGGACTTCCGCCAAAACCCTTACACAGTTGAACTTCTCAATGGGATAAATATGGTAAAGATGCCCTTGAATGGAGCTCAGTCCCTGCTGACCGCATCCATACCGTTATCTTGGCAGCAGTGTGGCGATTTGCCATTGCCTTCTTCTGATATGTCTTTTCAACTTTCCAATCTAGCAGCCCTGGAATTCAAGTGCTAGCTTCCCAGACCACCAGAAAGGCTAGGTTCTGCCACTACTGAGGGTGCTGCCCCCAAAAGGAAGGAAGCATTTCTTTATGCACTACATTTCTTCTTGGCATTAGTGATGGGGTAATCTTCCTTTATTCAGGAAACTGCTGATGAATTGTCCAAAATGACCAGGAGAGGGTGTCTTGATGGGAGCTGTTAGAGGGTGGTCTTCTTACAGAGATTTCTCAGGAATGTGCAGAATGTCAGACCCACAGGAAGGACAGGGAAATGGTAGAGGGGGATGTTTTTGAATATAATGTTTTTATGAGATAGAGTTAAAAGTAGAATGAAAGAAGCACAAATTTAACAAAGGAACTGGCATTCTCGTGGGGACTTGCAGCCCTGGGTATCTCTAGGGTCTCTCCTTGGCGATTTGGGTGAGGTAGTAAAGCTGACTGAAGTGCACGTGGTGCTTTTAAATGAATCTGACATTTCTGTAGTAAGTCTTTAGTTATTGTCTCTCTTCTCAAGAGGCTTCCTCTTTCACAGGTTTCTTGCAACTCAAGGGGAGAGTGCAGTAACATAGTTTGTGTTATACAGATGATGTGAGTGTGCATAGAAGGAGCAAAGGTCGTTTCCTGTCGGAACAGAATGCTTCCTTTTCTGGAAGCTAAAATGCATGTAAAATGCCACTCTGAGTTCTGGCCACTTCCCCAAAGCTTATTTCCTTTGAACAATCCTACACTATTCCATATTCTGCCCTTTATAGATACATTAACTTATACAAACTTGGCTTTGCATGGCCACACTCAACCATACCTGCCAACATATCAGGATCAGAAAAAAATGATATGGTTTAATTTTTTAAATTTAATTATTTGTGCTTTCTCCACCATCCTCATCCAGTATGCATTCTGCCTCTCAGTTCCCAAAAGAATAGATTCAATTGAAAAAGACATTAGTAACTGGGCTTGAAACAGTCTTTGCCACTGTGGGAACTAGATTCTCCTAAGCCTTGAATGAGAAATGCATTCAAATAACAAGCTTGATAGTACTTGTATGCCCTTTGATATCATGACTTTCCAACAAGGGATGTTAAGAAAACACAGGCGCAAAGGAGGTGTTTCATTGTCTGGTTGCCTTTATTACTCTCCCCTTTGTTCTCTGCAGAATATAAGGAACAGTGTTTTTTCTTGGACTTCTGCTTATGCAGCATGCAGCAATAATATTTTGAAAATAAAAACTCTGTTCTACCTCAGGGAATCAGAAACACACTGGTCGGAATTAGTGCCCAAAGTTTGAAAAGGTATGCCTTTGACTTCACTCCCCACCCAGATCCCAGGGCTACCAGGTTCGAGCTGCAAACATCTGAATTGCCTCTAGATAGCAGCAAAGAGACTGCTGTCATCTGGGGGGCCCTGGATTTTCTTCAGCCCAGTTCTAGTAGACCTACCAAACCCAGGACTGCCGCACCCCTTCTGGGCCAGCCTTTATAATATATTTCTGCACCCCATCTTCTTTTGAATTTGCATTGGTTCCCGCATTCTGATGCTGGCCACAGAGCAGTAATAACATTTCCCAGTTAGGGGAGGCAGGATGAGTCACTGCTGTTGTATGTTTCTTTGAGGAAGCAGCAGTTGCATCTAGGCAAGCCTTGCTCCTCCCCAGCCTCATTGTGATGCTACAAAAAATAGCACGCAACCAGGATCAAGATGTCAGCTCAGAATTGTACTAGGACTCCTTTTGAGGGCAAAATGACCTACCAAAAACTTAATTGGCCTGGCTTGGGTATGGTGACTATCATGGATCACTCTTTGTCCAAGACAGGAAAAAGAGTAGGATCCAAGAGAAGCATGGGGCAATCTCAATTCTGGGGATCTAGGTTTTAATACAAGCAATTATTTCCAGAGGGTGGGGAAGAACTTCCATTTTTTAACTGAAACACCTTCTGAGTCTTGTCTTACAACTGGGAAGCCCTGATTTTTTCCAGGACCAGGTGATGTTATATCCCTTTACATCCTAAGTATAGAACTATGTGTGCCTTCTATCCTGCATTGCCTTGTGACTACATCTTGGCCTAATAACTGAACCAGGAGTTCCTCTTGTAAATACTGACCTTAGTTTACTTGAATGCTCTGTGAATTCTTTGGAATAAAATAATGTCTCCAATCCCGATTGGGCACACTAATTGCTGTTCTTCTTGACTCTAAACAATAGACAAATCAAGAATCACTGACCAGTCACACAAGTAAGAATACCAATATGGAGGTCAGTCAGCAAATCATGGCTGGCCATTCATCACCAGTGGGTACATAGTTTACCCATTATCAGTACTAAACCTGATTTAGTGCGTCATGCAAGCATGTTCATAGTGTCCTCTATAAAATTATCTTAGTTACACATTGTGATACTTTCAGGCCAATACAAAGGAACATAGTAACCACAGGTACTTCTGGTTTGCATTCTTGTGTTCTGAATCTCTTTTGCTTAGTTTGTAAAATGCTATTTATTTAACCATGTAGATCAGTACTTCCCAAACTTTTTCCTTCATTACTCAAAACCACTTATCAGAAAGTCCTTTTTGCTTATGTCAATTTAAATGTCCCTGTTGTGATGGGATTTGTGCATCATTACCCAAAGAAAAACCACTTTTACCCACTTTTGGGTAATTTACCCAGGTTTGGGAAGCACTGATATAGATTATCATCATCAATATTGATTATGTGCCATCAAGTCACTGTTGACTCTTAGTGACCACATAAATAGATTTTCTCCATGATGATCTGTCCATAACCTAGTCTTTCAGGTCATAAATATAAATATCATAGGTAGTACAGTATAAAAATACTAGAAAGAAGTATTCCAGCCACCAGCCACTCCTCTTTTGCTATACCTATGATAGTTGTACAGAAGGGACAAATAGATCTATCAGTCTCATTGTTGATGGCTCTCATCTGCAAACATCTCCATTATTTCCATCTTATTAATTCTAGTGCTTAGGTAGGTACATCAGTTTGAGTCATGACAACTTGGACACAATGAGGCTAAGCATGGCTTATTATGGATGCAGATAACCCTCAGATGATATAAACAAATACCAGAATCATCCACATTCCTGTGAAAAGCAAACAAACTATCACAGCACTTTCTAGCAGTTTAGGGAAAAGTACCTGGAGAATTTCCTAATATGCTAACAGATGGTCAGACAGGAATGTGAATCTTTTGAGTAAATGACATTGGAGCCAACTAACCCAAAGCATAAAACAACATGGGCTTCATCTTGTACAAATGCCTACTAGAAAGGGCACAGGGGAGGGTATGTTAAAGTGCAAGGAATATGTGGAATACTCTCTGGAATATGAGAGTGGCAGCAGTGAGGCCATGATGCAAACTGGGTGGGGAAATTCTGTGATGTTCATTTGTTTTCTAAGCCTATTTAGGTTTACCTCCAGTTTTCCCTGGGTTTCCTGCCTCAGAATGGAAGGAAAGAGTCCTACCAGTCTATCAATTGCTGTCAAGGGGCTCCAAAGTCTACACATGGACACAAAGTCTGGAAAGCTGCACATGCTCCTGACTGGGTTCATGGGTTGTGCTAAGCCATAATGTGGTTTATTTACTTTTGGTTTACCACGTTACATGAATGGAGCCACTGTGGTATATAAACCATGATTTATGTTTTATCAGGATATATGAACCCAGCCAACTGTTGCTTAGCTACAGTAACAAAAGCATGGTTTAATGTGATGTGTCAAATCAATCAGCATACAGAATGAACATTGAGAAACCCCCAACAAGTAGGTTATCTGCTACAAGCAGAAAGTAAGCATAGAATAGAAAACAGAATACACAATTTCAGAAGCTGGGTACAGACAGAGGGCTAGGCTATAATGTGGTCATAGACATCCATAACAAGCCACAACAACATCAAAATGAAGTATGTCGTGCAAATGACATGGTTATCTATTGGAGTCATGATAATTCACGTCACTTGTGGGATAACATCATGACCCCTTGTCCTCTTTGTGGGCACCTATGAATGTGGTTTGTCTGATTTTAATTTATCATGATGAAATAATCCAGTGATAATGATTTGAAAATATTTGTCTTAGTTTGTTCAGCAAACCCTTTTTTTGTAAAGTGTGAATCCAACAATATCTGACTATTAAGTAGTGATAGGCAATCAGTGATACTCCAGATGCCATGCTGGCTAGGACTGCTGTTCAGCAACATCTGGAGTGCCATGTGTGTCCTATCAGGTGTGTCCTAACCCTAACCCTAACCCTAGTTTTATACCTCACATAAATGTGAAGCAAATCATAACTTAAATGATAATGAATTGTTTGCAAGAAAAGAACCAAGCTCAGAGAACCCCAAGGACTCCAGAGTTAAACAAATGATCCACAATTAATTGGGTTTATTCAATATACTAATGCATAGATCTTGGTTCATGAATTATAGTGGCTGGAATGGCACAGCAACATTAGCCAAAACTAGTGTGGATCACATTGTTGGTTAGTGTGTTATATCAACCCAGCTGATTGCTCTTAAAGAAATAAAAGATTGGGCTGTAAGCCTTAGAGAGCTGTATGAGCCATCCTACAGATTACTGATTGGATTTACACTTTGCTGGAAGCCACAATGTGTTTTGCTTGGTCTTAGTTCTGTGGCTAGATTTGCCAATCACACTAGACTATAATGTGGTTAAGTAGCTTATGGTTTAAGGAGGCTATGAGGCTATGTCACCAGTTTATTTCGGATGATAAACATACAAGAAGGAACACGTTTCACCCTCACAGGGTTTTTTTTATTGTTCAACAGGTACAGAAGCAGACCTTTTGTTTCAGTAACATAAAGGCCCAAAACTAGCTGTTTCCTTATTTTATGACATATACACCAAGCTTTTCCTGCTAGCCAGCTGCATTATTTACAGAGTCCTTAAGTAAGCTCCTTGTAGCTCTGCGTACTGAATCAAACTATTACACCATTGCTGTAATATTTGTGATTGTTTCTTTAAGGGTTGCTGAGACCACTTCAGCCACTCTAACTTACTTTCACTCCTAGTTGCTGTGTGGTCTTTTATCCAACAAGCTCCCTGCAGATACTCTGCTCCGATTCCAGGTTGTGAGTCACTTGATAACGAGCTTCATACACACGCACTCTGTTACTTTGGAACTTGCTGATTCCTTAGTTGCACAATTGCTTTTCCTTTTCTTTAGGCTACTCTCAGTGGCTTCTGCTTGCCTTCTTCCTGATCCCCCAAGATCTCAGCTACTGCTCTTTCCTGTCCCACATTATTTTCTTCCCAGACTTCCAATGAATCTGTAGTCTCCGAACAGATACACACACACACAGATGCCACCAGCCAGCTAATTGATAAAAAGAACTCTGACAGAAGCAGAAGCTTTCTGAAATTGGAGTTGTTGCTGGAGCTGGCATGTATGTAGAGATCCTTGTTATTTCTAAAATGACTGGGAACTTGCCTGACAGGGAAGAACTTGAATCTTATTTATTTATCAAATTTATATGGCTACCCATCTCACACAAAGCAATCCTGGGTGGTGTACAATAAAACCAACAATTAAAACATTATACAAAAGTCACTTAAAACAATGAACATAAATTAAAAAACAAGGCGGCGAGAGGGAATGCATCAGAATATTATATCTGATGCAGCCAACACATGGGCTCCCTGTTGGCAGGGGATCCCCAGGCCTGCTGAAAAAGCCACATTTTAAGGGATCTTCCAGAAGCTCTTCTTTGGTATCTAACCAAGAACATCAGAATGGAGCAAAGGTTTCTTTTTTTCTTGCCATACTTTGCTATAGACATACATAGGAAGAAAACCTTTGCGTTTTCCCAACCTTTCTATGGGAGCTTCCTTCCACGGTTAACCATGGGTTAGCACATTGCATGGCTTATAGCTTATTTAAGGAACCATGATTAGAGTCTGGTTTAATGTGACATGTGAAGCCAGCCTTCATTAGTGGTGTTTACCTACATAGTACCCATAAACCATGGTTTACAAACTAGTGTCTGAGTAAATTGTATTAGTTCAAAATCAGAATCAAAACATAACTAGAGCTATCATTTCTGCATTTTAAGAATCTGGTTGAACCCTAGATGGCAGCCAAGGGGGAGTTGTACCTCTTGGCTACCATCTACTAATTACCTGGATGTTTGCAGCCCTAATTTTAACCTGATGTTTCAATCCAGTTATAGACTAATTACCATCACATAGCAGATGTATATATGAGTTTGGAGCAAGCTGTTTCTTTTCTTGGTACAACAGAATAAACAAGATTTAACCATAGCAAAATGGATTCATACCACACATTAAGCCATGCTATGGTTAAGGAAGTTTCTCTGAATCATATTGTGTAACTATAGACCTTATATTATCATATTTTAATCACATTACTGCATATCAGTCTGCATTGGGTGCTTACTTTATGATTAAGCAACCACCTTCCAGGAAATTAGATGGAAGTCTCACAATGGCCACAATCCAGTGTGACGCTTTACAGCAATGTCTGCAGTGTTTACATTCCCAAATGGCACACAGAGTTGTTTAAGAAACTTCAAAAATTAATCTTTCCTCCTTCCATGTTTGATAGCTAAAACCCTAATTTGCACCAGGGAGGGAATTCTTCTGAGCCCTGTAGACCTGGGAACAAGTAAATATACCTGTTCCCATAGTGTCCAGGTAACTTTACATTGCCCTATGTATAATCAGAAGACTTCCATGATACAAAGCCTGATTGACTGCAAGTGTCCTAGGTTGCAGCGTGAGTAAAACACCCTTCGATTTTAAAGAGTTGATTCTGACAACTATAAAACCTAAAACAATCAGGTGAAGGCTGCAAGTTCTCTTCCTATTTACCCAGAAGAATAAACTTGCATTATAGATATGGCAAAATGCTTCAGTAGAGTGATATGTAACAGTTGGCAGGGCAAAGTACTTGCCAGTTAAACATTTGTTTAGAATACATTATCTTTTGTGGCTCTACAGTAATTAAATTTAATACTTCCATATTTGCAATTCAAATATCAGCTCAATCCCTATACCTGGTTTCAGGGTCGGAAAGAACAGGAAATACAAAATTCATATGACTGGATGAAGTCTCCCTTAAAACGACATGCATGTTCAGAATGTTATTGCTAGTTCTGTCGGTGATTGCTGCCTATGACATTCTGCCTTTAGTTCATAGAATTTAATCTCTATACTTGATATATACAGCTGGCTGATCAAACTAATTCTGGGAAATTACTGTGTATTTTTATCAGTTGGGGCACCATATGAAATTGCACTGCTGGAACTAACTCATGGTGAGTTGCAATGTTTTGCTTCATTACAATATCAACTTGCATCTGCTGAGTTTTATTGCAGCATTTGCTCTCTGAGCCACAAAGGTGACTTCTCTAATCGCTTGGCTAAGTAGAAAGCTCATAATGCAACATAAACATGGGCTTCATATCACAAACATCACTGATCTGCCCACTGGCTTTTCATTACCCTTGAAATGTATGAGTAGCAATCAGGCTTGAAGTATACTTGTTAATCATGGGGCAGCCCTATTACTGATACTCTGGAACAATAAAATGACTGGGTTGCTATTTGTCATTCATTCAATTACAGTATTACTATCCAGAATTTAAAAAAGATAAAGCCACGTTTTAAATTACATGAAAATGGAAGGGGAATTAAACCACACAACAGGGTTTGAGATGGGGAACATGAAAACCATAGTGTAATCTCCAAAATGGACATACCATGGTTAAAAAAACAAAGAAAACCTCCAAAATATTTTCCAGAAACTCAATCTGGCCCACATGTGTAGTGTGGCCTTAGATCCCCAACAATAATAAGTGCAGCCTTTGACCACTAGATGATCCCCTCCCCCACGGCCTGCTGTAACCATGGTTATGAACCCAGGCATTATTTCAAACCTCTCATAGTGATAGTTGTGATAGTTGCAGTAGAGTCATATGTACTTCCTTAAACTCTTTGGTGGAATGGTTGGATACAATGGAAACATTATACAAACAAATCAAC
The DNA here is from genome assembly GCF_059951505.1 of Python bivittatus. Lineage (NCBI taxonomy): Eukaryota > Metazoa > Chordata > Lepidosauria > Squamata > Pythonidae > Python > Python bivittatus. The sequence continues at coordinate 9,857,307 of NW_028277098.1, forward strand.
AGAAGGACTCAACTGTGAGTAAACATGCACATACATAACCTGTAAATGTAGCTGGACAATGGAACCTCCATCTAGAAATCTAGCCTGGCCCTGCTCTTGTGTCTCAAGAGCAACTTTGTATATGGCAGGTATAAGCAACCAATGGCATCTGAGTCATGAGTGGCTCCCAGACTCTTTTTATATCCTCTGGAACATCTCCAGATGATGCCGCCAAAGTCTAATGGCAAACAGCCAAAATTTGGTGGCATAATTTTTCACTTCCTCCATCCCCAAATAAGTAAAACTTATGACAGGCTTAATGTGCATATACTGTATAATTAAACGTCTGCTTGAATAAAAATAAAGGGTTGACCCTTCCTCACTGATGATATATCATCACCTTTCCTCCCCCCCATTGCTTGCTCTAATATACAGAAATCAGCAGGCAATGCTTTTCACAGCTGGGTGAGATAAATATTAAGACCAAGCAGCCCTTAAGCTACAGTGGGCAACTGAAAAGCTAACAAACTTCAAACAACAATCATGTTTTTAAAAGTTTGTTCAGTGCAATATGTCGGGTCATACTCTCTCCTGTTTTGTTAAGAATGTGTTTAGAGTAATGTGTAGCATGACCCTTTGTCTTTCATTCCTATCCTTGGTCATCTCTTCCCAGCCTTAGGCAACCCATAACCATAGTTCAGGGATAACTGATTTCTGTGCAGGCATGCCTTTGCTCACATAGTCTGTACCTAAGGCATAGCAAACAATGCGGGAAATATGCCCAGAGCATAAATAGCTGTGAGTGATAGAAAACAAGCTAATCTCCCCCATCATTTTGGGGGGGGGGCACTACTGTTCTGTGGTATTAAAAATTAAGGCCTTCATTAATGATTTTTATCTTGTTAGAGCATTGAAACAACTTTCAATGATATATTCCTAGGAGAACTGAGATTTTCACTGCTGTTTCTGAATGAGATAGTGACAAGCATAGTGGCTCATTATCAATGAAGTTAGAATACTGTCTCCATGTTTTTCCAAGCAAGTTGGTGTCATTTTTCTAAAATGAGTCATATATCTTTAGTTCTGATTTGATCTTTTGTGGTTATGGATGCTACTGAAACATTGCTCTTAGTTAAAGCCATGTTAACAGTCAAGGTGAGATCTGAACTATAGTTAAGACTCATATTCTCAGCCATTACATTACACATCAAAATAACTTATTACCAGATTTGGGCTGCAAAAAACTGAATAATCCTGTGTGTGTGCCTTCAAGGCAGTGTTGATTCCTGGCGACTGCCTGGACTAGTCCCTGCAGTTTTCTTGGCAAAATTTCAGAAGTGGCTTGCCCTGGCCTCCTTCCTAGGGCTGAGAGAGAGGGACTGGCCCAAGGTCACCCAGCTGGCTTCATGCCTAAGGCGGGACTGGAACTCACAGTCTCCCGGTTTCTAGCCTGATGCCTTCACCACTACACAGAACTGGTTCTCTGAATAATCCTAGATGGCAGCAAAAAGATACATGGCATTTTGATTCTTTGTTGCCATCCCATGGTCACTGGGATGTTTGCAGCTCAGATCTGGTAGTCCTGAGAATTTATTTCAGAGACGTCTGTTGTGAGCACTACTCGTTTATTGTTTCTTTTGCTGTACAAGTGTAAAAATTAATGTTTACAGGTAGTCCTCAAGTTACAATGGTAACTGGGACTGGAATTTCCATCACTAAGAGATGTGGTCATAAAGCACGATGTCACGTGACTGCATCACTTAGCAACAGCAATCTCAGCATTCCCCGTTGCTATCATTAACCGAATCCCACTGGTCGTTAGCTGAGGACCCACCCCCATCTAGTGGTGCTGGGGCTTTGTGCTGTGGCACTGGGGTGGCTGGCCATAGCATGGGGCTTGAGGTGGCACTCCTCGGCAGTGGTGGCCCAGGGGCTGAAATAGAGGACTGGGTACGGTGGCAGCTGACTGAGACTGCTGAAGGTCTGGGCCTCTACTTCAGCCCCAGCACTGCCACTGATACTGAGGAGTGCCACTGTTCAGGGCAACCAAAAGGGCAGAGGTGAGGGAAGATTGGCAGGTTGGGGGGAGTTGAAGTGCCTCTGTGGTTGTAAGTGCAGGAGAGCTGCCAAGCACCTGAATTTTGATCACCTGACTGTGGGGGTGTTGCAAAGCTGTAACTTTGGGGATTGGGTGTAAGTACCTTTCATTCAGTGCCACCGTAACTGTAAATGATTGCTGAACAAATGGTTATAATTTGAGGACTGCCTGTATACATAAATGTTCTGAGCAGTGGTGTAGTAGAAGGGTAGAAGAGTTCCAAACCTTTTTCTCAGAGCAGAAACGACAATATCATATGCTGGAACAGCAAGATAAGTGTGGATTTCTCTGATAAGAGGCAATAATGACAAAAGGTGCAGTTTTTATTACAGTTTGTGACACACGAAAGTCATAGAATAAGAACAATGGTCAAGCAGATGTTAAATATTTACTTCTTTTTCCTTGGAAGGACTCCTGTATGCCAGCAATTGAATAATAATACTTCTTGGTAAGATTGTTTGCATTTCTAATTCACTTTTATTGGTATATTATTTTGGATGTCTGCTGCTTAGAATATAGGTAATAGAAAAGCTCCATCCATCCACCCACCCTTGAGTGAGAATGGTGTTTCCTTGGGATCTTAACTGTGGAGATTATCATATTGGTGTCTGCCCTACTAAATCTACTATGAACATCTTCACACAATTTACTAAATGCAGCTGGACAAAGCATTCAAGAACAGTACTTTGCCATGTGGAGAAGCTCATATAAAAAATCTCTTTTGGAATTGTCAAGCATCCACATTGCTGGATTGTGTCTTCATATATATGAATGCAGAGCCTCTATACTTTATTTTCTTCACAGCAAAATGAAGTGGCTGAGCGTGCCCACACATGTGGAGATAGTCAGGAACCATTCTGGAAGGAGGCACATAACTCCTGCAAATAACAGAGCAACTTTAACATTTAAAAAAGAAGGCCTTCACAAGCACTCCTCTGCAATGCAAAACATTTCTTTTGAATTTTAAGTGTAGTCCTAATACTAAATCAAGTCGTTGGTTAAAGGAGATATACTGTATGTACTACCATTGTAATTCCACCTTGAGTAGGTCCTTATCTATCACTAGCTTTCATCTGGTTCTAAAGCAATCATTGTTTTTATAACTACAAAGTGGGATATGGAACAAAACAGCAAATTTTGGTTAGGCATTATGTTAGCAGTAGGTTTGAACCACACAGTTAAACCTCAAGTAAACCAATGGTGATGATTGGGGAAATATATACTTCCCCTAAGGGACCAACATGGCTTAGTATTTCATGCATACATGCTTTGTGATCTTACCAAATTGATAGATGCCAGAAATTACGCTGATCTTTTGTTGGCTGGATCTGAGGAAATGTGTAGGAGAAAGAAAAGTTTATATCTGGTATTTGAGAATCTGATATAACAATCAAACCAGGAATATGCTGCCAGCAATGCTTATATTTGCAGATACTCTGGTTGTATTATTTGCAAATAAAACAAATATTAACAAAGCTTTAATATACCCCGATTGCCTTTTTAAAAAATCTGTGGAACCTGTAAAGTAGCCATTTCCCTTGGAACTTTATATACTGTCAGCTCTTGAAGGTTGTCCAGACTCCACAAGAAGACTAGAACTTAAGCTTTATTGAGATAGGTTATATTATTGCAAGTCGGAGTGTGTTTTTCCTCCCTTCCCTCTTATATTGCAGTGAATCAAGGAGGAGCCAACCAGAATCTCTTCCTAATGCTACCTCCTTTCCAGGGCTCAAGGAATGCTTCTGGCCTTTCTGGTTTTGTAATAGCTTCTGAATATTTCCATCAACGCGATCTCCATGGTTCTCTACAGATACCTAGAGGTGAGCCATTATTTGTTAGAGGTGTTGGCACTTGCTTAGGTTGGTAAGTAAGTAGGGTTGGGCTAGATACTACCTGGATTAGAGATATCCAGAGAATGTGAAGGCTATAGGCTGGGAAGTTGGACAGACACCCCAGAAGAAGGGGGTGGAAACCACTCCCATATAGCTTCTAAGAAAACTACATGGATATGTCTATGATGTAACCAAGAAACAAGCTTGATTCAAAAGAGATTTTATTTTAGGATTGAGATTAAATGTGTGTTTTGTGTCTGGGTTGGCCATATTGAGCTGGTTAGTTACCCTGATATGCTTGTACTCCATGGAAAACATCTGGGGATGCTCCAGTATGTCAGGAAGCAAGCTAGTCATCCAGTGATTAAATGTCAGTTTTTCTGAAAAAGGGTATAACTGAAATAGCCTAACAGAATCTTAGTTTAGATAGCCAGCCCCATTTGTACTATTTGAGTCCTGTGTGCAACAAATAGAATGACTTTGAATGAGCTGTACAGGAAGGAATGGATGAATATTAATTTATTTTCCTTTGCTGGGTTGTCCAAATTGGCGCTGGGTGAAAATAATCTCTGCCAACAGTGGGATATGGAAAAGGAGGAGAAGGCAGCAAATGTCACTGTTTGGGATTGCTGGAACTGAAACATTTATTTCATAAATAACTGCAGCCTTTTGTAATTAGTCCCTGGCTTTGTATTGAACTGAAATCAGAGCTATGTGTACTTTAAAAACAAATTAGACCTTTTACTAAGATGAACTCTTATTCTTTGGTCTCTTTAAATTATGTGTACTGGTATAGTTTACCCAATTTATTACCAAGTTTATCTTGGTGTTGCTAGGCATAGGGGAAACTCAAGCATCTATGCAAAGCCTTAAAATACTATTCCACTTCTGTTGTGTGGCACTTCCTCTGGTTTTTCAGTCAGAACCAGGCATTTCACCTACTTTCTGGCATAGTGATTACCATAAGGCTTTAAAAAATCATTTTGTTTTTATCTACTTTGTGAAATGATGGTTCTCGTTAGGGAGTGCTTTAACACTGGCAGAAAACATGGGGTTAGCATAACCCCTTGGCAGAGGAATCAAGAGCAAGTGGGTTATAACAGATCCTTCCCATGATCTGTTATCAGCCATTGCTACTGAAGCCTGCACAACTTGAAATGCAGGTACCCAGAAATTTCCTGAAAGAGGTAATGGGTGGGGAATGAGATTTTTAGCACTAGAATCATCTTAATTATATATACAGCAACATGATTCTTGTTCTTTTGTTCTTCTGTCAAGTGGGATGGGGCTAATAAGGTTATGTTTATTTGCAAAGGGCAGAGTCAACCATGTGATCGGTGGTGCAGGTGATGGAAGAGTGAGATGGAATTTTTTTGCAAAGGTAGCAAAGAGGAGGCAGGGGGTGCCTGTCCCTGACACCCACATAATCCTGTCAGATCCCTTCCTGGAAACTTGGTGTGGTCTTCCCCCAGGTGAAAGAATTCTACCCAGGCAGGCAGTTATGCTTTTACTATCTCACCCGTTCTTGAATTTATTTATTTAATTCAATTTAGGTACTGATCGACTCCCCTGACTTGGGGCAGCTCACAACATAACGAAATAAAAACCAATACAAACCATGGGCACAATATACAGACAAACAAAAATAACAGACACACTCAGCAAGGGGCCCATTCATCTCAACCCAAGGCCTGGGAGAACAACCAGATCTTCAAGGCTTTACGGAACACTAACAAGCTGAGAACCACACAGATTTCACGGAGGATCTCATTCCAAAGGGCAGGAACCCTTGAATGGGAACCACCTCACTCTTCTATGACCGTCCTCACCTGAAATATGGGTAGGTTGAGAACTTGTCCCTGTGAATAAGCTTTTAAAGAAATGGTTCCAGTTCTCACCTTTTTACCACATTGCCACATTTTACCACCATGAGGTTCTGAAAGACATGGTGCTCGGTTACAAACCCAACATAGCAGTAAATGAAAGAACAAAGATTTGACATTAATAAAAGCAACAAAGTAAGGATTTGAAAGAACAGTTTTAACTGCCACAAGTTATGTGAGGCTGAGATCTCCCTAGCATTGCTAGCACTCAGTCATCTGCAAGCAGTCTGAGCAAACCAAGTCAGAGAAACTCTGAATTGGTGCAGGTATAAAACTACCTGAAACTGAGGAAACAGCATGTAAAACAAAGAAAGGACCTCACGTGCAATCGAATACATCTTCCCTGCCTTACCGGTCCCAGTTCTCCGAGCGCTTTTTAAGCTTTGGATCTGAATTCTTAGGTCCAGACATATGAAATCTGTTTTGTTTTTGTTTTTTCCAGAGCCTGGCTTCCCATGGGGCCCCCAGCCAAAGCTCACTGAGAAGAAAGAAAACTCCTAACTTCTCTTCTTGAATTCCCCCTCCCTCTGCCTCTTATTAGAAAGGCCACGGGTGGTTCTTTTGAGGCTACTTAGAAATCCCCAAGCTTTCCAGCAGGCCGCCCAAAGTTTGCCTGAATCTACAGCAATGATAGAGTGCTGATGCAGCAAAGTTAACCTTTCACCCTGGGGAAAAAAACATATTGGAAAAAGGGTAATTTGTAAATATTGTGCAAAACCGAGAATGCATAGGTGGTTATTAGTTTGCTTCCAAAGAAAACTGGATATGTCTGAACCCTGAACCTACATTTGCATCTATCCAAACAGGATATCCAAACAACTTCTGTAAGCCTAAATTAAACTGAGGTGTCGTTAATATCAGCTTACCTCACATGGAAGGATATATTCACACACATATGTATATAATTTTTATTCAATATGTTTTTCCACAGAGTAAAAACAATACAAATTGTAAGTTAAAGATAAGAGGAATAGAGAAAAGTAATAGAAAAGTAAAAAAGAAAAAATACAAAAGAAGGAAAAAGAAATAATAAAGAAGTGGCTTCTGACCTTAATAGCAGTTACATTCATATTTTACCTTCTCTCTCTAAGGTTACATCAAAGTTTCCTTGTTTCCATAATCTACCAGTTCTAATAATCAAATCCATAAATCATCAGTTCAGTTTTTTCTTTTTTCAGCAAAAAGTCCATAAGGGGGTTCCAGTCACCAATCAATGTAATAGTTGATCTTTTTCTAAGGAAACAAGTTATTTTGCCATCTCTGCTAGTTCCATCATCTTCACCAACCATTCCTCTGTTGTGGGTATTTCAGAATCTTTCCATTTTTGTGCATATAGTTGTCTTGTAGCAGTGTTCATATATAAAAATAATCTTACATGGCTTTTTTCTAGTTGTCTGTCCATTAATCCCAACAAAAATGTTCTGGTTTCGGTTGAATCTTAGTCTTTAAAATTCTTTGTATCACTGCATGTATTTGAACCCACATTTCTGGCTTTTTTTACAAATCCACCAAACATGATAAAATGACCCTTCATGTTGTCCAAATTTCCAACATAAATTTAAAATACCTTTACACATTCTAGATAATTTTTCTGAAGTGATGTACTAGCGGTACATCATTTTATAAAAATTCTGTTTTAGGCTATAATGTGAATTTCAATCCTTTCAACCACTTGTTTTTCCACTGTTCCAACAATATGTCGAAATTCTTAGCCCATTTTATCATGCACTCTTTCACTTGTTCATCCTCCATTTCAAATTTCAGCAAGAGTTTATACATTTTGGCAATTACATGTTCATCATTTGTACATAATTCAACTTCAAATTCTGTCTTTTGCTGCTCAATTCCAAGTGTCCTGCTATCTACCTTAAATCTTTCTCTTAAGTGTGCATATGAAAACCACTGAAAACTAAATCCCTCTGCAACCAGTTCTCTTGATTTCATCTTATATTCTCCATGCTCTTGTTCTAATAGCTCTCGATAGATTAATCATTTCTCTTGTTGTTTCTTTCCTATAAAATGCTTCTTGTGCTGAGACACATAAGGGCATTTTCAGGCACAGTCTGAGTTTATATCTCAATATATGCTCAATATGGCACTTCTGGTACAGTGTTTTTTAAAATCTACACTAACCTTAACTTTATTGTACCACAGAAAACCATGCCATCCAAACTTCAGATCATGCTCTTTTAATTCTAAAGTTCTTTTATTTCTCAGCAGCACTTACTCTTTCATCCGCACCAAATAACTGGTTGCAAAATACAGTTGTAAATCAAGCAATCCTGATCTGTACCTTGAAAGTTCCTTAAGACCTCTACCTAGCCCATTTTTTGAAACCAAAAGAATGGCTGCATCATCTGCATACAGAAGAATTGGGATTGGATGATGAGAGAGGGATGGAGAATGGAGGTCTAAATTGGCAAAAGCTACCACCAGATCATTAATGTAAAGGTTAAACAATAGGAAGGTTAATATACATACTTGCTTAATCTCTTTATGAGTGGGGATAGGATCCGTTAGATCTCCCAAATTAGTGCCTTTAACCTGCATTGTGGTATTGAAGTGTAACTGAATAGTCAAATTAAGCAGACAATGATCAGTCAATGAATTAGCTGGTTTCCTCCAAAGTTTTTCTCCGGAATGGAGTCAAAAGCTGCCTTTAAGTCAATAAAGGCAGCAAAAAGAGCTCCATTTGAAAGTTTGTAGTATTTTTCTGCCAAATGATATTATATTAGGCACTGATTTATTGTTCAATGTCTATCCCTAAAACCTGCCTGTTCTGGCATTATAATGTTCCAAGTCCTGTAATTTGTGGCAGAGAAATCTAGCATAGAGTTTACAATTTGTTTTTGGTGTTTTTTTTTTTTTTGTAATTTCTTTTTTTATCTCCTCTTTCATCCTTACAACCTTTCTTCCATTCTCACTTCAGAAGCAACCAACTGACTTTTAACAGATTTGACAGATTCAGATATCTGCTTTCCCATCTCTTAAACATTTTTTTGTAATACAGTATTTCTAGAGTAATTCCTTTTTCTGTGGTTGTTCTAATGACCCTTTCCTTCCCTCACCATGCTTTGCAACTTTTCTGGTGGTTGTCATTCTCTTATTTATAATCCAGAAGTAAAAGTAAATCAGTTACAAAGATGAAAATAAAAGGCATTCTTCTCCTTCCCCCCCCCCTTTTGCCTTCTGTATACCCTTAAGACTTTAGTCCAATCTATCTTTCTATAATTTTAATGACACAGTCCATCTCCTGTTACAGTTATCTCCTTGTTTTGTAAATTCCACCAATTATATTGTCCCTTTGGTTTCAGATAATACACATTCACAGGAAGGTCTGATTTGTTTATTTGATTAATTCCAAATAACACCAAAAGCACTTACACCAAAATATTAAACTTTCAGATTTATACAATCCCCATTATCCATTTATAACTTTTTTGGTCAAAATCTTGTTAAGCTCTTTGCTCTTGTTTTAAGTCTTTTAAAAGTATTATTTCCTCTTTGTTTTACTTTCTGTAATTTGGAAAGTGTAATTCACCCAGAAACTGTTTTCTTTGTCCTGCTGTTTTCAAAGACCTCTTTTCAACTGTAAATTGATTGTATCCAAAAGTGATTAAGAAAGTGAGGGTTTGGTCAAACTTAGTGTCCTTTACAAGCCTGTGCTTGTATTCATGAGCAAGCTGTTTCCTTCTTGCCCCGCTGCTGATCTACTCATGAGAAACCACAAGACTTCCATCTTGCACTCTCTTCATGAGGAGCAGCAGTCTGGGGTGGAGGTGGTCGATCTCTCGATCTCTCCTTTATCCAGAATGACTTTGCCAGCCAGAAGTCACAGCTGGGTGCCGTTCAGTGCCACAGCGCTGTCTCCGTTCCTTTGGAGATGTCTGGATAGAACATAGAACCTCACCTGGAAGCCGGAAAGATATATTACCACTTGAGGAGAATCACATTGTCTCTTAGGCAATGAAGGAAAAAAGTGATGAATATTTACAACGCAAAGCTCAAGATTTGAGGTCTAATTTATCCAGCAGAGAATAGTTTATGCTTTAATACTTTAAAGCCTTAGTTGATACTAGTAAGGAAAGCACAAATAAAGCGAATAAATAAATAAATAAATAAATAAATAAATAAAGCGAAAGCACAAATAGCGCAAACTATGGTTGCGTCGAGATCCTTACAATAAACACATGACATATTTGGAGAGTGGTTTGACACAATACATCTCTGATCTAGGAAAGGTAGGAAATGTTTCTTTTTAAGGTAACGTCAACATGCAGTGCCACATGTGAAAAGAGTTTCCCCTTACTTTATGTGTCGTATGTAATCTCGACATGTGTTTTTTCCCCAAAAAAGGAATGATATATGATTCTTGACTTATTTTATAATAACCCAAGTTAAACCTATGATAATGTACGGAAGATGAAGTGACACAAACTTTAGGGTATATAACTGAGTGCTTGTAGACTGAGGGGGTTCACAGGCACTGATCCATCTTGAGGAGATGACCATTCTGGCTGAATCTTATGCACAAGGAAATATTTGTCAGTATTGTTTATAGCCAATAATTAAGGAATCTGAATATACTTTTCTATAAAATTTGTCTTTACAAAATATATGCTTGTAATGTAATTTGACTTTGCATTGTTGGCCCAGGGGAGTGAGCAGGCAAAGGGCAATGCCTGTGACCAACTCTGCACTCAGGACAATTAGCAGGAAGGTTTCTCACGCAATTCTGCATCTGCCAGACAGCAAACTGTTTATGGGAATGGCCTGTTATTTGTATGTATTTAGTAGACTGTGGTTTGCATAATTGGTTAAATAAGCCACAGTCAGTGGCTGCACATAACATAAACATCCAATTATGTTGGCCTTTATGTTTTTTATTCTTTTTATTATTATTTGCAAGCCACCCAGGGTTTTGGTGCATAAATAAACATCAGAGCAACAACAATCTAGTTTAGTGAGCATATGTGAGTGTCAGAGTTTTGTACACAGTTGTATTTGAGGCTGGATATTACTCCACGCCTCTGCTTGAAAGCTGAAATTATGTGGGATGCCTCTGGGCTTGATTTGCTCACCCCTTCTACTCAACGTCTGCCAGAAGTTACTGGGCAATGTTATTTGGTGGCACGGGATGCAATATCATCGGTGATATTCAGTTGTACATCTCTGCCCCAGGCTGGCCATTCAGGTGCTGACTCAGTCCCTGGAGGCTGTGAGGGTCTGGATGGGGATTAACAGGTTGCGACTTAACTAGCAAGATAGAATGGCTTTGGGGTTTTGGATTCCCTGGAACTGGAAAGATGCCATTGTTAATTCTTTACAGGGTAGTATTGCTCTGGACAATGCTGGTGCACAATTTGGGGGTCCTCCTGGACTTGCAGCTCCTGCTTGAGGAGCAAGTGGCAGCAGCAGCTAGGGCGGCTTTGCACAAATTAATCTTGTGCATCAATTGTGCCTGAGGGAAGAACCTCAGAGGAAGTGTTCCTCAACTGGGAGGCCCTGCTTGTGGTCACTCATGCCCTAGTCACTTCTTGTTTGGATTACTGCAATGCATTGTACATGAGGCTACCCTTGAGGGCCACCTGGAAACTTCAAATGGTTCAGAATGCAGTGGTATGCACAGTTTGGGGTCCCCCAGACTGCTGCTGTGTGAGCTGCACTGGTTCCCAGTTTCTTTTCAGGTGCAATTCAAGGTGCTGGTTATCACCTTTAGAGCCCTGTATGACATGAGTCTATGCTATTTGAAGGACTGCTTCTCCATGAGGACATCTAGTGGGATGTCGCTAGATTGGATAGGGTGGGCTTGCCCTCTGTTAATTGCTGTCATTTGTTAGAACCTAGAAAGTGAGCCTTTTCCATAGCTGCACCCACCCTATGGAACAGCCTCCCCTCAAGGCACAGAGGACCCCTACCCTTCTTGTTTTTCCAGAAGGCTGTTAAGACCTGGTTCTTCCCTCAGGCTTTGGGTCAGAATGGGAGGTGAGCCCAGCATTTGTTGTGTTTTTTTAGAAGGTATTTTTATGGTGCTGATGGTGTGTTGGAGTTTCAATCTTATGTTTTTATTATTTGTGGGATTATTTTATATAATATAGGTGGCAAGATAAATTTCTCCAAATAAATAAAAATTAATGTGCAAGAATGAGATTCTTGGACATTACGAGTTGTGCTTTCCAAGAATCATAGCCATGATTTTAGTTTAGTTTTACAGCCATTTTTTAAAATGTTTTTAAAATGTTTTTTAATCTAAAATCTTCTCCAGCCTTTGTACCCGCCATAAGTATAGAATTCAACTTGTAGAATACTCAGCATGGCCATCTAGCTGTGACTTCTGGAAGCTGAAACCCATAGATCAGGGTTCCCAAACTGTGAGGTGTACCTCCCTTGGGTAGGTGCAGACAGAGTCCAGGGGAGGTATGAAGAACCTTATAGGTCCTAATTAGAGGAGCCAGGAAAGCTGTGGAAGAATCTTTAGACTTTCCCATAATGTGGTTTCAGTGAGGTATTTTACTGTGTTCATTCAATAGAGCTGTTTTATCCCAAGCATTTATATCAGGCTTTAGTGATCAGATGCAGGGAAAGTCCTCCCTTGACTTGTAAGATCCTGCCTTTCTCTACAATGTCATGTTCTATCTTGGCTCTAAGCTTGAATCTTCTACTCCAACCCTTGGCCCCCAATTATCATGGGTTCATTAACTAGCTTAGCCAGAAAAGCAGTATTTTTTTAAATCAAAAGTTGGCAAGAAACTGTATACTAAGCTGTGACAGAGGGTGGGGTTCACCCATTGTGCTACATCATAGTTTGTTTAAACATGGCTTGTTGAAAAAGCTATAGTTGGTGAGGTCATACAATATACTAAGCCAGAACCAAACACGCCACTTTACAATTATGGATGTTGAATGATAACTTATTATAATGTATAAAGCAAGTCAACAGGTAGCACCTTTATTAAGTGAGGCAATTCTTGGAGAACTAATTGGGCAATTTAGTCCACCAACCCTGTGTAGCCTCCTATACAAGTATACTGGACTCACAATGGGCAACTTTGCCATATATAGTACTCAGCCTTTAGACATTTCTGCTACCAAAAATGCAAGTGGAACTTCTGAGCTGCTCCAAGATTTGGTCTCATCCTTCCACTAGATGCAAAACAGTTTGGCAGTTCATGGGGTTGGGTTGTTTATGTATTTCAACTGCTTTGAAAAGATCATCCAGTTCAAGAGAATGGTGATGGCATCAGTTGTTGGTTGGCAGTACTGAGTGGTCAGTAAGAAGGAAAGGAAAAGGATTGGAAATAAAGGAATGGGAGCCTAAAAAGAATTGTCCCCACCTTATTTATGAGCTGTTTGGACTGCTTTGCATGTGTAATGAGATGTTTAAAAAGCTGCATTTAAGTTGGATGGACTCAGTTGGACCTTACAGCAAACTGAACAAAAGCCTAATTACCAACACTGTGTTTTTGCACCCAGGGGAGAAATATTACAAGCTCAAGGAGTTGCTATGGGAGCAGGAGCAGTTATGCTTTAAGTGCCACAGTGAGTGCAATGCCGTACTGTCACTCCCCTTCTTCAAGCAAATTGTTCTTTGTATTTTTCCATTTGCTGGAAATGGAAAAAGGTGCTTAGCTCTGCTTCAGCAGGGGATTGTAACTGATGTTTGCAAATTGCCTCTTGCTATGAGTACCCAGAGAATTATTTTAATCTCAACTGGGTAAATTTTTAAAAGATCTTAAATTCTTTTCATTCCCAGTGTCCGTAGGCTGGAAGGTCATGCAGAGGCCAGACTTCAAATTTCACAAAGTTCCAGGGCAAGTGAACAGTTTGCATTCCCATGTAGTTTAGCCTAAAAAGCTTGCATAAAGTTGAGCAGACTGACTTCCCTTCTGTGACTGCTTGGTGACTCACAACTAGCCTTGTGAAAGGGCTGAAGGATGAGGATGATAGCAGTTCAACAGCAGGGTGAGAACACTACAACTCTCACTATCTTTCAGCATTAGTCATGCAGAGGACTCCTATGAATTGTAATCCAGCAACATCTGGCAGGTCAGAGGTTTCCTACCCCTCCATCTCAAAAGCATATTTTCCAATGACCTCTCATCATAAGGGAGACCAGTCTTTTGGAAAATAAAACTAGAGTATTTGAGAATCTCAGTTTATCATCCCTGTTTTGCATCTGTTTTGCTTTGGTGGATCATAAAGTTGGGGGAGATGCAAAAGCCTCAGGGAAGAGTTTATAGCGTATGATCTGTGTGTGTAGAAGAAGAAGAGAGGAGATAGGAAAAGAAACCAGAAAGCATAAGATTTTGTTTCAATTGTCTAGATGACAGCCAGAAAACATGTGATTTTAATATTAAAACTAGAGAGAAAACACTGTACTTGGAAACAGAGGAGGCAGCACTATTGGTAGAAGGGCAGCAGCTACTTTGATGTGGAAGAAGAAACAACCATGGAGTCTTAGGAAAGCCTGGAACTTGTGAGTCTGTGAAAGGCAAGGGAAGTTGTGGTATTCAGAGCAGCCTTCTTCTATTGGTGTGCTTTCTAGGTCCTGTCCGGTTGGGAATTATGGGAAAAACACTCAAACACTTTTCAAGGATACTGGGTTGGGGAAAGTTGATCTGCAATGATATTTGCAAGAGGAGAACCTAATTGCCTTGACCAAGGATACGTTTAACCCAGCACTTGGTTTTCTAATAGCGGCCAACCTGATGTCTCTAGAACTTTGCAGGCACAGAAGAACAGTGGAGACCTGCATATGGTGGTTCTATATAGTAATTGGTAATATTTGGTGATAAAATAAATATTTTCCAGGTTTGGTCAGGAAGATCAGAAGCATCCTCTTCCAACTTGCTGGCAGAATATATTTAAGAGAACATCTACCTACTGTGACGAATGCAGTGGACTAGAGCTGCTTGCTGCATGAACTCTGAACTCAGTGCTTTCTATGGTAAGAAGTTGGGAAACTGTAAAGGATTATGGAGATAGCCTTGAAGAAGGTATATGGCAGCCATTAGGAAAGCATGAAGACAGGAAGGGATGAGGAAGAAACTCAAGATGGCCCTGCCTTAACTTGCTTTGGTATAAGAGGGAGAGAAACAGAAACAGTGTCAGGTTTTCAAAATTATGTTGTTATAGTCTAGATCAGTAGAATTCTAGTATTTCCTGTGTCTGTTTCCTGATTGGATCTACCGCAAAGGGGTGACAGAAACTCATCATAGGGACACTATGTTCCATAGCATCTTGATCTCATTAGTGATGTATCTGTAGCCATTGACTCTTAAATAGCATAGAAATAAAATAATAAAAGATTGGAAAGTCAGTTGATAAATATGCTTGAAAGGAATTTAGCATATTCAGTTACCAGTCTTCTGCAATGCTTCACACTGGAAAAGCTTTGGCTAACTTTCTTAATATGTTTGAACTCTATATCAGATGTTGGCAATGGTATCGGAATTTACACTGAAAGGTTAAACAGAATATTTCTTATTTTATGCTGAAGGGAGTCTATTAATAAATAAACCAAGCTGTGACTGGACTTTAAACATGCCAAAAGAAATCAACAATAAGGTAGTTGATAATATGCTGTTGTCATGCTGCCCAGTATGTTATATAGTTCACATGTCTTGGGCTAGATAAGATATGGAAACTAATTATATGAGACAGATTTGGAAACCTTATCAGAGTAAATAGGGAAAATCTAGGGAGGGCCAAACTGAACTGGAACTCAGGGATGGAATATAAAATAAGGTAGGTTGAGCTAGTGTATAATGGTAACAGCAACCAAATCAGTAATTGATTTGCCTACTCCAAAATTTCCTCCATTAGTAGTAGTATTTATTATGATCTTAGAGTACAAATAAGGATAGAAACCATAAAAGCGAATGTAATAAAATCATAACTAAAACTTAAAACCTTGTAATTTTCTTCAGCAAGATCCTATTATGGATCTCATAGTCCAGCAAGTTCTTGTTGCTAAAAAGCAACATTTTGCAACTATACATGTCAATTATCAGTCTTTATCAGCCAGATATAAAATTCATCAGGGTGGCCTGGCTTTTTTTTTTTTTTAATTAAGGGCTGAATTAACCTGGACTCAGAATAAATATTTCAGTGTTCAATTCAGTTCAGTTCAGTTTAATTCAATCTCCCTGAATCCATAAGGACTTAGTCTCTGGAGGGCTGGAGTATTGTTATATTCTAAAACTGCCAAGGAAAGGACATTAAATTGGGCTCTAAGAAGTGCCCAGTGATAAGTAAATATGCTTTTACTTATCGAGTAAGTGTCTCTGGGATTCTGTTAGGAATCAGAAGAGCCTTGTGATTTGTCCCTTTAAAATGCTATGTCCTCAGTCTGCTCTTTGATATAAATTCCTTAGCTTTTTCAAGACCAAATGGAAACAGATATTCAGTGATAGGCCATAGGGCAGCAATTTTCATATGATATTTTTCCATCATTTTGCCTTAGAGTTCTCAGATTTTATTAATGGAAGGAACCCAACTGAACCCAATTTAATCCTTCACCATGCAAATGAATTGCTTCCCATATTTTGGGTTCAACTCTGGGGAGATCATCTCAATCTTAAAGCTGTATTGGGGACTCATCTAGGTGTTAAAGGATTAACTTAACACCTTTAGGACATTAAGGATCTTAAAAATCCTGATTGTAGTTTTTCAAAAGAACTAAAGTTGGAATAGGGGGCCGTAAAAGGTGTGCAATTGTTTTCATAATAAATAATTTGACAGTGTCTAAATCCCTCTCTGTCTCTGATGAAACTTTGGGATTGCTGTTGCACTTTTTTGGGCTAAGAAAGAAGCAATATTAACTGGGGCTGATGTCCTTCTAGAATACTGAAAAAACAACTGCTAGGTATTAAAAGCATTTAACTTGTTCTGTGGTCTGATTTGGGGACAGATCATCCTGGAGAACGTCCATCTACATGGTCACTAAGAGTCAACAGCAACTTGATGACACATAATCAACCATTCAGTCAATAGTTTGATTATTTATATACCATCTGTGGGATGTGGTGGTATTGGAAAATACTATGGCTGGTTTTCTGATGGTTGATAACTAGCTGCTTTTCCATGCAGAGTTGAGACTTAAGAGTTCTCCTGAGACTCACTTAGGTTAGTAACAAAACAGCAGCATTATCTGCATAAAGCAGAATAAAGAGTTGTTTGTCCAACATTGGTGGCATGTAAATCTAAGTTTTGTTAATGTTTTATAAACAAATATATGTAAATATTTAACAAGAACATGGCTAAGATGTAGCCTTGTTTTACCTCCTTGGCAATTGTGATTGTATTGGAGAGCTGTCCAGCACAGTGACATTTGACTCTAAGTCTTGCTTATGTATCAGTAGCAACACACTTTTGTCGACTTATCAGATGACAGTTTCAGGAATTCTGAACTTGTTGTCTAACATGCTGTGTTATCTATCTAAGAAGATAATGATACTAAATCAGTGTTAGTCTTTATTAGGTCTGCTGGGATAAGGTCATTGTCAGGATCTTCGTCTCCAAAGGCCAGAGATGCAGAAGATCAGCCAACAGTTCTAATGGGGGAAAGTCAGCCCAAGATTCTCCATGCAGTCTGTGTTTTCATAGCTAGACAGCAGGCATCCACAACAAAGCTATATCAAGGTAACCCTCTATAATATACCAGGAAATCAAAACTTTTTATTCTGTAGAATCCCAATTCTGATATTATTTATGTATTTATTTATGTATTTATGTATTTATTTATTTTTAAAGTGCCTACTTTTTCACTTGTATTATTTTTATTTTGAGGTTGGTTTTTTTTAATTGGTGGTTTTAAAATGCTTTCACATTATCGTTACCTACCTTGTGAGGGTGGGGAGGAGGCTTCTAAATGTATGCCAATGGCTACTGATGGAATGCTGCATTTGTCCTCTGTTGCTTGCTTTATGATTTAGAATAACAAGATCCTAGGATCCTAGAGTTGGAAGGAGTAATTAAGGACATTGTGTCCAACCTCCTGCTCAGGGCAGGGATCTAAATTAAAACACCCCTGATAGATGGCTGTCTAAGCTCTGCCTGAACACTGCTTCCACTGTCAAACTGCTATTATCATTAGAACTTTTTCCCCCTCCCCATGAAATTCAAAATCTGCTTTCTGTAACTTAAATCCATGATTCCATGTCCTGCACTTTGGAGTGATACTGAAGAAATTATGGCTGCCTGTGTGACAGGTAATTGAAGAATGCTATCATATTCCAACTTAATCTTTTCTTCTGGAGGCGAAACATCCCTAATTCAATCAGTCCTTCATAGGATTTAGTTTCTAGTGCCTTAATCATTGTTGCCATTCCCTGAATTGCTCCAGTTTGGCTGAATCCTTCTTAAAATGTGGTGGCCAGAACTACTGGATAGTATTTATTGACTAATTAATTGAAATATACATTGGCAAAAAGCTCTATGTTCACTGAAATCTTTGTTTTGAAATCATTAATCTCTTTCTTACAAAAATGGTTGTCCTATAGTTCAAAACTAGTTAGGGCTTTATTAAGATCAATAGTTCCTTTCAAAATATTCAGCAGTTATCAATATTCAATATATCAGAAATGTTTTTTTTTAAACTTTAATATACTGTTACCTACTAAGTTCATATTAAGATCACTGAATATCTTCTAAGGCCTACACCTCAAACAAATTTAAAATAAGCATAAAATATAAATCAGAAAACCTATTATGGTACTTCTAACAAAGGAACTTTATTTTCATATATAGGTATATGTATATATTGATTGCAGGGATACATTAAATCAAATTGTTGTACCTTAGGGCCATCAGCCAACTCCTTAATGTTAGTTTTGATATTAGTAGGCTGTTTAAGTCTCTGTATACTCAAGGATTCTCACTATTGTCAAGGGTCACAGCTGTTTTGCCATTTTCCTCTCTGAGCCATATGAATTGCCATTCATCTTGCAAATCATCTTGCTTAATGAATCAGCTCTTTTATTTCTTGCTACATGTCTATTTCATCATCTGATTTCCATAACGATAGCTTTGTGAGCCAGGAAATGTCATAATTTGCAAATCAGCAGATCTGTCTTCTAAGTCAGTCTGAAAACAAGATGATTTAAGACAGTATTCCTCAAAATGTGGGTCATGATCCCGAGAGAGGGTGGTCACAATACCATGGATGGAGGGTCAGCAGACAGTGCCTTCATCACAAATCATTTCTAAGCAAGCTTATCAGTCTGATGCTCAAGTGTGTGGAATGCAACATAACATAAAAGTTCCTGAGCCCTGTATGAAACCTAAGTGTTCTTCTCATTTTCTTTGTAAACACACTGCATTTGTCTTTCAAAAGGGGAGTAATTATGACTAGAGGGCAGAAGGCTTCTATGAAAAGCTCTGACCATCTAACTTGACCCTTATTCTTCTGAGGAAATTAAGGTGGAGTGGGGAAATTGCAAGGGAAAGGCAAGATTGATGTGACTGTTATCTCAATGGGGCTAGGTTGAGAGAGAGAGAGTCCAAAGCCTACTAGTGTGTAACAAGGTACAGCATTGTAAGAGAAGCTGATTTAAGGCAAAGAAACAACCTTCTCACTCTTCCCCAACTTTGGTGACTGAAAATGGATGTTTTCAAACTGAAACCCAGATTTTAGGAATTATGTAAACATTAGCAAATTCATTCTTCCCATTAAAAATAAGTTTTTAAACTTTACTGGGGGTTTTCTGGCTTTGTTTTTCATTGTTTTTCTAATGAAATGGTTTTATTTCACAATATTGTAAAGCCCTGCTGCTGTTCTGTTTAATATATCAATTAAAATAAGACATACATTTGTTTTTTGTCCAAGCCTCACCCACCAGTTTTGCTCATGGGAGGGCACACAAATTCATTTATCACTTTCGAGGGTCACAGTAGTACAAAGCTAAGGATCCTTGGATTAAGGCATTGATGGACAGAGAAACTTTTAAGTGAAGATAGAAGAACATCTGTGGAAACATGGAATTGTACATGGCTGCATTTGCAATGATACATATCTGCACATCTGCATCCACAAGTGCCTTACCTTGTATTTTGAAGCCCATGTTCAAAATCCTCAAGAAGAGGGTATTCCTGATTGTCACTTGTTTAGGTTCTTCAGGGGAAATCTAGAATCTGAGATTTTATCCTCAGTCTAGGATAAGATATATAAGAACTTTCCAAGATGGTGGCTGGGAGTGGGCAACTGTTGGCCACTGCACTGGTTTAGGCAAAGGGACGGTTGTTACAAGTTTTTTATCTTTACCCGAACTCCCCAATGCTCCAAGAGCTTACCTGTGTGCCCTGAAGCTTGGATGCCAACCGCAGACTTCGGGACAGAGTTTGGTGGAGCTGGTGTGGCTGGGCAGAGCCCCATGGTTAATCTGGGCGTGGTGCACAAGGTGAGTGGTGAGCAAGGCAAGTGGTGCGCAAGGTGAGCGGTGTGAGCTCAAGGAGAGGCCTGGGCCACAAAGAAGAACTTTTCACTCTAGTCTGGGATCTTTGGGGGTGCTTGATGTGGTGGTCCCAGATGCATGGAGCTTGGCGGAGCCTGGCGGTTAGCTGGAGCATGACAGGGACTGGGCGGAGCTCCGTAGTTGTGCCAGATGATGCAGAAAGTGCACAGCCTGAAGAGAGATCTGGACCATGATGGCCTAGAACTCAGCTGGGATCGAGGCTGGACTACTGCTCAGGGCCTGAAAATTGGCCGGACTGGTACTGGAGCACTAGAGGTGACCTGAGTTGCAGCTGGAGTGACCTGAGTGGTACCGGTGATGAAGGACTGAGGCCTGGACATTGGCCTAACAACTGGCTTGGCATCTGGCACCTGAACAGTGGCTCTGGCCCCGGCCCCCTGGGGAGACCTGAAGAACTGGGAAGCTGATGGGTTCAATTCCAGACTGAGTGTTGGGGTCCCTCCAGTAGATGTTAGCTGGGTCTCCCTCCCTTGGGTGAGACGGGGTCTGCGAGTGGGTGTGGGAATGTGTGGGTGAATGCGTGAGTGTTGTCCCCTACTGACCAGTGAGAGAAGTCAGTGTGGGGAGCATGGTGTGTAAAGGGGTTGAGAGGTAAGGCTCTTATGGCACCGAGAGCGGGAGCTGGAGTGCTGGGGAGCACCCCCCCCCCGATTGACTGATTTAATTGACTGGGTGATTGTTGTTATATGTTTGGATGGAGGGTCCCCTAACTAGGGAAGCCAGAGACCCAGAACTGGGGGGAATTGGAGGCCCTGGCTCATACTATTCGGGTGATGATGGGGAGGGGGTGTTATGCTAGGAGTCAGAGCGCAGGCTGCTCTTGGGGAAGATGCCCCCGGTGTTTACTACTGGTGGCGTGTTCTGGCCCTCTGGACTCAGACCCAGGCCCTGGACAGCAGACCCATGGAGACCCTGGCTTTTGGCTGGTGCTGCTTAATGCCAGGTCAGTTAATAACAAGGCCCCCCTTATATGTGATTTGATCACTGAGGAGTGGGCTGACCTGGCATGTATCACCGAGACCTGGCTGGACCCTGAAGGGGGGGTGCCCCTTTCAGAAATGTGCCCAGTTTGGCACCAGCTGTGACCCCAGGGCAGGGGAGGAGGGATAGCTGTTGTCATCCGGGAATCTCTGTTGGCCTTCAGGGGTGCTGCTCCACAAGTGGCTGGTTGTAAGACCCTGTGCCTGAAGCTGGGTTCGTGAGAACAATTGGGATTGTTGCTGCTATACCAGCCTCCCTGCTATGTGGCAACCTCCCTGCCTGAGCTGCTAGAGGCCGTCTCGGGGCTGGCGGTGGAGTTCCCCAGATTTATGGTTCTGGGGGACTTCAATTTGCCATCGTGCCTGGGATGTGCCTTGGAGAAGGCCCAGGAGTTCATGCCCACCATGGCGGCCATGGGCCTGTCCCAGATTATTTGCGACCCAACTCGGGACAGTAGTCTCATACCAGACATGGTTTTCTTGTCAGAGCAGTAGCAAAATGATCTGAAGGGGGAGTTACATCTGTCCCCATTGTCATGGTCAGATCATGCCCTGGTGACCTTGAGATTCTCTTATGCTACCCCCCTCCTCAGGCAGGCAGGCAGGCAGGCAGGCAGGACCTATTCAACTGGTTCACCCCTGGTGACTGATGGACTCAATTGGGTTCCAAAGGGAGCTGGGGGTTATACCCAAGGATCTGCTGCATGGTCCAGCGGAGGCCTTGGCTGCTGCCTGGAATAGGCAGGTGGCCGAGGCCTTGGACAAGATCGCACCTGTGTGACCTCTCTTGTTCCAACTCCCCATGGTTTACGGAGGAGTTGAGGGTCTTGAAAAGGATTAAAAGACAGTCTAGAGCATCGCTGGAGGAAAACAAGGACTGAATCCGACTGAACACAGGCTAGACCTGCTATTAAGGCCTACCTTGTGGTGGTAAGAGCAGCGAAATATCAATATTTCTCTGCTCTTAATTGCATCCATAGAATGCTGCCCAGCAGCCCTGTTTAAGATCACCCAATCCCTTTCAGGAAAGGAGGGCCTGGTGGCCTATTTACAGGGCCACACAGAGGAGTTTTCTGGGCATCTGGAAGATAAAATCACTTGGATCCATTCCCAGTTGGATTCCAAGCATGGGGCATGGCCTATGGAGATGCCCAGGGTACAGACTTACCCTGTTATCTGGGAATAGTTTGATCCTGTTGGACCTGAGGAAGTGGACAGGGTCCTCCAGACTGTTAATGCCACCACTTGTCAACTAGACCCATATCCCTCCTGGCTGGTCAGGACTGCTTAGGAGGTGACATGTGGGTGGGTCCAGGTGATGGTGAATTCATCCTTGAGGGAAGGGGTGTTCCCAGTCATATTTAAAGAGGTGCTGGTGCATCCCCTCCTCAAGAAACCATCCCTGGATCCCACCGTACCGGGCAATTTTCGTCCAGTCTCCCACCTCCCCTATTTAGGGAAGGTGGTTGAGAAGGTGGTGGTGTTGCAGCTCCAGAGGATACTGGATGAAATGGATTATCTGGACCCTTTCCAGTCAGGTTTCAGGCCCGGATATGGGACGGAAAAAGCATTGGTCACACTCATGAGTGATCTTTGGTGGGAGCAGGATGGGGGTAGTGCATCCATCCTCACTCTTCTTGACCTCACAGCGGCTTTTGATACCATTGACCATGGTATTCTTTTGGGCTGACTTAAGGAGTTGGGCGTGGGCGGCACATTTTTGTGCTGGTTCACTTCCTTCCTCAAAGGTCAGTACCAATTGGTGTCGATTGGGAGCGAGAGGTCCGGCCCACGGCCCCTCTGTTGTGGGGTACCGCAGAGTTTGGTACTCTTGCGGCTCCTGTTTAACATCTACATGAAACCACTGGGTAAGATCATCCACCACCATGGGATGAGGTATCATCAGTACACAGATGATACCCAATTATACATTTCCATCCCAGGTGATCTGAGTATTGCTGTGACCACCCTTTCACAGTGCCTGGAGGTTGTAGGGGTCTGGATGGGGAACAACAGGCTTCAGCTGAACCCTGGTAAGACAGAGTGGCTGTGGATTGGAGGCTCCTCTGTATCTGGGGGTTTACCATCTTTGGTTCTCAATGGGGTTGCACTGTCCCAGACAGACCTGGTGTGTAATCTGGGGGTCCTTCTGGACTCACGACTCCTGCTTGAGGAGCAGGTGGCAGTGGTGGCCAGGAGAGCCTTTGCGAAGCTTCGTGTTGTGCACCAGTTATGCCCCTTCCTGGATCAGGAGTCCCTCCGGTCTGTCACTCACACCCTGGTCATCTCTTGTTTAGACTATTGCAATGCGCTCTACATGGGGCTACCCTTGAAGAGTATCTGGAAGCTACAGCTGGTTCAAAATGCGGCTGCACAGGCAATCATGGGTGCCCCAAGGAGGGAACATGTAACACCTTTGCTGCGGGAGCTGCATTGGGTTCCAGTTTGTTTCCAGGTCCAATTCAAGGTGTTGGTTATCACCTTTAAAGCCCTACATGGCATGGGTCCAGGTTACCTGAGGGACCGTCTCACCCCCATTACATCGACCCGGTCCGGCAGAGGAGGCATGTTGTGGATCCCATCAGAGAGAGAATGTCGACTGGCAGGTCCTAGGAGGAGAGCTTTCTCTGCCGTTGCCCCCACCCTATGGAATACTCTCTCCCCAGAGGTGAGGCGGGCCCCTACCCTCCCAATTTTTCAGTGGGAATTGAAGACTTGGCTCTGCCAACTTGCCTGGGGTGAGGAAAGATACAGTCGACCCTGGGGATGGCTGGCACCTTGACAATGCTCCCTGAGTTTATTAACACCTAATTAACATCTGCCTCTTGGAAGTGAAGGGGGGGGGGTTGCCTTTGCAGCCTCACTAGAAAGATACCATTAGCTCGAAGTGAGAGGGACAGGTACGCAGGAGACCTGAGGGTATTCAGGAAAGGGTCTACAGCTAACTGCCTTGTGTACCTTGAGGATATGCTAAACCTTTCAAACTGCCTTGTGTACCTTGAGGGTATTCAGGAAAGGGTCTACAGCTAAACCAGTTCAAACTGCCTTGTGTGTTGTAATCTCTTGCCCCTATAAGACTATAAAAACTAAGTCTGCATTTCCGTGGGCGTGGCACACCCTGGCATATCTGTTGCCTATGCTTTGGATTGCTGACCACCCAGCTTCCTTTACTCGGCCGAATAAAGTGCTGTTTCTTTCTAAGAGCCTCCTCCTGAATTCTTGGCATTGGATTTCTCTGGGATTCAGGGTTGCAAACCTTACAGAAGTATTATAAAGGAAGTGTGTTTTTAACATTTTAAATAATTAATATTTACCTATTTTAATCAATATTCTATTTTTACTGTAAACCGCCCAGAGTCACCTCACAGTGAGATGGGTGGTGACAAATTTGAAATATAAATAAATAAATAAAAGGCCAAGGACATGGCCTGTATGAGAAAGGACAAATGAACCCTTAACATCACTGCCATAAATCAAGATTTATACTGTAATTTCTAACATGTCTTCCATCAAAATAGAACTTTAATATTTAAATGCTGAGACAGTTTCAGCCTATTTCCTGGATGAGCTGGCTTCTTTAAGTAAGCTATGAATTTGGTGGACAGTACCACAGATATGGCTTGGTTTTCATCCCCTTCATAATGAAAATACTACTGATAATTATGTTGCAAGTGCTCCTTGTTGTGTTGCCTTTTGTTTTACTTCTGCTACTGTCCTTCAAGATGGAACAAACAGTCCAAGTTCACACAGAAGTTGAATGAGACGTTTGTGATGTTTACGAAAGGGCAGGTGTGGAGGGGGGAGAAAAAGAGGAACTATTTTCATAATAGTACAAACTTCTCTAAAAGTAAATGTTTCTTTTTTCACTTGGATTGGTTGAATTTGCTTGCGTTCTTTCCAGAATATTGTGAGGCAGTGCCTCGTGAGAACATAATGTGAGTTTTGTTTCTGAAATATGTCCACATAGTATATTTCTGATTTCATCCCACTTGAAAAGTGTGTGGGTCCTAGGCTCTGGAGATGGCAATGGGTAAATCCTTAATTTTGCCCCATTGGAACCTGTAAAGATTCACTCCTTCTGAAATCAATAGGATGATTTAAATCAGTGTTTTTCAAACTTGGCAACTTTAAGATCCGTAGACTTCAACTCGCAGAATTCCCCAGCCAGCATGGATCTAACACTGGTTTAAATGTTAATAGTATAGTTTATTAATCCATGATAAAATTGTTTAGAGCAGTTCTCCAACCAGCAGTCCTAACTGAAAATGCCAAGTCCTTAAAGAAGCAATAACTCTGAAATAATATTGCCTTTTTTGAAACAGCAAGCAGGGCACTTGACCAAAGCATAAGTATTGCTCATTGAGAATAGTCATCCAACCCCTTTGATAGCACTCACTTAAATGCTGATCATTTTAAAGCAGTAATCTTGTTTTACCAGAAAGGACCACGATTCTTCATCAGTAATTTTACATCTCCAGTGACATTGCTCTAGATGAATGATCCAAATTCTTTGGATATGGTGTACATAGTACCAGTTGCAGCTGCCTTCAGTATCTTCTAAACTCAACTCTAATGTTAACTTTAACCTCAAAACAATGTGGAACTACTTATCTTGGTTCATTTTGTCAACACTTGAAATTATGCATTCTCACTGTATCATTGATATTCAGTTGTGATAATCCTTTTTTTACATGCCATTTTGTATTTTTTCTTGTTCATTTAAACATAACTTATCTTGGACAATTTATTAGGAAGTATTTTATTGAAAAGCAACTCTGTAGGAGGGCAACCACATTCCAGACCTGTTGACCTATATTGAATAAAGCTAAGCAAGCGTTTGTGTTTTGTTTCTTTAGACTTCAGTAACACACATTTAATATTTTTAACACCATTCTCAACCAACCAATTTGCCTTTTGATAGCCTAGATTTTGTGCAACATGCCTAAATTAATAAAATGAAGCAAATTCCTTAAAATCCTGATAGTTATATTAATGTTCATTATTTGTTGTAATAGTTAATGGAAAGCCGTGTTTTGCAAAACTGGCTTTCATTTTACCAAAAATATGTCTAACATTCCAGCTATTTAACTCCCACATTTCTGGATAATGAGAATAATATGGAACAGTAAATGTAATCCTCCCCTTATATTCAAATAGATTTATTCCAACTTTAGACTAAGGATTCAAAAAATAATCATTCATAGTTACTAGTTGTTGTATTTGATAACCTCTATAATTCTGATGTATCACTTTGGGCATTTTGAGGGGGCAAGGGGGAAACATGATGATGCATCTGACAATGTCATCACATGCATGACATTACTTACATTCTCTGTCAGAAGTCAAGATGCCAGTATGTAATGGCAGCATTTGTGTGATGTCACTGCATTTGGGCAGCATTGCAATATGCTGTAGATGATGTTGTACACCATAGTGTCTCTTACAAAACACTCTACATCCCAATTAAAGTCAAGCCAACAAATGTCAGCAGAAGCATATTATTTGCATTTTTAAAACTCAAATGCCTGTTATTAATGTGATGCAACATCCTATGTGTTGCAATATTTTAGCACTTTACTGTCCAATGTAAAGTGGACTTCATTTGTATGTCTACCGTCTACAAATGGACTTCATTTGTATGTCTACCGTCTTCCTTTTTTTCTCCTTCCAAAGTAGATACGATGGAGAAATCACCATTGTTTGTCCTATTCACATATTAATACTGATAGAATGAACTACCCTTGTTGCACATATTGTTGTATCCAACTAGCACATATTACAGAAATCTAAAGAAGTACTGTATATAGGTGGTGAAAGGTGAACTCCCCAACCTTCCTTATATGTCCTCCGTGCCCCCCTAAGTTTTTTTCCTGTTTGGGTAGAAAAAGAAATGGGGCAATGGACAATGAGGATACAAGACAGATCAGAGTTCATAAATGCAAGCCTTTTAGCTTTTCCTTCATTTTGCTAATTAAAGTTTGACACTATCACATCTAGAATGGGTTCATGCAACATGCCAAACCATCGTTGGTTTAATAATTACAACAGCATACAGTGATTACTCTATCTTATCCTCACAACAGCCATATGAGATTAAAGATGGCAGACAGAGCAGGAGTCACGGAAGAACTGCCTTCCTACTAGCTGGCTGGTTATATGGCTGTATGGAAGGAAATTGGTGGCTGGCAGCTGCTGGCTGAATGGATGGTAGCAGAAGAATCTCAGCTGGCACTAGACTGAACACGGGTTAGAGCTGCTATCAAGACCTACCTTGTGGTGGGAAGGGCGGCAAAGCGACAATACTTTCCACCATTACTGCGTCTGCGGATAGCCGTCCTGCAGCCCTGTTCCGGGTGACACATGCCCTTTTGGGTAGGGGGCCCTGGAGATCCTCTTGCAGGGTCATGCAGAGGAATTCACTCAGGATCTGTCGGACAAAGTCACCTGAATTTGCTCGCAGCTGGACATTGGCCTTGTTGCAGGTTCGAGGGAGATGCCTGAGGAGGAGCCCTGCCTGTTATCTGGGAACAGTTTGAACCTGTTGAGCCTGAGGAGGTAGACAGGGTCCTTATGGCTGTGAGCTCGGCCACCTACTCTTTAGACCCATGCTCCTCCTGGCTTGTTAAAGCAGCCCAGGGGGGTGTCATGTGAGTGGGTTCTAGTGATGGTTAATTCTTCCTTGAGGGACGGGGTTGTTCCTTTGCCTCTTAAGGAGACCTTAGTTTGCTCTCTCCTCAAGAAGCCCTTGCTGGACCCCACCATACTGGACCACTTTTGTCCAGGATTTAACCTCCCATTTTTGGAGAAGGTGGTTGAGAAGGTGGTTGTGCAGCAGCTTCAGAGGATCCTGGAGGATGTGGATTATCTGGATCCTTTTCAGTCAGGATTCAGGCCAGTGTATGGGATGGAAACAGCATTGGTCACACTTTTAGGTGCTCTCTGATGGGAGCAGGATGGAGGTATTGCAACCATCCTTGCTCTGCTTGATCTCTTAGCAGCCTTCGATACTATTGATCATGGCATCCTTCTGGACTGGTTCCGGGGATTGGGGGTGGGCAGCACTGTATTGTACTGGTTTGCCTCTTTTCTCTGGGGTTGATATCAGTTGGTGGTGACTGGAGGGGGGTGGAGAGATCCTGCCCTCGGCTCCTACTACGTGGGGTGCTGCAGGGTCTGGTGCTCTCTCCTCTCCTTCAACATCTACATGAAACTGCTGGGTGAGCTCATCTGCTGCCATGGGGTGAGGTATCATCAGTATGCTGATGATACCCAATTATACATCTCTGTTCCTGGCAAATTAAGCAATGCTGTTGATGTCTTATCCCAATGACCGAAGGCTGTAGGGTTCTGGATGGGGAACAACAGGCTTCAACTGAACGCTGGCAAGACTGAGTGGCTCTGGGTTTTGGGGCCTTCTGTTCCTGGGACTTCACTATCTTTGGCTGTGGATGGGGTTGTACTGCCCCAAAAAGACCTGGTGCACAACTTGGGGGTTCTTCTAGACTTGTGACTCTTGCTTGAAGAGGAGGTGGCCGTTGTGGTCACAGCCTGCTCATAGTCAGTCATGCCCTGGCCACCTCCTGAATGGACTATTGTGATGTGCTCTACATGGGGCTGCCCTTAAAGAGTATCTGGAAGCTTCAGCTGCTGCAGAATGCAGTGGTGCAGGCAGTTATGTGTGCCCCTAGAACAGTACACATTACACCTCTGCTCCGTGAGCTGCATTGGTTGCCAGTTTACTTCCGTTCCAATTCAAGATGCTGGTTTTGACCTTTAAAGCCCTTCATGACATGGGGCTGGGTTATTTGAGGGACTGCCTCTTCCCGTTTACATCTGCCTGTTCCATCAGATCTGGCAGAAGAGGTATGTTGCAGTTCCTGTCTGCTAAAGAGCTACATTTGGTGGGACCCTGGGGATGGGCCTTTTCTGCCGTGGTGCCCACCTTATGGAAAACGCTTTCCCACACCCTGAGATCATTCTGGCTCCATTCCTGTTAACTTTCGCAAGTCCCTCAAGACTTGGCCATGTCATCAGGCTTGGGGGCCCCAATGGAATGGGGAATTGTTGAGGTGGTTCCACTGTTGTTAATATCTGTCACTCTCTCCTTTCCTTTTTTAATTGTAATATTAATTTTTAATTGTAGATTGTTTTTATATTATTGTTTTTTAAGTTTTTATTGTGTACCACCCAGAGTTACATTTTGTGAGATGGGTGGCTATATAAATATGAATGAATGAATGAATGAATTGGTGACTAAGCCACAACTAGCTGGGTTCAAACATCTTGCTAAGTCATAAACCATGATTTCTACATCACAGTAGCTAGATCCATGCAATACATATAGACAAAGCCAAATTGTAGTTTAGCACAATGTGAACCTTTTCACACACAGACACACCCATTTGAATGGAATTGACCCAGGGATAATGAATGTGGCTGCTCTTGTCTGGTCTCTTGTGCAACTCCTTGACCCTCTACTGTAAACTGTTTTGCTACTTGGCCTCCCAGTGTAGTTGGGAGGTGTTTCCAAAATGAATATTCCTTGCGTTAAACCTGTCAGCAGCATGGGAGAAACAAACTGCTGACAACTGGAGTCAAAGAGTTTCCA
The DNA here is from genome assembly GCF_059951505.1 of Python bivittatus. Taxonomy (NCBI): domain Eukaryota; kingdom Metazoa; phylum Chordata; class Lepidosauria; order Squamata; family Pythonidae; genus Python; species Python bivittatus. The sequence goes on from NW_028277098.1 coordinate 9,887,161, forward strand.
CAGAGGTCAGTAAATCTAATTAGCCATGGGTTTATGCTTTTCCCTCCCTTTTTTCCACAGTACTTAAATCAGTTCCTTCAGTATTTTCTATTTATACAGCTCAGATCCAAACCAGAGTTCTGAAGGTCAAATAACTACCCACAGTGTGTATGGCTCAAGGACGCCGTGTAGGCCCCCAAATGACACCACAAAAATATTTTTGTTGAAAGAGATGTCAACAACATCCCACGTTATGTTTATCTCAGTGTGCCACACAAGACTAAACCTCATGAGTCAACCAAGAAAGCTTCCATTCCCCCCCTTCTTTATTTAGCAACGCGAGAAGGTGGTTGGTCTGATTTTCTCCCAAGCAGATCTCTTTGAAGCCTATTGCTGTTTTAAAATGCTTCGCAGCCATGTTTGCTGGCTGAACAAAGCACCGTCTCTGGCTTCATGAAGCATTCCATTTACTGGTAGCGCTTGAAATCACTGAACAGTGAGATATCGGAGTGAAATTTGGCATGCCCATTTATTTATTTATTTAAACTATTTATAGGCTGCCTTTTGAGACAAAATCTTCTCAAGGCAGCAGACGATATTTAACATATTCGCATTAGTATATGTTTATAGTCCAAGGGCAGATTCCACTTGACACCCTGTGCACACCTATTTTGAAAGATGGGGAGAAAAATACAAAATATACCGTGTTACTGCATATCCTTTTTGAAAAGTGAAATAGAATAAACATTGGTGACCCTATTTAGTACATAACTGGACTGTTTCAGAGTTCAGTATCAACATGAATACTTGCATGAAAGAAGGGAAAAGAATAGTAGTAGTAATAATAATAATAGTAATAATAATAATAATGATAATAGACAGCAGAAGAGAAGAGAAAGAAATGGAGAAAATCACCAAATATAAAGACTTGCAAATAGAAATAGAATGACTGTGGCAAAAGAAAGCAAAGATAGTACCAATAGTTATAGGCATCTTAGGTGGAATCCCAAAACATCTGGAGCACCACTTGAAGACCATTGGCATTGACGAAATCACCATCAGTCATTTGCAAAAGGCAGCTTTACTTGGAACAGCTTATATCCTGCAACGATACTTTTAACACCATCAAACAACAACATCTGCCTATCCCAGGTCCTTGGGAAGGACTCAATAGGTGGATAAAAATGCCAAATCCAGTCTAAACATCTGGCTGACTGTGGGACCAATCATAATCATACTTGCCCTGAAGATTAAAATGTTGTAATGATACTTGTGGAGTAAGTATGTATGTATGTATGTATGTAATTTTATATGATTTTGTTTTAAATTGGAATGCAATCTTAACTCCTATACGTATTGCATTTCAGGGTATGGCACAAAAATGGCAAAATGCATTGTAGTTTTGACAACAAGCTAACAATCACATTTTCTTTAGTAGGGTCCTTCCTTTCACTCCAGTATAGATTATAGTTTTTAGTGGAAATGATGGGGAATATTCCAGGTGAACACCGGAGGTGTCATTTCAAGAGTTTTTACTGTTTATTGCCATCTTATTTTAGCAGTGATCAGCACTGGGTCACCTGTCAGTATTTCTCCCCCCTGATTCAAACTCCAGATCATTTAAGCTATTTCCCAGTCTGATGTGGAATATAAATCCCAAAGCCCATACTTTGTATTTCTGTTTGGAATGCTGGATCAGATAACGGTTGTATTCATATGCCACATTAAGATACAAGTTGCTTTTCATATCAAACAAGCCAGGAGCAGTCTTGTGGATCAGCAAAGTAATCATGATTTCTTTGGCCAATTCATGGTTTATTTTTTGCTACTTCAAAAAAATGTATCTTTGCCTTGTACCTTTACTGATTTCTGATTCACTTTGATGGGGCACAAAAACAAATCAGAGATAAGCCAGGGAACCTAACACACATAAAGACACATTTCTTTGTTCACTCATCATTCTAAGCAACACTTGCAGTTATTTGATTCTTACACTTAGCCATAGGTTGTTTCAACCATGACTTACTGAATAAAACATAGTGCCTGAATTAATATATAATACTAAGCCATAAACCCTGATTTATAAACCTTAGCAATTGAATTCATACAATGAACACAAAACAAAGGGTATGAACCAAATAAACCAACAACAAATCATGGCTTCAGATTGCTCTAAAACATTGGGCTAAGCCAAAACTACATTAACCACATTATGGCTTAGCACAATGTTTGAATCTGACCATTGTCTGGACTGGACATATAGTACCAAATACATGGTTAGTACATATACAGTTGTCAGGTTGGATGATAAGTACTCTGAAATGCTGTTTACTCCACAGGCATAATCTCTTCAGAATTTCTGGGAAACATTTTACTCAGTTTAGTGTTTGAGATAAGTTGAAGAACATTTTGCCTGGAAGTTGAACCTAGAATCTCAGGATGCAAAGACACTGAGTTATTTCTCAAACAGCTCCACATTTCAAGCATATCACATCAAAAATGTATCTTTAATGATAGATAGTCATCTGCTATGGATGAGATAAGGAATGACATCTCTTGGTTTAAATTTGGTGCTCAGTACAATAATTGGCATGATCAATATATCTTAAAGCTTCCCCACTCAAGTTTGTTATCGATTGATTAATGAATGAATTAAAATATTTCCATCTTCCTATCTATATAAAGAAATATATTGATAACCTTTACAGTATATATAGTTCTGGGCAATGCACAATGGTTTAAAAGTATAAAGCAATAAACAGAGGACCTCTAGAGCTGTAGGGTAGATTTGGATTTTTTAAAAAAAAAAACAACATTCTGGAAGCAGGTGGTGACAAATTATTTACCTACTGTTGCCAAGAAAACCACATTATGTCTCCATTAAGTCATCAGGAGTTGAATTTGACTTATAGGAGACTTTATTTTATAGTAACAATAAACAGTCATTTAGCTATTAACACAACACTTTTAATAACATACTTAATTGGAACAGAATCAAATGTTTCATATCATTTTAACAACTCTTCTGGAGCAATGCAGTTCTATTATCTGCATATATCCATAGGGCTAAAATATTAACGGAGAAGTCTTACTTCCTTTGAAATACATAAGGAACTGTGTCATAAAATATTATCTTTCTTCAAGCCAGATCTCTGCTCTAAATATAGTAATGTAATATTTATTGAATTATTGCTACAAAGGGTTTAAAGGAAACAAAGAGAAAGTCAGTTGTGCTTTGGAATGATTAGCCTCATGTTGACACTGTCAGCTCCTCAACAGTGACAACACTGACAGTGTTATGAATGTCAGTGTTATAAACAGAATGAATGAATGAACAAACTAACAGTATCTTACTCAACATTTACAGTACATTTCTTAGAATTCTGGAAAGAGGGAAACAAAATCCCTTTGGAGGAGATATTACTCAGATGAGGTGATTTTAATTAATGAATAATGTAGGAGCTTCCGACCAATTAGAGAAAAAAATGGATGTATCTTGAAGACATATTGAAATAGGTTAATCTAATCAAAGGATTTTGCTACATGAACAATCCTTACTTGCATTAGTCATTCAGATGACGTCAATGGAACTGCTTGCAGATTTGGGGAATTACTTGCATAATATAAAGTTTATGCTTTAATCTGTTACATCAATTCAGCTATGGTCTTCAGCCAATCTTTCCCTCATTAAGGCTTGGGATCATTTAAACAAAGAATTTTGCACAGATTGTCCATGTTCGAACAATATATTGTGCAGTTGCTGCATTCATGAAATATTGGGTCCAAAGTCTATCTTCCTTTTTTTTTTTCTTACAAAAGCAACCAAATTCATTTAAAAAATCTGTTAAGGACAGCTGTATAATCTTTCTAGACTGGCAAGGCCATGAGCTGTGTTTCCAGAAGCGACCTTTAAAACTATGTGAGGAATGGCACTGAATGGCCGGCTCCGAAGTCCAAAAGTCTGTAAATGTAACAGAAACAAAACCATGTAAACACGGTGTTTACTCCATAACATCTCAGGTAAGGATGGATGAACAATCCAGACAAAACAAGCCACATAGCTTATAGTTAGTTGTGAGTGTCTTCAATCATGCCAACTGGCTCTTCCTTCCTGTCCTCTGTGCCTCTTCAGTAGCTGTCACTGTCTTGTTTGCCCATGACTTCCCCTCTTAACCAACGGGAAACAAACATAAGCCAAACCACAGCTGGTTTCAGATTTACTTCCCTGATAAGTGAAAACAGAAGCATGAGCTGACAATATAGAAAGCTTTGAACAATCCAGGAAAGTTTAGGAGAGGCACGTAGGACAAAGGGCATGAGTCATCAGACAAAGATAATTTCCCCGCTACTGGTTTACAAAGCAGCCCACCACTTCTTGTGTCAGAAAAAACATTGTCATTACAAATTTGCCCAAATCATCAACTCTCTCCTGGCTCTATAGTGCTTGTAGCTGTTTGGTGCTGAATTGTGCTGTCATTGCTGGTGAGTGTGCCAATGCACCTCCCTCCTCACACCCTCCCCTCTGGGGTTGTCACCATTCTATGTCAACAGCATTGGCTGGCAGAAACATGCCCAAAGCTGGGTGCTGTAACAACAGAGAGGAAGACTTTTCTGATTTGCACCAATTCACTTTTGCATAGATCAGACCCTGTGCTCTGTTCCCTTACCCTCTTTCTTGTTTTTAGAGACTCCTGATACTTTAGGTGGGACTAAAAGACTTGAACCTTGGGCTGGAAGGCTTGATTGCACTTTTGAAACAGACAACACATTTGGGGCCATTAGGAAATATTTCTTCCTTTCTGAGTTTCTCAGCTCTACAGCTTGTTGCTTTGATAGGATGGGAAAGAACAGGAAGAGACGTACGTTGGGAGAAGCTCTGGTGCATATATAGAGCTCACTGTTGTAACAGGAATATGTAAAAAGAAAAGAAAGGGAAGTGGGGAATTCTATCTGAGTACCAGAAGAAAAATGCCTGCAGATGTCAGTCTGTGGGGAAAAAAGGGGGCAGCACCATACTTCTGAATGCGCCCACACCTATGGCAACAGCCAGAAACAGGTTATTTGACCTAACTGTCCTAAAAAGACACTGCAAAGCAGCACAGATTTTATATACTGTGTTGTGTGCCAGGATCCTGCCAACCCTGCCAACATACATGCAAAAAACTACATTTAACCTGAAACATAGAGTGACAAAGTGTTAGCAGAAGCCTATGAAATCCTGGACTGGACAAAGCCAGCATTGTGCAAATGGCAGGGTTGTTAGGTTAGACTGGTGCCAATTTAACTGCAAGAGGGGATAAGATTGATGGATCATGTGCCATCACGTCATTTTTGACTCCTAATAACCACATAGATTTTTCTCTGTGATGATCTGTCCCTAACCTGATCTTTCAGGTCTTCCAACGGTGCATTCACTGAGTCCATCCACCTTGCTGCGGGTCGTCCTTTTCTTTCCTTCCACTTTTCCCAGCATTAGCGCCTTCTCCAGAGGAAGGGGGTAAGGGCTACAGTTAATCATACCCTTGCCATGTAGTTCAAATTGCACATATGGATTGTGTTCACAATACTGCAACATAGCCTTCTTTCTGAAGTATGAATCTCCAATACAGACCTCATCTGTCGAGACCCACCCACCCCTCAGTCCCTGCCATCTTCTAAACCTCCTCTAGTCTTTTCATTTACCTCCAGAGTACATGTGTAGAAACTCAGTTTACCTTGGTTGCTGGAGAAGACTTTACAGAGCTGTTGCTTCAGTTATAATGCATCCAGGCATTATGACTAGAGAACCATTTTTTTCTCCTTCCAACCAAATGAAAGTGAACTTATTTATCAATATGAAGAAATTAGGCTCAGTTATGTTGGGTTGAGAAACAATTGCTGACAGTCTAAGCCTAAATATACTTTCTACATGAAAGGCACTTATATGGAAAGCTGCATCCAGGAGGAAATGGCTGTTTATTGTTCTGAGAAGGTTCTCAGCATTACACTCCCTGTCATCCCCAAACAGATGACTGCGGGTGGATGAATAGCTAAGATCTACCTGGGATTTCAGCTTTGCCAAGTGGATATAATAGTTCTTTAAGTTACTAGAAGTGAAGTACATAAACTGCCCCTGTAATTACTGTCTGATAAAGAAGGGTTTCACTGTTTTTAAAGAATACTTTTTTTAAGTTCTTAGTACAATGATCATAGCAGAATACCAAAAAATGAAACAAGTTTGAAGAACCCTGAAAAAGTGTTAGCCCTTAGTTTCCTTAAATACAGACCATCCATCCATTGATAATGTAGTAGTTTACCCTCCCACTCTCACTGCCCCACCCACTTACTTTTATCATTCTGTAAGTCAGGGTTTTGAATCCAACAGCACCAACCTTTTAATTTCCCCTTTAGTCCAAGAGTCATTTTTCCATTTTTTCCCCCCATAGCCACTGGTTGTTCATCCTCCTTAAAGCAGCTGCTGTCTTCTTAGACATCAAAACATTCTTGCTCCCCTCTGCTCCTCTGATTCCAAGGAAAAGCAGACATTATGAAAAGGAACATGAATCAATGACTGAATTGGGAGAGGATTGGAAGGGGTCATGTTAAAGGTTAGGCTTTCCCACATCTGGGATGAAAACACCCAGATGACTACTAAATGGAAGCAACGAGCGGTTGACTCTTTCCTGTTATCTAGTGCTCATTTGGATTTTTGTAGCCTAGTTCTGGTAGCCCTACAAAGGGCCTTTAGAAGCTGGCAAAATGCTAGCTAACCAAGTCACCCATATATAATATAAACTATGAAATGCGTGTGTTGTTCTTTGGAGAAAACGCCTTATGTATTTATCTAAGTCAAGATTGCACACAACGTGTGATCTACACTATTGTCTTTTATAAGTACTGCTGAATAGTGTTTACTGATTGTTGCAAATGGTCCATTTTGTGCTTTTCTGTTTGCTTCTCAAGACTCTTACTGCTCATGTTGCTACTTGCAATATATTTCTCAGAAAGAACCACAATTTGCTTGGTTTCCATACAATAGTCTCAAGGATTCTGATGCCCTGGACCATGTCCTGTACTATTAGCAAGAGTTTCAGTCCATGTTCTTACTTGCACACCTTCAGATTCTATCTCGTAGAAATTGTGCTGGGCCCTGGATGTCCTGATGCACAGTTGCTGAGAACATTCAGACAGAAATTCATCCTGATGTAAGTTACTCCCCCTTCTCATCCTGAACATTTGTCCCACGTTCCTTGCACTGTGCTTTCTTAGATCCACCCTTTTTTTCTGGAATAATTTAGAACAGGAAAAAGACCTGTATTTAGAAAATCCACAAGCAAGGCATAAAGACAATAAATCTGTCCCTTGCTTGCCCCACCTTATCTTTTAACCTTGACTTCTTGTAATAGAAACATCCAAAACAGTCAACCTTGGGCAACGGCTGACCTGTGAGGTTCTAAAATCTGCCACTCTCCCTCAGTCTGGACTGCTTATCGTTAAGAGACTTCCCTTCTTTACTTTGAGTCTGATTTACCTAACCAAAAATTGCTACTTTGTTCAAGCCATGGAGGCAGCAGGATTGCTCCAATTATAGAGGCAAACTAGGATTCCTGAGAAGTCTGTCTCAGCCCTATACATATGTCTTAGGAACTTTCCCACTGCTTAGAGTTGAAATGCTATCTACCGATCCTTGAGTCCGAAGAAAACTATATAGTCTCCATTGCCAATCAATCTTGTCTCTCTAATCACAGTTTGTTAATTCCTATCTGTTATCTGGTTCCTGAATGTGGAGTGGTGCTTCATAACCTTGTGGGTTTGAGGTCTGAAAGCATCTCCAGGAGTATAGAAGATAGATTTCATCCCAGTTTTATTAATGTACAGCAGAAATACTCCCATGGCTAATCATAAAAATGCAAAATGAAAGTAGGGAACACTGTATCTCAGTATTTGAAGGAGCTATTATTAAGCTGCTCAAGATAAGATAAAACTTAGGGCAAAGAGTGATAGCTTTTTAATTTGTGTAAAGCAACAAATGTCTCCAGTTGGCACTGGCAAAGCAAGGTTTGGCTACTGTATGTCCCTATATGCACTTAACCATAGCACAAACATGCCTTGAAAACACAATTTTCCTCCTTGGCTTTACAACACTGCCCTTATTTTGTCCCCAGTCCATGAAACAAGAAAGTCTTTAATTGTCATAACTTGCACTGGTATCAAAGTAGTATTTTCCCATTATTCTGACCCTGTCTAACAATACGTTAATAAAATCAATTAGGATTTGCCACCCATTATTTTGGAGGCAGAGTCAAATGACCAGCAATGAATGTGATCAGGAGTGTCTGTTGGAAGTGCTGGGAAATCAGGGCATATCCCCTCCCCTCTGGTTACTAGCTCATCCCTTCCCAGTGTTTGCCTTTTCCATTAGCCCTTTCTTTGGAGTCCTTGGGGTTCTCTGAGCTTGGTTCTTTTCTTGCAAACATTTCATTACCTGGCTAGGTAACATCTTCAGTGCTAAAATGGGATGAGGTTTGCTCTCTATTTATCTGCTGTGGCCTGCTTTGCCAGTGCTGGTGAGGGTTGGGGTTCTGTTTTGCTCATCTGGTAGTTCATTGATTAGCATATGTTGACTGCTTGATTGTGTGCCTGGTGGTGGGTGACCTTTGTGTATCTGGGTGATGATTGCTGGAGGTGATTGCTGGTGATTGACTGCTGGTGAGGCGATCTTCTGATTTTTTGTCTCTTTTGAATAGTATGTAGATGCTGTTTATCTCTATGTGTCTGTTAATTGCTGCTTTGTCTGAATACCTGGCTTTCAAGAATTCTCTTGCATATTTGGATTTGGCTTGGTCTAAAATGCTGACGAGGAACGCGGTGGCGCAGCAGCTTAATGACGCTGAAAGTTGCTGGCCAGAAATGGTCGACGCTTCAGCGGTTCGAGTCCAGCCTTCGCATTAACAGGGTGAGCTCCTGTTTCCTCCCCAGTTCCTGTCAACCCAACAGTTCGAAAACTCACGTGAGTAGATAAATGGGTACTCTCACTCCGGTGGGAGAAAAATGCTGGGGGCGCCTTGCAAAAGGAGTCGGGAGCAGTTGCCGGTAAGCACGAAAAACCATGCTCGCCCGAAAAGGGCGTGAAGCAATGGAAACCCCGCCTCCTGCGCTCGCCAGCTGGGCTCTGCTCTAGGAAGGAGGCTCTGCCAAACCACTTCCGAAACACCTTGCCTTGAAAACTGCAAGGACTCGTCCAAGCAGTCACTGCAGAGTCAGTAACGACTGAGCGCAGATAAAAAAAAAAAAAAATGCTGACAGTTTCCCACAGTTCCACAGTTTAAACGGAGGGATTTTTGTTGCTTATTTACCAGTTTCTCTATATATGTCAGTTTTAATCACTTTGCCTTCCCCCTACCCTAAGTAAGAGAGTGGTTGCCAATCAGCTTGTCAGTTTCAGTTCCCTGGCTCTATAGGATCTAGCTAGTTGCACAATCATGGTAGAGTCTGCCTTCCTCCTCTCTAGGGTTATTTCTGCCTTCCCTTTGTTTCCTTATTGCACAATTCTTTAAACCGAAAGGTGTCCAAATTGGACATGAGAGGACCCACCCATCTAGAGAAGCCAGATGGAAACCTGAATTCAGACTCTTCCCATTCCTGCTGCAGTGCCCTGATAGTTGAATGTTCCTTCCTCTGGCTGTTGACATATCAAAAGGAGACAGTAGTAAAGCCAGAGAAGAAAACCACATTGTCAGTAGCAAGTGGCATATCCACAGATCAGAACCACACCATTGGGTAGAGACTTAGAACAGACATAGAGGCAGTATAGGAATTGGCAGTAGAGGCAGCAAATTTTCATTATGCAAAGATCCAGCTCTCTGGAAAAGACTGTAATGCTGGGAAAGGTAGATGGACTCAGTTACAGTGGTGATGATGCACTGTTAGAAGACCTGAAAGTCCAGGCTAGGGACAGATTGTCATGGATAAAATCTATCTGTGTGGTCACTAGGAGTCGAAAATGACTTGATGGCACATAATTAATCAACTAACTGCTTTGAGCCAACTTGATGATATATAGAGAGCACAATGGGCAAAGCCGCTTTTTCAGCACTAGGACCCCTTGACCTAAGCTTCCACATCCTCCCTAAACATCTTTTCTGATAAATGGAGCATTGACCCATGAATGGCATGCTAGAAATGGCTGGTCATAAAGAGTGGGAGACAAAATATTTCCAGTCCATATCAAAATACACTTTGAAAAGCCCATTCTCTCAAAAAGGTATGCACTTTGAAACACATTTCATTCTAAAGCACACTTTTAAAAACTTTTTTAAAAAATGAGCCAAGAACTGATTTGCAGAATTATGAGACATAATGGCATTCAAAAGATATTTATGTTCAAAACCTTATGTTAGTCTGGGGAGGGCGGATCACACCACTTTGCAACAAAAACTCTCTCTCATAAGTAAAAATGTGATTTGTGATTAGAGAATCCATGTGGTTATTTGGCTGCAGATTTTTGGAGAGTTTGGAAATGAGATGAGTGCTTTCAGCTGAATCTCATGAGGGGAAGAGGAAGAGAATAAGGCCTTCTTTTGTGGCCTTTCCAAACCTACACATGATAGAATAATTACATTGTCAACAAAATGCATGGCAGACTTTTGTTCCTTGGCTGGAATGGTTGTTGTGGCATATACACCTACTGTATATGTCCATTGATGTGTACTTCTGACATCCACAACAACGTTCCATTAATGGTGATGGTTGGGAGCTTGAAGCCTGAAATGATACTGGCTTGTCTTCTCATTGTGTTCATGCAGTGTGCTTCGTTACAGAAGATTTGGGTCAGATATCAGGGTCTCTGGTCATAAAGAAGAAGAATTTATATATATAGCCTCTTGATACTAAATTTATCCCATCTTTTGTTGTTAAATTTAGGTGCAGAAACTAAATTTAAGCTCAGCACTAAAAGAAGGAACCATTTTTTTCCCCTTAATGGAGGGAAAACTCTGTGACTGGGTTCCTTTATCATGCTAAACTTACAGATGGTTTGTTAGACAAGCTATATCTGACCACATTTCCACAGCATATTAAGCCATAAACCATGTTTTCAAAACCAGAAATATTGGGTTCACATAATATGTTAAGCCAAAACAACAAAACACATTATATGCATAACTGCAGGGAATGTTTGAATACACAGTATAGATATCTTTCATTAAATTTGAAATACAGTTAAGTATAGACTTAGTAACAATATTCATATAAGACAGGAGTAGGAAGCCTGGTGTCTTCAAGGTACTTTGAACTAAAGTTCCCATGATCTCTGATAATCAGCCATGCTAACTTGATTTTTATGGGATTTTTTTGTGGTTTAAAATATCTGGAAGTTGTTTATCTCTGATGTAAAAACAGAACTAGACCTTATGAAAGAGTTGTGGTTGCTGTTGAAAACAACAGTTCTGTATCCCTTCCCTTTTCTTAGAAACAAACAGTAATATAAAGCACATGATCATTTGCATGATAATCAGGCCAGGTCAGTACCCACCACTTGTCCCTGTCCTCCCCAGATTGCCCTTACTGACTCCCCCAAAAGCTTCCAGATCTCTGCATATTGTCAGATAATACCCTTCAGGCAGAGATTTAATGTTCCATGTGGTCTGCGTTTAATCTCATACTGCTTTGTTTATTTGGAACCTTTCCTGGTAAATCACTGTCCATATTTTAGAGATTCCATTTAAAATGTTTTAAGTGTATTTTGCAAAGAGATGCCATTCCTCTGTTTTTAGCTGCATTCCCTGGATCTTTAGAAACTGAATCTGAAATGCAGGAGGAGTACTACAGGGCACAGGCATGCTGGATTATACATATGAAGATCATGCCCTTGCTGCCACTGGTGAGGTTCATTTTGATAGATTAGTATGTGTTAGCATCTGTTTATGATATATCTTTAATAAGAACAGAAAAGCATTTCTTTCATTTTGTAATCAGCATTGGGCAGAATTTTGCAGAATAAAGGAATATATCAAAAAATCCATAGAAATAATGTGTAACAGTAGGTGGAGAACATATTACCAGAACTTCCAGATTTGGGTTGCAAAAATCAAGGCAATCAGTAGATGGTAGAAAAATGGCACAGAACGCTACCTCTTTCCTACCATCTGATAGTCATTTGGATTTTTGCAGCCCAAATATGGGAGCCCTAACCAATACAGTGGTACCTCAGGATACGAACTTAATCCGTTCCATGACTCTGGGCATATCCCGAGTTGGTCTTAACCCGACGCAAATTTCCCCATAGGGTTCAATGTAAATCCGGTTAATCTGTTCTGCCCTCCGAATTTGGTCGCACCCCGAAGCAAATTTTCCCATAAGGTTCAATGTAATTACCGTTAATCCATTCTGATGTCCGCGGACCACGCGTCAGGGGCGGGAAAACGGCCGGGCGCCACGTGGCGGGGCGGGAAAATGGCCAAGGACCACGTGTCGGGGCGGAAAAATGGCCGCGGACCACGTGTCAGGGTGGAAAAATGACCATACCCCGAGGCAGAGTTTGCACATCGAGGTAAATTTTTGCGGCCGGAGCTGGTCATAACCTGAAAAGTTCGTTAGTGGAGGCGTTCGTATCCCGAGGTACCACTGTACATTCTGTGAGAGTAAGAAATCTGATGAATTCTCAGTTGTCTCAACATAACTGTTGAATGCAGATTTGAAACAGTATGGTCTTAATCTACAGTTTGGGCTTGTAAATGCCTTCCTTGCTGAATGTGAGTTTTTGCTTTCATTATTATGTTGTAAGAGTCCTTGGTGGTCTCTGAGTTTGGTTGTTTGCTTGCAGATGTTTCATTACCCGGCTAGGTAACATCATCAGTGCTACTGAGTATGGGGTTTGCTCCCTATTTATATACAGTGGCTTGTATACAGTTTATATACAGTATTGGTGGGGATGTGGTTTTCTCCTTGGTAGTTCCTTGATTAGGGTATTGTTTTCTGCTTGATTGTTTGTCTGGTGTTAATCTCTGCTAATCTGGGTGTTGGCTGCTACAGAGGATCTGTTCTGGTCTTTTTGTTTCCTTCTTAGCTTTTTTGTCTCTTTTGAATGGTACGGTTTATCTCTATTGTCTATTGATGGCTGATTTGTCTGAATGCCAGGCTTCCAGGAATTCCCTAGCATTTTTGGATTTAGTTTGGTCTGGGATGCTCACAGTTTCCCAACTGAAACTGTGGTTAAGAGTTTTGTGTTGTGAGATTAAGGAATTTTCATTGTGTCTTCTGACTGCTACTTGGTGTTCATGGATGCGCTCTGCTAGTCTTCTGCCTGTCTGTCCTACACAGTGGCTGTTACAGTCCTTACACTGCATGTTGTAGATAATTCCTGTTTTTTCTTGTTGGGGTGCTGGGTTTTTTGGTTTTCTTAAGATATTTTGGAGGGCTTTAGTTGGTTTATGTGCTACAGTGATGCCATGTGATTGTAATAGTCTGATGGTTGTTTCTGAGATGTTTTTGATGTATGGTAGTGTTACCCTTTTCATAGCTTATGTTGGTTGTGCTGTAGTGGGCTGTGTGGTCAGGCACTTTTTGATAAAGTTGTGTGGGCTCCATTTTGTTGGAAGATGTTGTATAGATTATCTTTTTCTAATGTTCTGGGTTGCTGCAGTATGTTTGTGCTGCAGTATGTTTGAATAATGTTCTTACGCAGCTCCTCTTGTGGGAGGTTGGGTTGTTCCTTTGGTAATGGAGAACTTGGTCAGTGTGGGTTGTTTTTCGATAGACTAGTGTTTCTAATTTGCTGTCGTTTCTTCTGCTGATCAAGATACCCAGGAAAGGTAGTGTGTTGCTGTTTCCTTCTTTCCTTGTGAATTTTATTCCTTTGAAGATGCTGTTGATTGTGGCATGTGTCTTCTCTAGTTGTTCCTTTTTGATTATGACAACAGTGTCATCTACATACCGGATCCATACTTTTGGTTGTATGTGTGGGAGTGCTATACTTTCTAGAGGCTGCATTATGATCTCTGCTATGAGTCTTGAGAATGGTGATCCCATGGGTGTTCCTCTGATTTGTTGGTATATTTGTCCATCAGACTGAAAGTAGGTAGTGAGGCAGAGGTTAATGAAGTCCACAATTCTGGGTATTTTGATCTTAGTCTATTTGGCTAGGTTGGGTGTGTTGTGTAGTACTGCTGCCATGGATTCTTTTGCTTGTTCTGGATCTATGGATGTAAAGAGTGCTGTGACATCAAATTAAACCATAATTTCATCTTCTATTTTTAGGTCTTCGATTTTCTGGAGGCACTGTAGTGGGGAGTTGATAGAATATTCACTTTTTTCTGCAAGATGTCCAAGCTTTTTAAAAGTTTTTTTTGCTATGTTGTATGTTGGATTACCTGGTAATGGGATACAATTGGATGAAGAGGTATGTTGGGCTTGTGTATTTTTGGGAATCCATAGAAGCATGGGTGGAAGAACATTACTGTTCTTCTATGTGATTTGACTTTTCTTGGTTAGGTCGTTGAGGGTTCTTTTGGTCAGGTCATCCAGTTTCTGTATTGGATTGGTGTTTATTAGGATGTAAATTTCTTTGTCCTCCAGTAATTCTTTGGTTTTTTGAATGTATTGTGTTCTGTCCATGACAACTGTTGTTTGGCCTTTGTTTGCTGGGAGGATAACCTATGCCATAAACTATATTTAATGAGCATCTAGTTCACCATACTAGAATGCTCTGTAATTTGATAGGTATAGTCTTCCACGTACTAAGCTTTATGCTCCCCTACACCTATCTAATGTTCCTACCCCTCCTTTTAGATTCTTTTAGACTCTTGGTTTTTATATATACTTTCTGTTTTAATATATTTTCTAGCTTTCCATAATTTTTTTAGACTCTGATATATCTTCTATGCTTTTTAATTGACTGTGCCCCTCCCTCCTTATGTTGGCCTATGACCATAATAAAGATTTGATTAGAAATTAGGGTGTTAGTCTTGTGGGTTACTGAGCTCATGACATGGTTCTTATGGACTATGTCTTCAGCAACTGAAACAAACAGTACCAATAGTTCCTATGAGATGAATAAATAATATTTACAGATCCTTGTATCAGTATTAGTTTACATGAGAAAGATCAATCATGCATAAAAATCATGAAAGGTGTTACAGAAAAAGTAAGAAATAAGATATTCAGAATGGAGAAAGGTGATAGGCATTCCATACTTGGAGGCCTGATTTTGCTCTGACTTTTGGGAATCAGAAACATTCTGAGACATGAAAGCTATGGCTTGTTAAGTCAAGATCTTGTTTGTTTGGTTTTGACTTAGCCTGTTGTCTGAATCCACCCAATTATAGTTTATTGGATAACTATAGTTCAGATTTGACTTAGTACAATACATGAAGCCAGCCCTTTTTAATTATGTCTCAAGCAGTTGTTTCCCCATATATAGGAAAATGTCAGTGAGAGGAAGATTTCTCTTGAGGGGTATCTATAAGCAGATTGGAGTCCCATATCTTTTTTCCTCTTGGAAATGCAATGAAACAGCCTATGCTTCATGAATATACAGCTTTTATTTTAGTCATATGATTGAAAGAACAGCATTATATGGGAAGATGGGACATCCATCCTGCTGTGGAATTCATGAGCTAGATTCCAGCAGAATTCAGAAACCAACCCATAAGTTTTGGTATGTGCTCTGGCAATGTACTTTCCTTTATATTTCAGCAAATCAAATAAAATACAAGAGAAAGAGTGAGAGAATTAATGTGATTACTGATGGAGTGAAAAAAGAAGCATGTGATCATCACATTTGTTATGTGCTAGTTCATAATCCTATAAATCCCAAATCAGGCATTTGTTCTGTATTGCTTAGCACTTCAATTATCTTCCATCTATTCAGTGGATTTAGCCATTGTACATTTTTCAAAAGAACTCTTCTGTTAAAATATCACGGTATGCTCAGCTTTGTTGCCCATTTTTTCCTTCATATATCTATTCTTCCACCCCTATATGGTCCAGTGAGTTTTTAAAAAAGAATTGTTAGATGAGCTGCTGTTGACCTGGGGCAATTTTTTGTTCTAATAACCTGAGATTTAGTCAGCTGCATAAATGACAGTGCAAAAAGAAAAAAAAATCATGAAAACTACTATAGAAGATTCAGTCATAATGGCCAGCAAAATCTTTTTCAATGTTCAAGGCTATATTTTCTTCACCCCTGTCCTAGGTGCTTTTACATTGGTGGGCTTTCCTACTAGTGATAAGGAAACAACTCCAAGGGCATGTCAACACCACTAGTTTCCATTTTCTAATCCCTCACAAGCAGTTTTAAGCTAATTTGTGACTATCTTCATGTGTACTGACCTTGAAACACTGAAAGCAGGCAAAATACCATGAGTTGTTCAGTAACCTTTCCAGTTGATTAGGATATGAGTGCAAAGAAAATCATTCAAGTCCTGCCCCAAGTTATCAGCTGTCATTAAGTAACCCCAAAATTCTCACTTTATACAAAAGATTTATTTATTTATTTATTTATTTATTTATTTATTTATTTATTTATGCCCCCTTCCCATTGATGATTTTGATACATTTAATATGCATTTATCTGACCATATTGGAAAAAAAAATATCTGAGGGTTACTATGAGAGAAAGCTTCTTGTCTGCAAAGCCACCATTACTCATGTAACTGAAAGCACTTGTAAGTAGTGAGGGTAAATTTCTAGTATTTAGGCAATTTTGCATCCAGGTGTCCCCCCCCCCCCCCAGAACTATAATCATGGTTGCATGCTGCTACAGTGGCTAGAGAGCAAAAATGTTCTAAAAATGCTTACTAAAAACTGGAAGCTGAAATTCTAAGGGATGGGGAACAAATCTGATTGCTTTCAGCCCAGGAGTCCAAGGACAAGGTTTTGTCAATAGAAAAACAAGCTCTACTGAGCTTCAGCAATTCAAAGAGAAAACCATCTTTGCTCTGGCTTCAAATAAACTGGTTCAGAGACAGAAATAAGACTCAGTTCCTCAAACCAGCCAATCACATGAGTTTAGATAGATCTGCAGCTGGTCCTGAAATGGTGCAAAGTGCTCTGGTGGAAGTGCTCTAAAATTATTCCAGAAAACAGCTCGCAGGAACATCAAGATCCAGACAACAGTAGTAGCAACTCTCATTAACTTCAAGATCCAAATAATAATTGAATTGATAACCAGTATCATGAGCCCTCTGGAGGAATTCAGCAGACGAAGCAGAGTCCAAAACTTCCTAAGCCTAAATCCAGTGAAGAAAGTGCTGCTATGGACATCTCCAGCAGTAGTGAAGTTTTATCCAATTTCAATTCCTTGATGCTGAATTGAGGAATGCAGACCCTGAAAACATCAGAGTCGGAGAGGTGGCATATTCAGGAGTGCTTCCTTGCAGGGAAAACTTCTTTGAGAGTAAAATATACATTAGTGTGTAGGATCTTGATATCAGGTAGTCCCGCTAACTAGTTAATTCTTATAAACAGCAGCTAAGATTGTGCAGAAAGATCTGATGAACCTTCCATCGGTAGCAATCCTGGAAAGTGTTTAGTATCAAACAAGTTTATTTGTGGTTGTCCCTTGGTTGCTCAGCTTCGGCCCTTTTGATTTCTCTGTGCCCCAACTCTGCCTCTTGACCTTCTTAAAAATAACCCCATAACTGCCACATTTCAGTTCTCTCTTGTTTGGCTGACTTTTGAATTGAGTTCTGAGTTCTGTGTTCTATATTTCTGGATTGCTGACTATTGCCTTAAGATGATGTCTTGTGTATTGGTTCGTGATAAACGCTGGAGGCCTTCCATTAAGCCTAATTCAATCATTTTCCTGAAAGTGTTTAAACGATGGGTTTGTGCATGCTAGCCTTGCATCCACACCCACAGGTCTTGCCTGCCACTGCCTCTTCCACTCCTCCACCTCTTTTTAAATTCAGAGGAGAAATAGCAGTATTCTCTCTGTGATCTAGAACTTGAATACAGAAGTGTCCAAAGTCACAAGAAGGTTGGAGTTTTCCTTTTGAGCCAATTTTATTTCAGCTCTCTTGTTCAATGCATGAAGATCTGAGTAAGTGCTGGACAGGTGAGGTAGGCCAATCTATGAAATGAGCCTGGCATTCGGTTTCAAGCTTTCACTAGTTCAGGGAAAGATTTGAGAACACCTTTTTCTTGTCATCTGAGTCACATCAGGGCTGTGCAGTGGTGGAAAGCAACTTGAAAGTGGTCTAAAAATGGTTCATTAAACTCATCTGAATCATGTCACGATGGAGGCACTGTGAATAGCTGGTTGTTTAGGATACTCATCTTCCTGAAACTGTTCTGAACCACATTGCAGTTAAAGTGGGTTTGTAACTTGGAAATGCATCTAGATTTTTTTTAATCACGAGAAGCCTTAGTGGTCTTGGTTGTACCCAATGCCTTTTACCGCTACCAGTACTCTTCTAACTGCAGCGGTTCCTCAGCACGAGTCACTTAGCTACAGTGATTCATGAGAATCTCCTTGGTGGTTTACTATAACCCAGTATTTGTAATGCTGCTCTGAAACTTGACTTGGGAATTTCAGTTAGTGAAGAATTTAGTCATCATCACACTGTAGGTTTGTTCATATCACTTATCTGAACAAATCTACTCTAGTTTTCTGTTTCCTTTGGGTCTGAATTTAAGGGCCTGATGCTTACCTTTAAAGTCCCTAGTGGCTTAGGATTAATTTTATTTATTTACTTATTTAAATTTATATGGCTGCCTGTCTCATCATCATGACTCTGAGTGGCTAACAAAAGTTAAAAATACAGCGTAACAACAACAACAGAATAAGTACAAAATCGGCAACTGAGATAAAACCACAAACATCAGCATAACCATCTCATGTTGCTGCCATTTGTTATGATCCCCAATGCCTGGTGATATATCTGAAGGAGAGCTTCTACAACCATATCATATCAGCCTGCTCGTGTGTCTCAATGCTGAGTCAGCCTGCCCAGATCATAGCGTGAACAAGCATGTTTTTCATTGATAATATGCTATGTCAGCAGTGGAGCCCAACTTTCTAAAGAGGTGTGCCCGATGGCTACTTTACAAATATTTAGAGCCCAACTTAAGCCATGGTTATTAACCCAGGCATCTAAAGCTGTATGCAATGCCTCATTTTGTTACTGTAGATGATTAATGGAGTTTGTTTTATGGTGCTCAAGTTATTGTTTTGTTAAATAAAATCTTGCATATGCTAGCTGGTTAGAATATGTAGATCCATCTAAGTAAAGTCGGTAGCAGAAATAGCATGTCATCTGTTTTTTTCTATCAAATTTTCTGCAAACTAAAAAAATGGGGGAAAAACCCACGGCCCTTTTGGGGGGGTTATATATCAGAGGTGTGAATTTCCCTGATATATGCAACCCCTATTTCTATTTTCCCCTACGTTTATTTTTTTACCATTTTTTTTTCTGCAGAAATTTTAACCTGAGAAATAGTTCAAGGTGGAATTTGAGTGGATTCTGTGAATTACATATTTGTATTGTAAGTCAGTGTTTCTCAACCTCAGAAACGTTAAGATGTGTGGATTTCAGCTACCAGAATTTCCCAGCCAGCATGCTGGGAAAAATGGTTAAAAAAGCAACAACACACACAATTTGAATAAGGCTTCCCCAAAAGAGGAATAATGTGACAAGAGAGGGAGTGATTTCCTCAAAACAAAAACCAGAAAACAGAGGGGGGACATGGCAATAGGAACAATGGAAAAACATATGAGAAGTTCAATGTGAGAAAAGATTTTCAGACTCTTTTAAGAAACTGACTGAACAAACTTCTCTTTTGGTAGTGAGCCAAAAGCCTGAATTAGAACTTCTAAAAACAGATGCCATCATCTATTTTGTTTCACTAAAAGGATGATTATCTTTATTCTTTTACTTTGTGTTCTGGCCAATTTAATTTACCTGCATGACTTTTTGTGTAGAAAGTCAACATAGCATAACAAGATTAGCAGTTGAATAGTTTGCCCTCTATGTCAAACTTTGCAATTTCCCTCTTCTCCTTCTCATCCAGATTTTTTACTTGAGTTAACATACAAGCACTTGTCCAACCAAGAGCTATCCATTAAGGCTGCAATCTGAACCACCCTTGTGGTAAATCTAATTAAATTAAATGTGAATTAGGGTCACATGATATCCTTAAAACACTATGGGAGTTGTCACAAATGATGTCAAGGAGTTATTGGTTGTCAGTCGTCAGTGTACTGCTAGTATGGGCTAACATATAAATCAAGTTTAAAATTGGATTGTGGATGTTCATTACATTACAGCTGTACAATCTGAAATGAAAAAAATCCAAACATCTAATATGTGACACGGGAAAATATCACTCATATTTATACAGATAAACAAGTTTTAAAAAAACAGCAACAGTGATTTTTAGCTTTCAGAAAAGTAGCTATGTTAATCTGTTGCAACAAGTCTTGTGGCCTTTTAAAGACCAGAAAGTCTTATGGCCTTTTAAAGACCAATATATCTTTATTATTTATTAAGTATTTATTATTTATTAAGTATCTTTATTATTTCTAAGTATTAAATACCACAGAAGTGATATATTGGTATCATTATGGTATATATTTTCCTTTTTTCCCCCTTAGAGCTGAACAGGAACCATAAAAAGGTGAGTTCCAAGGTAGACTTAAGGATACGGCTCCTTGGTGCATAGTGATCTCAGTTCCTTTGAGGGAGCAAGGCTGGTTTCTTAGTAGTGATAGTGCAGCCTTTCTGAAGAGTTCTTTCCCACCAAATGTGGAGGTGTAGGCCAGCTTTGGTCTCACATTCATTGTCAGTTATGAATGTTAGAACATTGTCTATACTCAGACTTTAAATCAGTCTTATTAGAGTTGATGGAGGCTGTAGTTTTATATATCTAGAGATACCAGATTGGGGAAGATGATCTTCCTCAAAGATATGCTAAGTGCAGAAATCCTGGCAGTTGCTCTTCTGTGTGTTTTTTCTGTTTGTAAGACCACTTGTCATTTTAAAGGATATTGATAATCCTGGTGGGGAAAAGAAATCAAAGGCTTTCAGTGTTAATTCTCTTCTTTTTCAGGGTGTTAGTGCTGGATATTTATAGCAGTTGACCCAGTCCCTCATAAGTCATGCTCTGTTTCTTGGATTTTCATTTCTCATCACTTTCTTACCACAGTGTAACTGATTGATTCTTCTCTGGACAATAGAGGTAAAAATGGCAATGAATTTAATCTAAGACATCATCTTTAGGCTTAGGTTTCAATGTTCCTGTATTCAGATCAGTGAGGACAATGTAGATGATAATGAGAGAAGCTAAACCGCATCCCTATTCAACAGAATTTGGGCACCTTCGAGTTGAGTAAATAAATAAATAAATCTGGAAAAAATTGGACCTGCTTCAAGAGAGAACTAACCAACAGCTTCACATGAATCATCCCTCTTCTCATCCATTATTTATTTGCCTTGACAACCATACTGTGTTGATACAGGATGCCATTTTAAAGGATTTCCTTATCAAGGTACTGGGGACTTCTCTTTGGCAGAGTCAGAGTGGAAGGATACTGCAAGATGACTCTTGCTATATGAACCAACTGATATCTGAAGCAGGGCCATCTACAGGTCAAAAAGGTCACGTTGGTGGTCACAACTACGAGATTAAAGCCATAGCCCATTTTTATATGTACAGCTTTTTCAAGACCAGAGGCTTAGTGCATCCAAATTTTGGAAACTCCTCTTCTACTATTAGACATTCAGATTCATTTATGTTCTTCAGATCATCTGGACTTTGATAGATAAACTGAGAGAATGACCAAATATTAGAAAACGGTACCTGAGATGCTATATCTCATATCAGCAGGACAATTGGACCCAATACAGTGGTACCTCGGGATACGAACTTAATCCGTTCCGTGACTCTGGGCGTATCCTGAGTTGGTCGTAACCCGACGCAAATTTCCCCATAGGGTTCAATGTAAATCCGGTTAATCCGTTCCGCCCTCTGAATTTGGTCGCACCCCGAAGCAAATTTCCCCATAAGGTTCAATGTAATTACCGTTAATCTGTTCTGGCGTCCGCAGACCACGCGTCAGGGGTGGGAAAATGGCCGGGTGCCACGCAGCGCGGCGGGAAAATGGGAGGGCACCGCGCGGCGCAGTGGAAAATGGCCGTGGACCACGTGTCAGGGGTGGAAAAATGGCTGCAGACCATGTGTCAGGGCGGAAAAATGACCGTACCCCGAGGCGGAGTTCGCACATCGAGGTAAATTTTTGCGGCCGGAGCTGGTCGTAACCCGAAACGTTCATTAGTAGAGGCGTTCGTATCCCGAGGTACCACTGTAGTTACTTCTTGCAGAATTTGCCTATAACAATTCAATACTTTCCTTCATAGGCATGGTTCCCTTTCAGAGGACTTATGGTTACTACCCCTATATCTTGTTTTCTAAAACTCCTGCATCTACAGTTCCTCACACCTTGAAATTTCTGCAGGAGAGACAGGCGGTTTAGCTTCTCTTAAAGCAACAGGCTGCAGATAAGCCTACTGCAGACATACGCAGGCAAGAGAATGTCAGGTTTGCCAGGGGAGATTTGATGTGGCTTTCCACCAAGTTTTTACTTTCTACCCACTCATTCAAAACTCAAAGTTGTTGGCCTCTGCAGATTAACCCAGTGGCCTTTCATGTATAATCACCTGCTTCTTTGAAAGTTCATCCAGTCCTCTATCCGTCACTGCTTGTGTGTGAGGAGCACCCCCTGCAACATGCCGTTTTTCTTTTATTTATATTAATTAAAACAATTAAAACAAACGTCAAGTGGGGCAGGGAGCTAGTCAGTGCAAGGGGAGGTATTTGTGATCACACTGGTATTTCTGAATAACACAATACCTGCTCCAGATGATTTTTCTTTCACTCACTGACTAGATCCAGAACTGTTTAGCTCCAAGAGATCATTGCATCAAATGCTCTTAAGCATGCCTTTCTCCTTCTTCTACCATAGACTGTTCTAACTGATTCTCTCATGGTGTGTTGGATTACAATTCTGGGAATGATCTGACAGGTATTTGGGGTAGTGGGTTACAGAAGCCTCCTCTGCTATATAATTCCACTGAACCCTTTATTTTTTCTCCTCAACCCTTGCAGAATATCGTGACTTTTTAAATTCCTTCTTACAAATGTTACTGCCTTCTTCTTTTTTATTTATATTTATTTATATATATATATATATATATAAAATAAATATATATATTTTGCTGGATTTCACAGTATTCAATTCTTATCTCTTCACGTACGAAAAACAGGGTGGGTGGAGGAACTACCCAATGCTTTTATGCAAGTCCAGTCTCTGTGATGGTGTCAATTCCTGTATGTAAAAGCTAGAAAATGACACATTTGTGGGGATTTTTGTCTGTCTGTCTAAACTACTGAAAATTGATGGAAAAAGATGGGCAATTTAGAAACATAAAAAACAGATCTATAGAATATGGAATGAAGGGTAAAACAATTTTGGCATGCAAGAATGTCTTAGTAAATATTACACAGTTACACATATCTTTATCCTTGAAACTAGCAAATTAAATCTTTCCTCTTAGTCTTTGGTAGTGTTTTATTTTGTTGTTCCTGCTGAAAGCAGCTTTAGCCAGAAATATGAATATCTGGTGCACCCTATGCAAAGGAACAGCCTATCTTTCTAAAGATAGCTGGTTGTTGTCAGTGGAAAAATACCCATTATTGAGGCCTGATAGAATTGCTTTTTTTATTCTTTCCAACCTGACAGACTCAGGGGCTGACAATTCTCTGCCTGTCTGTCAGCAGAATAACTTTCCATAAACAAAACAGGACTGCACCACCACATCCCTTGATGGTTCTCTCTATGACAGACTGTTGGGCAGAGGCTTGGAATGTCTCTGATGGTTCCATTCAGCATTCCCATCCTTCTTTAGTCTAACTCATGTGGTGTAGAGCATATGCAGCCTGCCCTGTGCTTCCCAGTGTACACGTATAGAAAGACACATACACATGAGAGCACTGCAAAATCACACAGACATACTAGGCAACACATATACACTTGTCCTGATGAGCTACACACACACACACAGAGTCCTTGGGAGAAAGAATACAGACACACACAGATGCAACTCATTGTTTCATGTCACAGAAGTAAATGTAGATGCCTCCTGTGGCCACTGCTGGCAAAGGTGTTGGAAAGAATTCCAAAAGCCATGCTGTGCATGTTTTTCCTGCTTGTTTTCTAATGTGGCTTACCTACAGTGGTGAATTAATGAACCAACTTCTCCCTGAACTCTGAACAGGTTCTGTTTACGATACCACCATCCATAGTGTCTTGCTGTACAAAATTTACGTCCCCTCCTCAAAAAGATATATGAAGTTTACAAGTTATGTTTAGCAATGGAGAAGACAATACGGGAAGGGACAAGAAGGGATACATGTGAACCAAAGCAGTGGTCCAAATGTATATATTCATTTCATGTACCCAAAGAAAAGAAAGAATTAAAAAAAACAACTCCTGGGGGAAAATCACAAATGGGACCATGGTAAATCAGAGATTTTAATTCTTTCCCTTGACTTTTATAAAGTCCAAAAGAAATATCAGGGTGGAAAAGGGATTTTTAGGGGTGGAAATGGAAGAACAAAGGTTTCAAAACCAGTCTTCCAAACTTGCAGGATGCATTATGCCAGTGTTGTCCAAACTTGGCCACTTTAAGATGAGTGGACTTCAACTCCCAGAATTCCCCAGCCAGGCTGGCTGGGGAATTCTGGGAGTTGAAGTCCACTCATCTTAAAGTGGCCAAGTTTGGACAACACTGCATTATGCTAAACTACTTCTATTGCAATAGAGAACACTCAGGGCAGTGCCCTTTTTTTGGGGGGGGGGCTTTCCCCCTTGAACTGCTTGAAGAAAGGCTTCATTAACCAGCTAAACCAGTCTGGCCAAAGACCAGGGCAGAACTGTAAAAGGAGGGCTGCCAGCTCTACAGTACCACTTCCAGCGCTGCAAAAAAGCGGGGGATTCGGTTCTTGCCTTCCACCTGCCCACAAAGAGATTGTAGTGTGCTCCTGGGGAAGCAGAATTGGCCCTTTGCTTCTCTAAGTTTGGTGCAAGCTGGTGCCACAGACAGTTGCTCTAGCAGAAGGTAAGAGCCCCTTCTGAAGCATTGTGAATGTATGGCTGCCAAACTTGACTGCAGGATGAGCGATCTCTTTAGGATGGCCCTAAACATCATGAAAGGCAAAATTAAATCTTCATCAGCATTCTTTCAACCTGTGAGAGATTGCCTGAGCTCCCCTAATTTAAGCATTATAAAAGATACCGTACATATGCATGTGCACACATGTCACAGAAGTGGTCCCTCACTGTTTCTTCTGAGCCTTTTTTCCTTCCCAAACTAGCTTATAGTCCTGAGATTTCCAATGGTCTCCCATCCAAATACAAACCATGTCTAGTCTTGCTTCACTTTTCAAGGAGAGCCAGACTAGCTAAGCGCTGTCCCCAAGCTGAGCTACATTCTATTGCTGCCATACAAAACTGAGCTGAAACCTGAAAAAAGCAAGTTATGCTTGCATACATGGCAAATATATGAAGGATTCTTCAATCTTCTTCCTTGCTTTGTACTAATTTCAGTTCCTTTCTCCTTAACAGAAAGGTGTGCAACTGGAGACCCAGGGAATACAAGTACATCACACTTTTTTTGTGTGGCCTACCAATCATGATTGCTTGGAAATAGGACGCAATGAAAATAGTCATTTAAATCTTAGATTTGACACAGAAAAACATTGAAAAGTTGCTCCCCACAAAACTTTGGAAAAATGGAGTGGGGGTGGGGGGGGAGGAGAGAGAGCGAGAGAGCGAGAAGGAAAATCTAAGCCTTGCCTAGATTTGTGAGCTGGCCTCACCCACTTTACAAAAGATGGCCACCCCTCCTATGCTCACTGTGGCCCCTTGTCCATCTTTGTAGCTAATGTCATATAAAAAAGAGATCACTTTGTGCCTTTTTATACACATCAGGGAAAAAAAGGGGGGAAAATCCAACAAAGCAAAACCAGAAACAAAAGCACCTTTTTCCAAACCTTTGTTTACTTGGAAGCAGGAAATAATTTACAGGGGAAGTTTACTGGTTGTTCTTTGCCGTCAGCTAGGAACAGGAAGTTACTGTTTTGTTTCCGTTTGTAAGAATGTAAGAATGGCAAGGAAGCACTTACCAAGCCAGCCAAGCTTTGCTCAAAGGAAAATGACAGGGGGCAAGATAGAAGGTCAAGGTGACTTGCTTGTGAAAAACTATCCCTGCCTAGCAGGAGCAGAAAATGAGGCTAAATGAACCCTGGTTTAGTTCAACAAATAAGCCAAGGCTTACATTTAGGAGCAAGAGAAGGTGGGAATCCCAGGACACCCTGGAATAGGACTGTAGCGTGATGGTTACAAGATGCATCAGCTTTCGTGAAGAAAACCTACCAAATAGAGACATTCTGCTTATGTTGCCTTGCATCTGAGAGTTGAAGAAGGAGGAGCATATGTGCAATGAAACGAAAGACACAGCTCAAATCCAGGGTTCAAAGAGGTAACTTCCCAGTCCAAGGTTGGGATTGATCGATTGAAGTTTGTTTGGTGTTTTTTTTAGTTCTTTTTTATTGCCTACTCAACCCAGGGGAGTTATCTGGAAGTGCCTACTTTTCCAGCTCTCAAAGTTCTTCACAGCAATGGAATGGGAAAAGAGTTTGCAGCCTCACCCTGCAAATAATTGGCTGGCTATGCAGAAATAAAGAGCATTATAGTAGTTTGGGGATAATTGTGACTTCCAGTCAGACTCCTTTCCTAATATTAAGGTTCTGCTTCCCCTTTGGATGATTCTTTAATTTAAAACCAGACTAGACCCTCTTCTCCAAAGGACACCTGGCTACCCTAGTCAGCACCCTTTTCTATTCTGAAGCCCTAATCAAATAGTTGTAATTAAGACACTTTGCCAGACTTGCAGAATGACACTGAAGTTCAATAGAAGTTGGATTCACAGCCTTTCAGAGGGAGGATGCCTTCAGATACAGAGGGCTGCCCTCCGCCAAGTAGGCCATGTAGCTCCTCTGAAGTATGTCTTTGCAACCATTCATCAGCCTTATAATGATAAAAAAAGAATTCAGATGTCATAAAACTGAAATGATGCAACCCAAATCCCACTTGAACTGCAATCTGGAGTGAGCTTTGTTGAATACCAAGGTCTTACTGCTTCTGATTGCAGAGCCTGGGGCATCCTAGGTGAAGCGTCTTCTGGTGGTTCAGCTTTTGAGATCACGGTATGTTGATCTCCTTGGGGGCATCCTTTTGTCTTTTTGTTTTTGTTTGCCTTGTTTAAGGCTTCCTAAATGGCATAAGTGCTGCATTCAGTCTGTGTTTGTAAAACAGTCCTAGGCTGCAGTACTGAATGTTTATTCAGCTCAGAATATCAACTGCAACTTGTTTGGGGATTTGTTAACTCCCAGGACCATTAAAAATAAGAGACAGCAAAGTTCCCGATACCTTGCTAAAGACCTAGTTTGTCACTGTGTGTGCATGTCTGTGGATCCAGAGATTCATCACAAAGGACAACATTTATGCATACTGAGCTGTCCCCAGCTACACCATTTCATGGAGAAATTTATTGTGTGAACTATCCCATCATTATTAATTGTTGCGTCAATTTTTTTTCATTGCAGCAGCATATTATGTAGCCGCCAAAAATTTAGGAACTGCTGCTAGCTGAAGCACTGATTGCCCTATTGGGCTAACAAATGATGTAATTAATGTGCTTTTTATTATGCAAATGCCCAATTAGAGATAAATGCTGCCTGGATCCCAGATCCACAACATGGTATCCATGAGCACTAATATGGCCACAGATGGTGCCTTTCAGAACTTTCCCACCAGACTTGTTCATTTTGTAAAAATAAAAGTGGCAAAGTGAAGTGCCAACCTATATCATCATCATCATCATCATCATCATCATCATCATCATCATCATCCCCCTGGGCACCTTGACATTTTTTAGGAAATAAAAGTGGTAGGTGGCTGTAACAGTGCTTTGCTTGTAAATCTGTCCACCTGCCTGGGATGTGGGGAGAAGAAAAGGCAAAGACAAATTGGGGATGCAAAGAGTACCCTAGTTGGCTAGATGGGTAATGAGGATTAATTTTCTGGTAGCTAGTCATGCCCAGCACAGAGGGCTTATTGGGAATACTTAGCTCCACCCTCACCCCCAAGTAGAGGTCATCTTCTTTGAGTTCCCATGACACACACAGAGAATTCTAAATGCCCTCCTTGACCCGAACAGATTGGGGATGCCCAGCATAATGTGGTTTCTTCGTCTGTATGTCTGTGATCTGATCCAGAACCAAATTAATGTAGTATACACAATGTGGGTTCATTTAACTATGACAATGCATTGTGTGAATCCATCCCTTGTGGTTTGTACACTATAGTTTATTTGGTGCACATCCAGATAATTGTGGTTATTCCAAATACCATGGTTAAGCAAACCATGGATTGGCATTTGTGTGAACTTGCTCAAGAAGATTTTGCTTAATGGTCTTTGATGAGCATAAGAAAAGTCCTACTAGATCAGACCAAAGACCATATTCATAATCTTTTGTAGATTTATTTCAAGGATTGACTAGCATAAGATAATGTTAAGACTATAAAATGTTGCAACCCTTCCTATAACTACAGGTTATTAGGAAAGAGTATCAATAGCACAGAAATATACAATTGTTATAAGGCTCTCTAACTGCCATAAAACTATTTAACATCCTATTTCCACAGTGATCAATTGGATGCTAATAGGAAGCCCACAAATAAGGTGTAAAAACAGTGCCATTTTCTCAGCAACAGGTATTGTCAGCTTACAGAATCTGATCCTGGAAGAAAAGGTAACTCTATCATGAGTAGGAGGCATGGAACTGTCTGAAATTCCTATGTCTGGACTACAGCAGCTAAACAGAGATATTTGTAAATAGACAATTCATTATACCTCCTACTGCAGTGTAAACAGGGGCTACAAAACAGTATTGTTTCCCCACAATTGGTTGTCTAGAGGGATGTATTCCAAATACCTTGTGAATTGTATTTGATAGCTATACAGATAATATTTGATTGATCTAGCAAAGAGATATAACAAAGAAAGCAGACAGCATAACAAAGACACCAACCAACCAAGAAATTCATATGAATCTATCTATCTATCTATCTATCTATCTATCTATCTATCTATCTATCTATCTATCTATCTATCTATCTATCTCAATTCATTTTACTACAGGATTCCAAATCAAGTAATACTACACATCTTACTTTCCACGACAATCTGCCACCATTGATTCCAGCAGGTTAAGCTGTAGTGATCTCAAACAGATGATCTGAGATAAATATCATACAAGGCACCATGAATAATGTAATTCTTTTATGATCCTCAAATTAAATTAAACATAGGATGAACCCTAAGGATGCATTTGTATTTATCTGATTTAATCATATCTGATTAAAAATATATCACAAGTGGGTTCAGGAATTAACAGGTTCCTGTTTATTGGCAATATAAATTCCACCTTGTGCTATACAAATAACAATTATCAATAAATATTAATGTTACTTGTTAGTAGAATTTTATTTTTATTAACACATTGTCCAATCAGACAATTTAAACTAACTGAACACTGTGTCTAGTAAATTATTCAATTCTGTTTACAGATAGTCCTTGTTTAGTGACTACAACTGGGACTGGCAACTCGATTGTTAAGTGAAGCAATTGTTAAGTGAAACCGCAACTGTGCTTATGATCTTACTTTAGCTTTCCTTTGCTTTACAGACCTGTGAAGGTCATGAAATGCGAGGATTGGTCGTAAAGTCACTTCTTCATCACCATCATAACTGTGAACGGTCGCTAAATGAGGCAGTTGCTAAATGAGAACTTTTGTGTGTGTGTGTGCCTTTGAGTCAGTGTTGACTCCTGGAGACTGCCTGGACTAGTCCCTGGAGTTTTCTTGGCAAGATTTTGGAAAGTTTTGCCATTACCTGCTTCCTATGGCTGAGAGAGAGTGACTGGCCCATGGTCACCCAGTTGGCTTCATGCCTAAGGCAGGACTAGAACTCACAGTCTCCTGATTCCTAGCTTGATACCCTAACCATTATACCAAATTAGTGTAGGACTACTTTTATTGTTGTTGTTGTTGTTGTTGTTGTTGTTATTATTATTATTATTATTAATTTACATTTATTGGCCGCCCAACTCCATTGGACTTTATGCTTATCATAAAATGTTCTGAGTTTTTGTATCCTCACATATTCTTTGTTCATTTCTTTTAAAACTTGTAGCTGCAGCAAATGCCACTCTTCTGATACTGTTTCTTTTCACAACTGTGTATGCTGATGACGTTTTTTGTAATCTTAAAACAGTGTGCTTGAATGAGGTTTGAACCAATACTCAACCCTCCTGAAGGAATCTTTTTCCCTCAAGCGATCTGGACTTCTAGAGAAGTGTCTGTCTATGTCTGTCAGTCATCCTCTCTCTGTTTGATGACCTCCTGGTAGACAAAGCCACACTTCTACTCTCCAAAGAAGTGGGAGTTCCAGCTGCATGACATGCTAAACTGTAAACCTTCATTAATGTACACATGTACCCTGCCATGTCACCACCTATCATGCAGAGGTCTTTAACTGAAGCTTCTGCTGTACTTGGCATCTGTAGCAAGGATGGCCAGGCCACCATTTTGAATGCCTGGTTACAATATCTGTTTGAAGATAGATACTAGTGATCTGGGCTTTATGTCATATCACATCTAGTCTAATACTATACCTGTTTATAGCTAGGGCAAAGATATTAATTCTGTGTTGCTTTTTAGTCCTCCTGTGCAAGAAGGCAGGACTTTGCCTCAACCTGAGAGCCTGGGGCATGGAGGCAATGCAATCTGGGGACAAATGACAAGATTTGCCTCCTTGAGTGCGTTCTGCTACTTTTAGGGCCTCTTCTGGCACGTCTAACTCTGAGATTTGCTGCCTCTGCGAAATCATGAGGCAAATTAATTTCATTCTTTAAAAGCTGGGATGAGGTGGGGCGGCAGGCTTTGCAAAACCACATCCGAGAGACAGTTTGCTCAAAGCACCATCAAAGTGAAACATACCTTCAAAGCCTTCCACAGCCCCACTTCCTAACTCTAACTCATGAGTCTGCACACACCCATTTCCCCTTGCCCATAGCAAAATATTTTGTACGTGAATCTGTGAGAAGACACAGCCATTGCAGGAAGCTGAATTTCCTTCTCAGACCTGTTTATGTATTTCTTTGGCACCTATTTAAGGCACCAAATGTCAAGAGGAAGAGATAGATACATCAATCTGTATCAAATGTATGTAAACCAGAAATGTAAGCTTCCTCCCCCAGCTGTGCTTTCCCAGTCCAGGAGAGGATGCTTGCTTGAAATATCTTTCTCAGCCTGGGAATGAAATGACTTCATGATATGCATATCATTAGTATTGTTACTTCCCTTAGCTCTCTGATCCTAAGAGTAAATGACTCTGTGTGTGTGTGTGTCTGTGTGTGTGTGTGTGAGAGAGAGAGAGAGAGAGAGAGAGAGAGACTTTGAGTCAGTGTTGACTCCTGGCAACTGCCTGGACAAGTCCCTGCAGTTTTCTTTGCAAGGTTTTTTGGAAGTGGTTTGCCATTGCCTCCTACTTAGGGCTGAGAGAGAGTGGCTGGTCTAAGGTCACCCGCTAGCTTCATGCCTAAGGCAGGACTACAACTCACAGTCTCCCAGTTTCTAGAATGGTGCATTAATCACTACACTAGACTGGCTCGCATAATTAAGGAATTATTGAGGAATCCTAAAATAATTTTAAAATGTGCACAAATCTCTTTTAACTGGTGATAGAATGAAACATAAGCTTTTAGCAAATCTTTTCTAACATGCTGTTCACTTTGAAGCTGTCAAATTATAAACAGCACAGAATAGGGAACTTGTGGCTCTTTAGATCTTAACAGTAATTAGGAGCATGCATTTTTCCTTTTTCTTTTTAATTCAGTGAGGAATGGCAAAAAAGGGTATCACTCCTTACTGCTGATGGTATACAATCAAGTTTAGATGAGTTTGCTGTCTCCTATCTTCTTGCAGCAGGAAATCTGTGAAACAAGATGACTCCTAGCAGTTTAAGTTAATTCACTGGCTGTGTCATTCCTTGAAAAGGAGAGTCTGAATCCAATTGTCCATGCTGTCAACACAACTTTTGAAAAAAAACTTGGGTTCCCAATGCAACCCTACACTGTTAACTAGGCCTTCTTGGTTAGATTGGCTCTCCCACCCAGCGGCCCCTCATCTTCTCTGGCTGGGGTGGAAGTGTTCTGGGCAAAGCTCGGCAGAAGGATGGCCAGGCTTTTAATTTCCCACAGAACTTCAATGCCACATCAGGAGGTTGTATGGATTCAGTTCAGGAACACAATTTGGAATGTGACCCAGATGACAAGTCTGTCCCCCATCTACTCTGACAGGACTCAGTCATATCACTCACAACATCAAAGGTTCATTCATCAGATCATCTTCCAATGTGGAAGCAATGCCCCACTATACTGGCTACAGCAAAGTATTCTGGCTAATTTCTATGCTGCACAATAGAACTTTACAGAACATGAATCTAACATCAGAAATAGTAACAGCCAAAAACCAGTGAGGAATCATCACAATTATTTTTATCAGATAAGTATCTATCTATCTATCTATCTATCTATCTATCTATCTATCTATCTATCTATCTATCTATCTATCTATCATGTATCCATCCATCCTCCCGGACACTCTGTTCCTAACTTCAGGGTGGCTATTATGGAACAAACAATTACAAAAACTGATTTCATGATGAACCTAAACTAGAATTCATGAGGAGATGTTACATTATTTCTCTTGGATAAAAGAGACCAAGGCTTCTGATGATGTCATATATGCTAATCAGTTCCTAATTGCAAGAACGTCTGGGTTACATCCAAAAAGGGTGTCATACCACTCAGCAATGGCTGATATCTGTTCTCACTATCTTTGACCTCACCTTTGCTTGCCTGTCTGCCTCCTTGTTCCCTACCTGCCACCCCCACAACATCCTCACAACCCAAGTCTGCTCCAGATAACTGATGAAGCAAACTCTTATCTATGAATGATGATGCAACAATACATGTGTTAGGAATTAAGATGCCAAGATAGGCTATTATTCTATTACAGAGCCAGACAAAATAAATATCGGCACTTAGAGTTCCCAGTGAAAATCACTCAAATGTAGCATTGGTGATCTATATTGCTCCTTGGACAATACTTACTACTTCCCATTGAACAGGAAGAATGAATGAGCCACAATCCGTTCTAAAACAGTTACTTGTAAGCAACAATAGGCTAGTGATATAAATACAGGAATCAAGAGAGCAGCACACTCAGATGTCCCCTATTTACCTGGGTAATACGCTGGGGATATTTTTTCATCACCTACAGCTTTAGGGGCTCATATATTGCAAGGC
This sequence comes from Python bivittatus, assembly GCF_059951505.1. Classification (NCBI taxonomy): domain Eukaryota; kingdom Metazoa; phylum Chordata; class Lepidosauria; order Squamata; family Pythonidae; genus Python; species Python bivittatus. The sequence continues at coordinate 9,920,610 of NW_028277098.1, forward strand.
TGCACAACTTCTTCATCAGGCTTTGTGTGGTGTGTCAAAGTCTGTGTTCCTACAGTGGATAAGCCAAGAGCTCTTTTATGAAAGGGGCGAAATGGGTGTCTTAAACCTGATAATTAATGGAGAGTTCATTTATTTAACTCAATTTTCTAGATTTACACACCAAACGATTAAGTATATTAGTTGAGTCTGTACAACAATTTACATTAAAATGTAGTTGGCTAATTTGTTGCTCTATCTATCATGTAAACACAGCCAATATCTTGTTCTCTAGGAATTTGTCTAATTCTTTTATAAAGCTCTCTAAGAGGACAATCATTATTAGACCTTATGACACTGAAGTATTCCCAATAAACCCACAGCAACTCATCCCGTGAAACAGCTGCTCCAACTTCTCTGCATTATTTTCTAATCTCCTCTTGATGTCTTGTCTCTGCTAGGCGGACCATACCTGGGTTCCAAAAACGGTGATAGCCCCTAGATGGAAGCAAAGAGTTACAGTTGTCTGTGCCTTTTTGCTGCCTTCTAGCGGTCACAAATATTTGAGGCCCAGATATGGAATGTCTATTCTCTGCAGATTGATTGGATTATTTTAATCTTGCAAAATGAAATCAGCCCAATGAAATTAGTGCGTTGACCAATTTGCAGAGGATGCTGCTTGTGGGGCATTTGCAGGGAATCCCTCCTTCCAGTCAGGAGTTGTAGCAATGATCTGGTGCGTAGGAATGAAGAACCCAGTCCTTCCTTTTGCAATATACATGTTTGTGTGTGCATGTATATGTATCAGAATAGTTGAGATGGAGAGAGAGAAATATGAACATCCATTACCATATGCGGCACTAACTAGCTGATAGCTTGCTAACTCTGGCATTGAGCTTTATCTGTCTTATTTTAAAGAGGAGAAGCAATGTATTAATCCCTAATCAATGTATGTCATGCAAAGAACTGCAGGATTATGTAGTCAGGGTTTTTTTTTTTAGTAAGTAAAAGGGGTTCTGTGTGAACTCCAGCGGCTTTATGGATTTAGTAGCCTCTGTGGGCAATTAGGTGGGACAAACTGCAAAGCAGGGAATTCAAAACAGAGATTGGAGGGGAGTGATTAAAAATTGAGCAGTAGAGTTGGGTGTCATTGATTCTATCTGCTATCCAGCAGAGTTGATAATGGCTACATATTAAAGCATTTTCAGGCTTTGTGCTGCAAAGGGGATGAAAAAGCGCAGAGGGGCTGCATTAGTGCATTGTCATTTGTGCATTACTTTCACTCCCACAAATATCAAGAATAACAGTCACACTGATTTGTTGGATAACTTAACTTTAATGCTTGTAGCAAGGGAAATAAGCCCTGAACTGGACCCTCTATTTTTAAATTGAGTTCCAGATTATGGAGTTCATGAGGTATATTAAAAGGACATCTGGTTAATATGCACAGCTATTAGACCTTGATTGGGTTCATATGTCATGCTAAGCCATAGTTTCTTTTAAATATGGTTTGCTAAGTGAAGCACAATAGCTGGGTTCAAACATTCTACAATAAACCACACAAGGTTTTACTTTGGCAGATGAAATCAGTTTCTGCATAGAACTAAACAAATGAGTGGTACATGCAGGATTTGGACATAGCCTGCTCAGTGTCCCAATTTCTCAAGTAATGTTGAAATATGTGCCACGCAACAGGATGCACAGAAATTCATATACTTGCCTGGTCATTCTGTAGTCTCCACTGTCTAGGACGTGGACATAATATTCACTGTGTTTGGCTTGATCAGCCCCAAGATATGGGGAAAGACTAGAGGAGGACTTGTTAGACTATGTTTTTCAGTTAGAAGAAAAGCCAATAGATGGGTTGACTGAGGATGATGAGAACTGCAGTTGGAGTTAACTGAAACTGGTGATGCAACCTTGAGGGGGTACCTTCTGTCCTCTCCCAGGATGTTTCTTTACTTCTACTTATCCTCTGGACGGATTAAGTAAAGCAAATAGTGCAAAGAAACCATGGTTCTGCAGGATCCTCTCATTAAAATTGACATAAACAGACACTGCTGCCACTGGAATGTCTCACTGCTAAGGAGAAGTGAGCAAATGTTTAGGCATACATGCAACACCCACACTGACAGATCCAAGATCTAATGCGTATATGTATGTCTATGCATATAAATCCGGAGTATAAGATCTGTGTTGGTATTTACTTGAACTCATTGTTATCCAGCACCTAATTTCTTGAAATTAATGAGCAGGACTGCCATCAGAGATATTCATTGTTCAGCCTGTTGTTCTCTGGAATCTCTGGTCCTCCTCCTTTTTACTCTTGCTGCTTGTTTAATTTTTTTTGTTCAGGCATGCAGGCAACATCAATGCAATGATAAGGGTGAAGAAATGGTGCAGCATCTTCCAGTTCCTTAATGTTTGTGGGTTGTTGTAGACAGGGAAAAGGCAAACAAATGAGCAGCAACAATGCCATGTACAGGTATGGAAGGCCAATGAAGGAGGAACTACCAAAGGAAACTGGTCAAACTGCCCCCCCCCCTTTACATCAATGGACTCTGGCTTGCCTATTCTTGCAGTCTCTTCTTGTATTCCTAGATAGAGGCCACAGTGGCTGGGATAGGGCAACCAGATCTGGATTGCAAACCTTCGGACCATCACTAGGTGGCATCAAAGAGTTTGAGATTTCCATATCTCGTTGCTGCTCTCTGACGGTCATCTTGATTTCTGCAGCTCAACTCTGGCAGCTCCAGATGCATTAGAAAGGAAGAATATTGTATACAAAATAACATGTAAAGGAAAAAAAATATCTAACTTTCCTTTTTGTGAGGTCATTTAGCATTGTAGCTGACTCTTGTGGTTTGTTTGGGGCAGGTTCTGGCCATGTCAGTGACAACTGCTTCAAGCCAGGTTTCCAAAACACACCCAATTTCTCAAGTTTGCTGTCATCAAAGTGCAGATTACATGACAGAAAGCAGTGAACTGCCAGCCCAAGCATTCCAGGCAAGTTGTTTCCTGCTGTTTGTTTCTCTTCTGTTTCTGCTTCTAAAAAAAAAAAAAAAAGTAAAAAAAGAGGATGTGTTGGGAGGAGGGGCAATTGAATTGAATGGTGTAAAATGAATTTAACCTGAAGGATACACTTCCGTTCTGCTGCCTTTAGAAAGCAGTTGTCCAAATGTGATTCATCCCTAACTGTGGAATACTATTTTCCATCCTCTAGAGTTTAGAGTTTCTGAGGATGCATAAAGTCAGTTTTGATTTAAAAAAATATAGGGTAGTGTGCAAATAGAACCAGGATGTCAGAAATTACATTTCTTGAGGCTCAGTTTCCTTGGTTTGGTTTTTATACCACAGAGCAAAGTGGTAAAAATGGACTGTGCTACTTCAGAATGCATGTGGAAAAACCATTTTTTTTTTCCAAAGCTTTTTTGCTATTTAAAAAGTCCATGCAAAGAAGAAGATCAGGAGCTTCAAGATGATCCTGCTTGGCTGTTTTGTCTTTAAAGTTCCAAGGATGTTTTACATAAGGGACTGATTGTTCAAGGAAGTGATCAGACATTTGCATCTGAAATGGTGCAGCCTAATTCCTCCCCCCCCCCCTTGCCTTCAGGTCAGTTTTTGACTCCTGGCAACTGCTGCACAAGTCTGCAATTTTCTTGGCAAGGTTTTTCAGAAGTGGTTTGCCATTGCCTGCTTCCTAGGGCTGAGAGAGAGGGACTGGCCCAAGGTCACCCAGCTGGCTTTGTGTCTCAGGAGGGACTAGAACTCACAGTCCCCTGGTTTCTAACCTGGTGCCTTAACCACTACACCTAACTGATTTTCTGTATCTTTCTCTACTCCCTCTCAATGTGCTATGCTGATTGACCTCTTTATAGCAAATCCATTTCTTGGACTCAGAACTTAGCCCTGTGCAGTCTTTTTATCTGCTAATTTTCACAGGCCATGCCTGTATTACGTTCAGCTAAAATTAACATTTGCAAACTGCACTTAACGTTTTCTTTCTTCAAGTCCATCATTCTTCTAATGGAATTCTGCAGGAATTGTATTATTGATGTGTGTGCATGCCTATGTATCCATTCTAGCAAGTATGTTTCTGAACTGAACTATAACAGCAATAGCTTTTTAATGAAAAAATTTAATGGGACATGTTTACATCGACTAGAGACGGGGTACGTCTCTAGTCGATGTAAACATGTCCCATTAAAGGGAGAAACAGCTGGTTGTTCAGTCTTTAGGAGAAAAACACATCTAGTTTAAAGTGGCCCCTTAGTTTGAAGATAAAGCAGCTGTGGGAATCTCAATTAGGAACAGGCATAAGTATGAATAGCAGCTTTTCCTTTTTTTTTTTTTCAGGCCATATAAATTTTTAGTTAAAAAACCAACTTTAGAACCCCCCAATCAAGAGATAAAGCTTGATGGTAGAAATTGGCTGTATTTGAGTTAACCTTTATTGATTTATTTTCCCTTGGTCTCTTATGGCAGGGTTCCTCAACCTTGGCAACTTTAAGACCGGTGGACTTCAACTCCCAGAATTCCCCAGCCAGCAAGGTTGGCTGGGGAATTCTGGGAGTTGAAGTTCACCGGTCTTAAAGTTGCCAAGGTTGAGGAACCCTGTCTTATGGAATCCCATCAAATTCTCATGGAACCCCAGGGTTCCTTGGAATCTAGTTTGAAAAGCCCTGAGTTAGAAGTCTGTGCTAATTTCATGAAAATCATCTCCTTGTCCCAGTCAATTTTGGGGATAAATAGAAAGAAGGCAGAGTATGGTCTGGAATGTAATTGGCAGCTGCTTTTTCTTTAGAGTAAAATTAGGTAGTTTTAAGCATTATTTTTAAAATAGAAAAGTATAAATGGAACATTTAATTTGACCTATCACGTGCTCCTCATCTGACTGCAACATGATAGTTGTGCCTTTTATGTGTAGGAGATAAAGACCAGTCTAATGCCAAAGAACAAACATTGATTTATGCTATGTCAATTACCTAACTATTGATTCAATTTATAGACTAATGACTGAATAATCAAATAAGGCCACCAAGGGATCCCTTCGTGAGTGACAATCTTCTTAAATTAACCATTACACCCTTATCAAAATGTGCATTTGATTGATGCATTTACACACCACCTTTTTTCACTTTTATGCAAAAGCATAATTTATTGTTAAATTTTAGTTTGACTATTTATAAGCTGACTCACTCACCTCTAGGCAATGCACAATACTTTATTTATTTATTTATGAAATTGATAGGCTCCCTCAATCTATTACAACTCAATAAAAATAGTATAAAAACACAACAATCACCAAAAGTCCAGAAAAAAGCAACAATCATTTAAAAAAACAGAACACCAGACAAGTGGTCTATCATCCACTGTTTTTATTTAAATGAGCCTTTACGACCTGCCTGGGGGTACATGCAGGTTCAAAGGGCTCATTTAAATGAAAACATTGAAAGAAGGCAAGATAATCAAAAAACCAATAACAAAGCCAATATTAAACCAATTTTGAAACATTTTGGGGAAAGAAAACATCTGAAATACCAAGGGTATAATACTTCAATATCAATGTAGGGTCATAAATCATCCTGTCCCAGGTCTGTAGCAATAGTCATGTCTTTAAGGCTTTCCTAAAGCACATGAGGGTTGTTTACATTTATGCAAACACATAACTCTTTAATAGCAAGACTGATGAATGTTCTACTACTGAAGCACAAAAAAAAATCCATTCAGTCCATGGCTTGGCTAAAACTCTGTTTAAAAGTTGCTAGTTCCCCCATATATCAAATCTAAGTCATGTTTGCATGTCAAAATCTTGGAATTGCAGAATTTGTGCTTTCAGATCTCACCATTATTGTGTATATACTGGTGTGTGTGTGTGTGTAGAGAAAAGGCAGGCATGTCCACAAGATTTGCTGCCTGATAAATTATAAGCAGGCTAGACTGGTTGTTCTTACTCCTTTCAACCATACCCTCAAAGACAGCCCGAGGGCCTGTATTGAATGTGTCTGTGTGTGTGTCTATGTGTGTGTGTATGAGAAACATTAGCAGACATGTTAACTAAAGCTGCTTGTACTATCCTCTTGCACAATCAGAACTCCATTCCAATTGTATGTTAAAGGCTTACTGTAGAGATACAGTTTAGTGCAGAGAAGCACCTTTCCTGGACTTCAGATTGGTGGGAACGTTCCCTATTTAAGCAAATCTTTGTGCACCAAACACTGAATATTCAAAGGAAGAATTATAGTCTATCAGCTTCCTTGACTGTCAAGATGGAAAACTATCATGTTTTCAATAGCCCCTACTCTTGTGTATTTAACTCACATTGGAGACCTGTGATATTCATTCAGATTTACAGAGTGTTTATTTGAAAGTAGAGAATAAATGAGCTAAGTTCTTGGAGTCTTCATTTCAGTTAGTTTATTTTCTCCCCCAGAACTCTGTAGTCTAATTGATTCTGGCACTATGAAAGAATAATAATATATGTGGGCCAAACTAGAAGTCTAATTGAATAAAATTTATCAAGGAAAATGTAAAACTGGAAAGGAGAAGAAAAGCATGATCATGATTATGACACGTATTAAATGGTTTAGATCAGATATGGGTTTGGGGATTTCCAATGTGGCTATCTTTGTAATTAAGAGGCAGGAATTGGTAATAGATCCTGATTATGGTTGTAGTTATAGCACAAACAATAAATCCCTATTTGTATCAAAAGTGCTACTAGTATGTTAATGGATGGAATGAGCATTGCAGAATGTAAATTTAAACTAGCCTTCCTCAACATGGTGACTGCTAGATGGACTGGCCACACTCCCTGTGCTTTGCTAGCTGGGAAGTCTCAGAGTTCAACAGATTTGGGGGGCATTAAGGAAAAGAAGATTTGCTCGAAGTTACACAATAGGTGCAAGGTGGTAATCAAAGGATATTTTAAAAAAAAAAAGGTCAGGAAAGAGGTAATGGTCAATATTCATATCACATCTGCATAGCACTGAAATGATACATGATACATGAAATATGGGAATAAGTTGCAGAGTGGATTTCCTCAAGTGCAGAATGATATTAAGCTGCCCCAAGGGCTGCTGCTAAGATGAATTTATAAGCAAATAACGGCTGATTCCATGCCCTTTGCCTTCCAACTATGAAAATTAAACAAATTACCATTGTTAGGAAAAACTTACAAGTCTTTGGTAGGTTGGAATCTGAACAAGAAAAAAATTGAATAAAATCTTGACAAAGTGGAAGGTAATTTTGGAAATGAAATCAGGTAGTGCTACTTAATGGCGCCAGCGAATAAAGTTCTAGTGACAGGTAATGTATCTAGCACAGTCCCATGTTATACTTGCTGCAGATTAGTTAGTACAATATCTACAAATATCATTCATTTCTTATCATTACCAGGTATCAAGACATTCTAGAGTCATCTCTGGGCAAGCATGCTCATTGCTAAACAGAAGCCCAATTCTCCATTCTTCGTGATTGCAAAATGGGAGGTATAACATCACCAACCATAGGTATCTGCAGTTTTTTTCCCGAGGAGCAGAGCAAAATATATAGAAAGTATATATATTGACAGAAATCAAGAGACAGTAGACTACAGCTAATGTTAACCCTTCTTAGATATCAACATTTCTATCACCAAATTAGAACATCGTGATCAGAAATTGTGAGTTACTGTACTTATGAAACAGACACTGTAAGCTTCTGAAAGCTTTTCCAAATTTGTCAGTACAATATTTTTGGATTATTTTGTGGTTGTTTCAATTAATCTTTCGGTGATGATCATGCAAAGTTGAGTCATTTGCCATTGGCTATCTCAACCACATTTATATCCTACTCCTTATACTAAATGACCTTTCCACTGTACAGATGTTAATAGTATTATCAGAGCAATCACTACTGAATTGAAGGAATCAGCTCAGTGTAATGTAGTAAATCTGGAAGTCCATTTTCCAATATTTGAAGGGTTTCAAACCAGCTGAATGTTTCAGTTTCTATATTGCAATTTCGCATATTGCATACATTTTTCCCCATTTCTGGTTTTAAATAATTTTTGTCCATTTTTTTTTTTTACCATCTTTACTGGTAAAGTGGGAAGAGACTGATGGTTTGCTTGTTTTCTGCAGCAAAGTGGGGTTACTGAGTCTAGCTATGGTCCATAGATTTATTGAGTGAAGCATTCTTCCACAGCTGAGTGATATTTCAGCATGCTACACTGTCTGGGAATTCATAAGTCAATACCCAACTTGTCTACTAATTCCTGAGCTTCAGAAACAGTTCTGTTGAAATATTTCTCTAGTTTTTCTCTGTGGCAGCAAAAGAGACTTAGGAGTTACTGTACATGATCACACTTTCATAATAGCATGCTGAGTAGCTTGTAGAGTTTGTATCACTGATTCCAATTTGGCTGAATAAGTTGAAGTTATCGTAAAGCAGAGACGAAACCTGGTGTGGTTGAAGCAGATTGTATCTGATACTGACGTGCATCCTGGCATGTTTTATCTGAAGCTGTAGTGACCAGTATGCTCAAATGATTAAAAATCATTTAGAAGTTTTTGGATAACAACAACAGTCAGTAAAAAAGCCATTTAGGGCACATTCTATGCAATGAGCACCTTTTGCCCATTGAGTGCTATGCTGTCTAGAGCATGTCCTTTTCTTGGTCTGATACAAATATGAAAGCAAAATAGGCTTTGTATGTTTCCAGTTGTGTTCCAGAATACAAGTTCACGATCTTGAATACTTTTTTGGTATTTTTCTTGATTAAATGCTTCATAGTACTGTCAACATGACACACAATACTTGCCTCACATTTGTTCCTCTTAGTTAAGAAGTTAGCTGTACCTACTTGTGCATTTGTCTGCTAAGTTTTTGACATATGATTTCTTGCTGATCATGAAAATCTTGGTATGTGATCTTGAATGTAATCGTGAATGTTGTTATGTATTATATACATATATATACATACACACACACACACATATATATACATATAATAATATGTATTATGAATGTTGGTATGTAATCTTGAATGGTGCAATGATGAATACAGCCTGTATTCCAGGATGAAGGGGCTGTGGGAAAATTGTGCAAAATGTAAAAATTGTTCTTATCGAGCTAGGGTCTGTCCAGAAGCTGAGATCAACCCAAGAATGCTGAGAGGAGTTTGAGAATGCTGAAAGCCAGAGAATCAGACCTGTCCAGAATAAGGAACTCTAAGTCAGACCACAAACACTAAAAGGAGGCATATAGAGAACCAAGCAGAGGACTGTTAAATCATGGTGAAGCTGGAGGTGGGGTAGCTGTTCTCTTTTGCATCTTGATTCCTGCTACCATCTCTTGCATTGTGTTGGCCCATAATTGTACATAGTATGTCATCTCATTATGAAAATATATGGCTACATTTATAAGCTGATGTTTTATCAATTAACAATTCTTGCATCAGTTGTGAGCCAACGTGCTTCTGTGAAAACCAAAGCAAGGCAGATTTATGGTCCTTAATTCATTTGAGATTATAAGGATAGAATGCTTGTGAAATGCTAAGGTATTAGATATTATTGAGTGGAAAACAAGGTTGCAATGGTTGATTGATATGCATATCAGAGGCATATCAGACAGAGGAAATAATGCAGAACCCCTCCCCCCCCCAAAAAAATCTAAATCACACATACTGATTGTATAACTCCCCTAAAACCAACAATTCCAGATGCATTCCTTAATTTAAAATGCCTCCAAGATAGAAAGTTTCCAGTTAAGAGTGGACAAGGTGATAGCCTTCAGAAGTTCAGAATATGAGAGTAGCCACAAATACTGGAAAACGGTAACAGTCTGGTAGAAAGATCCAAAGTGCATAGTGCTCTCCCCAGAATGCCAGGACCCAAGACCATGCTACGTGCAAGATGGAAGATTCATGGTATATCATACCATATTTCTATTTATCATGGTAGGTGACTCCATGGAGTAGAACAATGCAGGATGGGACCTTTATCAGGAGAAGGACTAAAAATAAGCTACTATACTTCGGCCAAGAGGGAAAAATATGCTGCAGGGCAACAATTCAAGTGAAGAATATTTGTACTGTGTGAATAGCTTTATCAGTCACCCTGGTACAATATGACCTCTTTAAATCAAATCTGGCATTGGCACTGAGAGTGATTGCAAGTGCCATTTGATTGCAATTACAATTTGGATTGCATGTTTCCTTTCTAAAAGAAAAATACTGCTAGCCATATTTATTGGTAAGCTTTTCTGTTCCCCTTCCAGATGAACTTCAGCCCTGTGGAAACAATTTAGACCGTTGGCTATTTTCACTCCATGATCAAGCTCTGTAAAACTGATGAATGAACATTTCAACTAACTGGATAAAACTTGCACATGAAGTTGATCTTTCTGGTACGTTGCATATGAATAGGTGGCTTTGTGTAAGAGCAGTCTTTTCAGAGAGAGAGAGAGAGAGAGAGAGAGGAAGCAAGCAAGCATGCTTTTTCTTACTGGATTTTATTTCTTGTCCATTGTTATCAAAACTATGTGTAGCATTGGGGTAGCCCTAAATCTGAAACCTGTAGAAGCACAGGAAAGCTGCAATGTTCAGTTCAGTTCAGTTCAGTTTATGGAAGGTGAGTCTTCAAATTTTGGGAAGGCAAAAGTAATGTAATTTTCTCTTTACCTTCTATATGTGTGTGTGTGTGTGAGGATAAGTTTCTGTGAAAGTGCTGCAAGTCATAGACACAACTTTGAATTTTAAAAAAATTCTCCCCAAAAAGGGGAGAATTTCATTCACAATTATAATGAATGAAAAACAGATTAAATGATGGGTGTGTGTGTACTCTATTGACACCAAAATCACAAAAACTGAAATAGGATGAAGTGAACACAGACATGAAGGAAACAAGAAGCATTTTAGAAGCAAGCATCTAATATTCCTAGGCCTCACTGACTTCATCAAACCTCTTTTAATGTTTCTATTCCTGGGAGTTTGGATTAGCAAAACACAAATTACAGTCCTATAATAAATTAATTCAATATCCCTCCCCCAAAGCATTGGGATTGAAGTACTCTAGTAAACTGTTTTTTGAGATTATGAGCTACAATGGTCAGTCACAAAATAAATCCCGCTCACTCCTTTCCCCTATCCTCATAAGAGATCTTGGGAGAAATGTTTCCTTTTTGTAGTCTGGGATTTATCTGAATCAAATACACAAAATTCAGGATTTGGTATTCTCCTAAAAGATGCATCAAACTGTAGGAATCTTCTGTCTTCATATGACAACATTTTACAAAAAACAGAAAGATGAGGAGAAAAAAAATCTGGCTTCAACGGCATGAAGCCTACATAGTCAAAGTTCTAAAATGGAATGGAAGAAGAGGGAGAATCACAGGTTTTGGGTTACACCTAACAAACAAACACTTCCATTTTTGAAAATACACATTCTAGCTGCTATTTGGGTTTTTGTTCCTGTAAAACACACAGGTTTTTTGATAGCAGTTGTTTGATGCTTGGAGAGAAAGGATTTAAATTCCCTGGTCACTGCTTCCCCAGACTATAATGGCATTGACCTTTAATTACAAACCCTTCAACTATGTTTTGAACATTTCCAGATTTTATGTCTATGGTTAATGTAAGTCATAGGAGGTGGCTTTTAGACAATTCTTCTGGGTCTATGATGCCATCTTGTGGCTGATGTGTATAAAGGGCTGATTTTCATATATCTTTTGTGTGTGTGTGTGTGTGCGCGCGCGCTTTCAAGTCAGTGTTGACTCCTGGTGATTGCCTGGACAATCCCTGCAGTTTTACTGGCAAGATTTCAGAAGTGGTTGCCATTACCTGCTTCCTAGGATGGAGAGAGAGTGACTGGCCCAAGGTCACCCAGCTGGCTTTGTGCCTAGGCGGGACTAGAATTCATGGTCTCTCAGTTTCTAGCCCGATGCCTTAACCACTACACCAGACTGGCCCTCATTGTGTGTGTGTGTGTGTGTGTGTGTGTGTGTGTATCCCTTCTCACCCCAATGGGTGGTATGTGTCTTCCTCAGTTTCAGGTCCTCTACCAGAGGCTTGTGATAGACAGACAGATAGATGGATAGATATGACCCTTAATTGCAAAAATTGATCACTGAGAACCAGGGCTGGTTTATGGCCAACTGATATCCTAAGCACATCCTGACAATGGTGCCCCTCGGCCCTTCCATTGCTTAACTGAGAAGACATTAAGACTCCTTAAATGCTGAGAACTAAGGCTGAGTGTGAAAGACTGAAAGAATTAAGACCATGATAGCTAGAGGAAAAAACTCTGTGGTGTCCCCCTTTCCTTGGTGCCCTAGGCAGGTGTTTATTTTTCTGAATGGTCAATCCAGGGCTGCTGAGAACATAAGAAAAGCTGCACTGAATTGGCTTCAACTCTACTTAATCCATCTCTCTATTCCAACAGTGACCCACCACATGCCCATCATGGGAAGGCAATAAGCAGGATCTGACAGTCATAGAAGCTTCCCACTAGACTTGGCCCCAAATCCATTTCCTAGAGTTTTGGATCTACTTCCTAGAGACCCAAGAGTCTATTAATTCCAACAGAAATAAAATTGGCAGGCTCTGAGGACTGCAGTCCAGCTTGAAAATCCCCCTTCCTTGTCACAGCAGATAAAGCTTAAATATAGTGTTTCCATTCATGAAGGAAAAATGTGAAAAAAATAATCTCCTAAGAGATTAAATAATTCGGGTAAGAGCAACTTTTACAGGTACAATACGTATGTGCTTGGCTCCTCATGATCTTTGTGTGTTCCTCTAAACTACACTGTGATACATAGAGTAAAGGTCCTAGTATGAGTTACCTAGCCTGCTTTGCTTCTGTCTTCACCTGCATGTGTGTGTATATGTATGTATATGTAATATTAGCTACCTATAGATACAACCCCAAGAGTACAAAGCACCATTTTTTCAGTTCCCCAGTATCCATTTCCATTCTGGGCTCACTCTGTTTCCTCATACTGTCAAATGCTTACTGTATCCTTCCCCAATCCCGCCCATTCATTCTTGCTCTCCCATCTTTCCTTTCTAAGGATACTTCCCCTTTATCGCCTCTGTTCCACAAACACCCTGTACCCCCCCCGGTGTTTTGACTTCTCCCCTTGAGTTGTGCAGCACTTTAGTTTATTTTGGATTTTATGTAGAGAAGTAATGAAGATTGAGGAATGGAATTAATTAACTGAAGGAGAATCAATGAAATTTCGGAATAGGAGATGGGTGAGAATTGGGATATTAATTGGAGATGATTATGTGATTCTCCCATAATTTGCCTTTGAATTAATAATATATCCATATGTTGAAATGCCATTTTAGTATGATTTTTGGAAAAATGTAATTTCCTACATAGCTACAAAACATATGGTTTTTTAAATAGCAATCTCTCTTCTTTAAAAATCCATTTTTAATGTTTTATACCTGGTAGGAAATGGTTCATGAAAAATAAAAACAAAAAACCTGTCAGGAAATTAAATGATTTGGTGTCATTTGATTTGAATGGCCAGCTTTATCTTTGTGAAATTTAAACCAGACCTTTTAATGAAAGTTGCAATGCTGGGAGCATATTCACATAGCATCGTTTTTACTTCATTTCCCATTCAAAGGCAACTTTGCATCATCTTCACTCTTGCAGCTTCAAATGTTAAAAACAGACAGGGAACACCAGGATCAGTTTTCTGTCTGGCTGATCAGACAGGAGAGTTCAAAACATGGGACATATTCTGCTCTGTAACGTCTTCTAGAATAACAAACACCCCACTGCCTCCACTTGAAAGAAAAATGAATTGCTATATTCCTCTTTTACATATTTGCCTCCAAACCAAACCAAACCAAACCAAACCAAACCAAACCAAACCAAACCAAACCAAACCAAACCAAAACAAAACAAAACAAAACAAAACAAAACAAAACAAAACAAAACAAACATGAAGATAGCTTTCCTTCTAAGCACTTCTGCTAGCTGTCTTGCAGAAAGATGTTGTGGCAGTAATTTTGCAATCAGTTACTTTTCACAGTAGCACTGATTGTGCTTGAAAGATACAATTTAGAGCCTCTGTGTTTGTGTTTGTGTTTGCTATGTTATGTTATGTTATGTTATGTTATGTTATGTTATGTTATGTTATGTTATGTTATGTTATGTTATGTTATGTTATGTTATGTTATAAATGAGTGGCTGGATAGCATAGTGGTTAGAGTACCACCATGAGAGACCAGGGTTTGAATCCTGGTACCTACCTTACTAGTAGGGGTCCTTGGGCAAAGATCCCCTAATGCTTCACCTGCCTACCTTGGATATGAGAATGACATGAACTAAGAGAGTCATGCCAGCTCGGACGTCGCCTGGATTAATAAGGTCCGCACCAGATGTTGGGGAACCAGGACAATCTGACGATAAGTGGGCTACTGCTTAGGAGCACACAGGGCTGTGACTCCTAAGCTGGGAGAATGGCTCCAACAGATCCCAGGAACAACATCAGAGCTCTCTGTCCAGAAAAGTGCAGTGCTAGGAACAGCTAAGATACTGCGCAGAACCCTCAAACTCCCAGGCCTCTGGTAGACGTGAGATTGAGGAAGACACAGACCACCCACAGGGGTAAGAGGGGATTTTTTAAAAAAGAATTTGGATTATAATAGTAAAATCTAATACAAACTAATCTTAAAGAAAGAAAATAGAGAAAAGGAGTAAAAAGTGCAAGGAAAAAGAAAGAAAAAGAAAGAAAAAGAAAGAAAAAGAGAAGAGAAAAGTAAGACTAAAATAGGGGGAAAGAAAATAAATATATAAAGAAGTGACTTTCAACTTTCATCACAACAAGTATAGACAAATTTAGTAACTCTTCACCCTCTCTAAAGTTACAGACATTTAACTCTTCATCCCGTATCCCATCTCTTATCTATAAACAAATCCATAAAGCATAATCTTTTCTGGAGGGAGTAGGATGGGGGCAGTGCTTCCATCCTTGCTCTTCTTGACCTCTCGGCAGCCATGGTATCCTTCTGGACCAGCTTCGGGAGTTGGGGGTGGGCGGCACTGTGTTTGCTGGTTCTCCTCCTTCCTCCAGGGCTGGTTCCAGTTGGTGTTGGTAGGAGGGGAGAGGCCTAGTCCACAGCCCCTACAGTGTGTGGTGCCACAGGGCTCAGTTCTCTTGCCCCTCTTATTTAACAACTACATGAGGCCGCTGGGTGAGGCGATCCGACAGTTCGGGGTGAGGTATCATCAGTATGCTGATGATACCCAGCTTTATATCTCCTCCCCAGGCTGTCTGAGTGATGCCATGGATGTCCTGTCTCAGTACCTGGAGGCTCTAGGGACCTGGATGGGGTGCAATGGGCTTCGGCTCAACCCAAGCAAGACTGAGTGGCTTTGGGTGTTTGGGCCTCCCATTACCAAGGTTCTTCCATCTTTGGTTCTGGATGGGGTGGCTGTGCCCCAGATGGACCCGGTGTGCAATCTGGACTCATGGCTCCTGCTGGAAGCGCAGGTGGCAGCCATGGCTAAGAAGGCCTTTGCACACCTTTGGGTTGTGCATCAGTTGCGCCCATTCCTGGACCAGGAGGCTCTACTCACTGTCACTCATGTCCTCGTGGCCTCTTGTTTGGAATATTGCAACATGCTGTACATGGGGCTGCCCTTGAAGAGCATTTGGAAGCTTCAGCTGGTACAGAATGCAGCTGCCTGGGTTGTAAATAGTGTCAGTTACTTGGCACATGTAACACCACTGCTCTGGGAGCTGCATTGGTTGCCGGTGTGTTTCCGGGTGCAATTCAAGGTGCTGGTTGTCACCTATAAAGCGCTTCATGGCTTGGGACCAGGTTACCTTAGGGACCATCTTTTCCCAGTTGTTTCTCCCTGTCCAATCTGGTCTGGCAGGTTGGGCATGCTCCTGTCAGCCAAGGAATGTCAGCTGGCAGGGACCAGGAGACGTGCCTTTTCTGCTGTGGTGCCTGCCCTCTGGAACATCCTCCCTCCTGAGATTAAGATGGCCCCGACCCTTTTGGCTTTTTAGAAGGCTTTGAAGACCTAGCTTTATGCCCAGGCCTGGGGCTCTGAGTGTGTGAGGGGCCCTGTTTCATGGTTGTGCTGATATCAACGGTTTTTTAAGATCTCTTGACTACATTTATATTTATATTTAATTTTTTTGTACTGTTTTAAATGTTGGCTGTTTTTATCGTTGTTAGCCGCCCAGAGTCACTGGTCTGAGATGGGCAGCTATATAAATTGAATAAATAAAATTAAAATTAAAATAAAATCTTTTCATTCCTTGTGTCAGCAGAAAGTCCAAAAAGGGTGGCCAGAAGTAACAACATATGTTGTTTGAACCTTGATCAAATAAACCAACTTCATAATCCTTGCTTTTACTTCTAACAGTCTTAATCTTTAGTTCATTCAAATTTTGTAAAAGGATTTGATTTCTCTTAATTTTTTCTTTGTCCCATCACACAGAGTTCTTCAAGGTGTTAACAAGCCTCTTTTGTAAATCCAATAGGAAAAAATGATCCAGGTCAGTCTCTTGGTTTATCATCTGTATTTCCTTTTTAAATTTTAAAACCTCAGCCAGTTCTTTTGTAGATCTAGTGAAACATTCTTTTCTAAATCATTATCTTGGCCTGTCAGTTGTAAATCCACTTTCACTACCATCTCTATCTTGGCAGATAAAATTTGTTCTTAACATTCTTAACATTTTTTAGAAGCAGACATGATTTCTGACATTGTTGATATTGTGGCTACTATTTTCTGATTCCATTTTTCAAAAGTCTCCTTCAGTATTTTTATTGTCGTAACCATCTTGCAGGCTTTCCTCTACCTAAAATTTAGTCACCTCTAGTGTCTAGTTTTTGAAATCATGAAATTATTTATCTATGTTATGTCTTGTGAAAACCAAAACAGGATCTCATGAGAAGCTATCTGTACATTATAATTAATTCCAAAATCTTATTGCAAAAGTTTCAATATTCCAATTTTATCTGGAGCCTTAGTCTGTTTATAACTTTCTAAGATCAAAATCTTATTTTGCTTTTTGCTGTTTATTTCAGATGCTTTAAATTCTTAAACTCATAATTAAAGTTTTCTTTCATTCAGAATTAAAGGCAGACTTACCCAGTGTTTTTAAACTTGTCATTCTGAAGGTCTCTAATAGCTTAGAAGTCGTTAATGAGCAATTTCCAAAAGTGATTAGAAAGTGCGGTTTGCGAACTTAGTGTCCTTTAAAAGTCTCCACCATGGTTGTGAGCAAGATGGCTAATCCCTTCATCTCCCGGTGCTCAAACCTGTGGAAAACTTCTGTCCTGTGGTCTCCTTGGGGGGAGCAGCTCTCCAGAGCACATGTGGACGATCTCCAGTTCTCTCCTTATCTGGAGAGGTTTCAAGGAACTGGTCTAGTCACTGGTTCCTTGGACTTTGCCGTGGTTGTCAGCTCCACTTTTGCAGAGATGTCTACATTTTGCCATACCTCCCTTGGAACCCTCTGTGTGCTTTTGTGTGGAGGGGTTGAGAAATGGGGCAAGGCTGCTTAATAAGCAGGAAAAATCAAACTGGCCAGTGATTCTAGAGCAGTGCTTCTTAAAGTGTGGTCCTAAGACCCTGGGGGTCCCCCTAGCCCTTTTCAGTGGCCCATGAAATCAAAATTATTTGCCAGCCTATGTTGAAAAATAATATAATATTGAAATCCCACCAAGCAATATTGAGAAGCGGTAGCAGCAGTGAATACATCAATTTTAATTTTTAATATGGTAAATATCAATAAATATAATCCATACAAACAAAAGCTCTTTTGGGATCCTCCATAATTTTTAAGTGGGAAGGGGTCCTGAGAGAAAAAAAAGTTTAAGAAACACTGACCTAGAGGGACTATAAAATTGACTAGAAACTAATTAGAAAGGTTATGATCAGATTTGAGGAAAAGATTGGTTATATTTCATCACTAGATTAGTTAGGTAATACAAGGGCTTGGTTGCACCCAGAAGTTGAAAGATGTGGCTGAATAAGTAAAATAGAAAAGTAGAAAGACATACTTTCAGCACGCATTGGAAATAAACAAAGAAAGAAAGGCCAGCTTTGCTTCATTTTTGGATAAACTGGTATAAAGTGGCCATAAAAATGCTGACCCGGCCTTTAAGGCAAACTGATGCTACTGATATGAGCAGGTCCAGGGTAGATTTTGAAGCAGCAGCAGGAGTGTGTGTGAAGGGCCCAGACAGATGTATATTCACAGATATAATCACATATGCACATTTAATACAGTTTTGTGTTGTATGGAAATGAATCCCATTTTATGTACTTGGCGATAAATGTATCTTTTTGATTGTTTTCCCCAGCCACTGATATTAAGAAACCCACTAGAGGTGATGTATAGCCAGTGTAACCAGTAACCATTTACAGTCTTACCTTCCACAAATTTGGATAATTCCTGTTTACACAAAGTTGGTGGCTATCACCATGCCCTATGATAGCAAATTCCACAGTTTAATTATGCACGGTGTGAAGAAACATTTTTAACTCATCCTGCGTGTCCCAAATGTAGGAGTGCTCAAGCCTGAACATTTGAAATCAGGAATCCTCTGTTTCTCATCTAACGTGTAATTGTATCCAAATTATTTTTATTAACAAAATTACTACTTGTAGACTGTATTTACTATCATGAATGACAGATAGTATAGAAATACTTTACCATCCATCAATTATGAAGCTCCAGTGCTTTTTCCAGTACAAACAGTGACACTGATTTGCATGAAATACTTGCACAGAAAGATACCAAAGTCAATCTGTAAAGATTAAGGTAATTGCCTGTCACATCTATACACCAGTGACATTTGCAAGTGCTTGATCTTCTCTCCTCTCAAAGGGCAGAACCGTAATTTGCAGTAACAATTCCCAACCCCTTGCTGTGCTTATATTACATAGTATCACAATTTGGGTTTGTCATTCAGATTACTTAAAGGTCAAAATGATTTAATTTTGATTGTCTAAAAATATGAATTGAGAGAAAGTGCCCTTTCCTGTAATCGAGAGAGAGAGGAGGAAGGTTATTCTGTCATGACAATGGAAGGGATGGAGGCATTGGACCAGGTGGTTGATAGATAGATAGATAGATAGATAGATAGATAGATAGATAGATAGATAGATAGATAGATAGATAGATATTTCAAATTTGGTCACTGCCCATCTCACTAAGAAGTAACTCTGGGCAGTTTACAATAAAAACAAAAAATAAATATTAATTAAAATACAATAAAAATACAATAAAAACATATTCATACATAAATAATAATATCTTCCAAGGTGCTGTTGGTTGAAAGGATATTACCATACAGGAGCATCTTCAAGGTGCTAGCCACCTGCACGGTTGGTTGCCCCTTTTCTTGCCCCATATAAATTGGCAGAGCCAGGTCTTAACTGCTTTCTGGAAGGTTGAGAGAGTAGGGGTCTGCCTCGCCTCTGGGGGGAGGGTATTCCATAGGGTGGGGGCTACAGCTCTTCTCCTAAGCCCCACCAGTTGACATTCTTTCGTCAATGGGGTCTGCAGCATACCCTCTCTGCTTGATCGGGTAGGATAGGTTGATATAATGGGGGTGAGATGTTCCCTCAGGTAACCCAGTCCCATGCCATGTAGGGCTTTAAAGGTGATAACCAACACCTTGAATTGGACCCAGAAGTAATGTGCCATCTTTGGGGTACCCAAAATTACCTATGTGGCTGCATTTTGAACCAGCTGTAGCTTCTGAATACTCTTCAAGGGTAGCCCCATATAGAACACATTGCAATAGTCTATATGGAAGATGACTAGAGCATGAGTGACTTGATGGAGGGCCTTTCGATCCAGGAAAGGGTGTAACTGGTATTAAACATGTGGTTGAGCAAAGGCCCTCCTGGCTACGACTGCCACCTGCTCCTCAAGCAGGAGTCATGAGTCCAGGAGGACCCCCAGATTATGTACTGGGCCTGTCTGGGGTAGGGCAACCCCATCCAGAACCAAAGATGGTAAACTTCTGGATACAGAGGAATCCCTAACCCACAGCCTCTCCATCTTACCAGGGTTCAGCTGAAACCTGTTGTTCCCCATCCAGGCCCCCACAGCCTCCAGGCACTGCGAAAGGGTAGTCACAGCATTGCTCAAATCACCTGGGATGGAGATCTATAATTGAATATCATCTGCATATTGATGATACCTCATCCCATGGTGGCAAATATTCTCATGCAGTGGTGTCATGTAGATGTTAAAAAGGAGCAGGGGAAGTACCGAACCCTGCAGCACCTCACAAAGGAGGGGCCATGGGCTGGATCTCTCACCCCCTATCAACACCAGTTGGGACTGGCCCTGGACAAGGAGGTGAACCAGCACAAAACTCTGCCACCCATCCCCAACTCCCTGAGCCAACCCAAAAGGATACCATGGTCGATGGTATCAAAAGCCGCTGAGAGGTCAAGAAGAGCAAGGATGAATGCACTACCCCCATCCCGCTGCTGCTAGAGATCATCCAAAAGTGTGACCAGTGCTGTTTCTGTCCCATATCCGGGCCTGAAACCCAACTGAAAAGGGCCCAGATAATCTGTTTCATCCAGGATCCTCTGGAGCTGCAACACTACCACTTTCTCAACCACTTTCCCTAAAAAAGGGTGGGTGGGAGACTGGCCGAAAATTGTCCAGTATGGTGGGATCCAGGGATGGTTTCTTGAGAAGGGGGTACACCAGTGCCTCTTTAAAGGCTGTTGGAAACACTCCCTACCTTAAGGATGAGTTCGCCATTCCCTGGACCCACCTGCATGTCACCTCCGAAGCTGCCTTAACCAGCCAAGAGGGGCATGGGTCTAGTTGACAAGTGGTGGCATTTACAGTCTGGAGGACCCTGTCCACTTCCTCAGGTCCAACAGGATCAAACTGTTCCCAGAAAACAGGGTAAGTACATATCCCAGCATCTCTACTGGCCATGCCCCATGCTTGGTATACAACCGGGAACGTAACTGAGTGATTTTATCCTCCAGATGCCCAGACAACTCCTCTGCACAGCCCTGCAGATGGGTCACTGAGCCCCCCTTTCCCAAAAGGGATTGGGTGATCTTAAACAAGGCTGCTGGGTGGCATTCTGCGGATGCAGTAAGAGTGGGAAATGTTGACACTTTGCTGCTCCTACCACCACAAGGGAGGCCTTAATAGTGGCTCTAGTATTTGGTCAGATTTCATCCTTGTTTTCCTCCAGCGGTGCTCTAGATGTCTCTTAATCCTTTTCAGGACCCTCAACTCCTCTGTAAACTACAGGGAATATCAGGCTTGATGGGTCAAGAGAGGTTGCATGGGTGAGGTCTCATCCAAGGCATTGGCTGCCTTTCTATTCCAGTGGTGGCCACAGCCTCCACTGGACCATGCAGCAGATCCTCAGGTATAGCCCCCAGCTCCCTTTGGAACCCCATTGGGTCCATCAGTCCATGGGGTGGGCCAATCGAATGGGTCCTGCCTTCCTGGGGAGGGGGTAGTATAGGAGAATCTCAAGGCCACCAAGGCATGATCCACAAGGGGGACAGATTTAATTCCCCCTTCAGATAACATTGCCACTGCTCCAACAAGAAAACCAAGTCCAGTGTGAGGCCACTGTCCCAAGTCGGGTCATGAATAATCTGTGACAGGCCCACAGCCACCATGTTGGGCCGCCCAACTCCCGGGCCGCCTCCGAGGCACGTTCCAGGGATGGAAGATTGAAGTCCTCCAGAGCCATAAATCTGGGGAACTCCACTGCCAACCCTGAGAAGGCAGCAACTCGAGCAGCTTAGGCAGGGAGGTTGCTACGCAGCAGGGAAGCTGGTACAGTAGCAACAATCCCAACTGTTCTCAAGAGCCCAACTTCAGGAACAGGGTCTCACAAGTGGCCACTTGTGGAGCAGTGCCCCTGAAGGCCAACAGAAATTCCTGGATGACAACTGCTACCCCTCCTCCCTTCCCTGGGGTCTCAGCTGGTGCCAAACCATAAACCCGGCTGGGCACATTTCCAAAAGGGGAACTCCCTCTTCAGGGCCCAGCCAGGTCTTAGTAATGCACACCAGATCTGCCCGCTCCTCAGTGATCAAGTCACATATAAGGGGGGCCTTGTTGTTAACTGACCTGGCATTAAAAAGCAGCAGCCAAAAGCCAGGGCCTCCATGGATCTGCTGTCCGGGGCCTGGGTGGGACACGCCACTGGTAACAAACACCAGGGGGGCCTTCCCCGAGAGCAGCCCACCCTCTGACTCCCATCATAACATCCCCTGCCCGTCACCACCTGAATAGCGTAACCCCCCTAACTTCTCCAGAGCTTCCATTTCCCCCCAATCTCAGACCTCTGGTTTTCCTAGTTAGGGGCCCTCCTGTGATGGAATGGTGTTATGAAGGCCACGCTCAGGGAGATAAGTGTTTCCTTAGCCCTCAACAAGAGTGTGGGAAGTTTAAGAAGATGAGACTGGCACCACCCTAAGGAATTCATGGTGTTGTGGCTGGCTGGCTTGGGAACTTAGGCTCAGTCTGGAGAGATTTCTGTCTTGAGGTGGAAGCTAATAAACGCAACAGAACTATATTTGCACTGTCTTGTGGAGTTCTTTGGGCTGAACCTGACACCTCTATCCAACCATACACCAACAAATAAACCCAATCAATCAAGAGATGGTGGTGGGCTCCCTGGCAGTTCAGCTCCTGCTCTCAGTGCTGTTGGAACCCCAACCCTCACCCCTTCACCCACTGTGCCCCCTTCACTGGCCTCTCTCACTAGCCAGCAGGGGGCACCCAATCCACTCCCCCTCCCTCCCTGACTCTCACTGGGTGTGTGTGTGAGTGTCTTTACAGCACTCACACCCTCATTCACACTCCATGCATTCACCCATGGACTGCCCTCCCTGTCTCTCACACTAGGGAGGGGTATCCCAACTCTCACACACTGAGGGACCCCCACACACCTCTGCCTTCTGTAAACAGGCTATAGGGGCTGGTTGGATTGACCACCTAGGCCGCTCTTTAGGTTGCCTTAGGTTCCAGCCGATTTTCAGCCCTGGGGCTGTCACCGCCAGTTCTTTGGCTGTTGCCCCCAGTCCTGCTTAAGGCACCACTATGGTTCTGGTGCCAATCCAGCAGATTTTCAGCTGTTCAAATTGTCCTGGCCCCACTTCAGCCACTTTCCAGGCCACTGCAGACCAGGCTTCCCTTCGTGCCACTTGCTGTGTTGCTCGCCTCAGGCCGTTTGCTGCGCTGCTTGCTGCACCACTCTGCTGTGCAGCCCGGCTCTGCCAGCCTCCATCGAGCTCCTGCCAGTCTCTGCTGAGCTCTACCAGCCTCCACCAGGCTCCGCCGGCTGCTACCTGGCACTTCAAGTCACTCGCTGCGCTGCTCAGTTCAGGATTCGATTTGTTTGGATGAAGCAAGCAGTCAGATCCAGGAAGCTTTCATTGGGGTCAGAAAGTGTCATTTGATCTGCTCTGATCCTATTTTTGTAAATAAACTTCCTTTGTTGAGAAGGTTGTCCTTGGTAGTGATAAGCTTTACCCTCGATGTGACTCAGCCACCAGTCTAGACTTCAGTCCTGACACCTATGCTCATAAGTGTCTTCCTCTTATGGAAGAATGGATTATTCAAGAAAGCCTCCTCAGAGTACAGCTTGACTGCAGAATGCAGGTGGTCTTCGCTTAATGACCACTTGTTCAGCAATTGTTCGAACTTATAACGGTGCTGAATGAATGGTAGTTATGACCGGCCACCTCAAAAGTAGTGTTTTCCGTTTTGTATGGTGGGGTCCCTGGTCTCTGGTGTTGCACTGCCATTTGTTTTTACACGTTTACCAGTGGACCAGTGAAAAGGTGTTTTTTTCTTTCTTACAAGTTCATTGATGGAATTGTGCAATGATGGTTATCTCCAGTTGAAATCAACAAGAATTGTGCCCCTTTCCCCTTCTAGCCCAAGCAATGGGAAGAACAGTAAGACTATTGTGTGTATGTGTGCATTTTAACCAGTAAAGAAGCATGGAAAGCCACCAATCAGAGGCTGTGGTAACTGCAGCCCAGACAGAACATCAGACCACCATCCTGGTCAAAGCAAGAAAGCTTTGCGGAAAGCTGCAGCGTGGAAAAGCCATAAATATCAGAGCTATTCCTCAGAAGATATATAGAGCACACCTTTCTATTGTTACTGCCCTTTCATTATATTAAAGATTGTGTAGTAGAGGAGCATTTGTAATGTAACTGAATTTCTCAGCCCACACTGTGTGTTTTTTGAAAATTATAGCGAAGCATAAAGTGTTAACTTACAGCCTTGCAGAATGTCAAAGCTGACAGCCAAGCTTAATGAAAAAAGGCACTTTAAAAGGCATTCTTTTCAAGTAACCTGTAACATAAGCTCTGAACTGAATTTCTTGATAAGCTACAAGATCTCTTTTAATGTTAGCCATTGAGCACTGCGCTGGTGAATGGGTCAAAATCATTATAGAAGAGTGCATTAAAATAATAAAAGCATCCAATTCAATAAACCCGCTGCTGTGTTCTATTTGAGACCAGGACAATAGGCCAAATATTTTAGCAAGATGTTTCAGCTGAGGCCGCAGGAAATGGCTCTGTATGGCAAGGATTTGGGAGCCCTGTATGCTTTGTCAAGACTTTGATGAATTATCTTACAAGAAGAAGAAATATCAGGCTTGTTATTCTTTCCAAAACTGAGAGTAGAGTATTTTGGTTTGGAGGGAAGGGAAGTGAGGGGAGCAGCAGGCAATAACCATTCCCTCCAAGGTCTGGGATGAATTTGTGTAAGCCTGAAAGAGATCTTCCCTGTGTGCTATGATTTCATTTCAGAAGTAGCAGTAGGAAAGTGACATTTTTCATTTGATGTTGCCTGCCATCATTATCCATAGCGTTGTTGAGCGAAAATGACCATCCCAGACAACTATTTTCTTTTAAAGGTGTACATAATCTTGATCATCACCAAGAATCTGGACAGGTTGTCATGTACTGAGCTGCTGAAATCACTTGGCTAAAATCTTAGACAAAAGAAAATCAATGAATTCCTGAACTACTTTTATTCAAAGAAAAAAAGATAAAAATCATGTTGCTACAATGCGAGGCGGAGTGTTAACGAACCAGCTTGGAGAAAGATCTCTTGACTATATCAAGATTGATAATTTCAAAGTTAAACTAGATGTGCACAATGTGTGCTCTTGTAAAGGTGTGGCTGTTCTTAATAAATAGCTAGAGGTGAGCAAAGATGTAAGGAACATGGCACTGTTGATATCATGATAGCATTTTATTGTGGTGCCTGTTGTATTAATTCGTCCTGAAAATTCCAAACTGTGTTTAACATAGGAATATTGAAACATAGGGGGTGAAAAGAAAAGGAAATTGGATCCATTTTGTAATTTATATTTAGTTCCCTTGAAATCAGTGGGAGTTAAATACAGTAATAACTAACTTGTTCCCGATTTCAAAGGTTCTAACTACAATTAATTCATGATCTAGGTACAGTGGTACCTCGGGATACGAACTTAATCCGTTCTGTGACTCTGGGCGTATCCCGAGTTGGTCGTAACCCGACGCAAATTTCCCCATAGGGCTCAATGTAAATCCGGTTAATCCGTTCCGCCCTCCGAATTTGGTCGCACCCCGAAGCAAATTTTCCCATAAGGTTCAATGTAATTACCGTTAATCTGTTCTGGCGTCCGCGGACCACGCGTCAGGGATGGGAAAACGGCCGGGCACGGCACAGCGGGGCGGGAAAACGGCCAGGCGCCGTGCGGCGGGGCAGGAAAATGGCCGCGGACCACGTGTCAGGGGCGGGAAAATGGCCGCGGACCACATGTCAGGGCGGAAAAATAGCCACGGACCACGTGTCAGGGTGGAAAAATGACCGTACCCCGAGGCAGAGTTCGCACATCGAGGTAAATTTTTGCGGCCGGAGCTGGTCGTAACCCGAAAAGTTCGTTAGTAGAGGCGTTCGTATCCCGAGGTACCACTGTACTACTGTATAAACTGGAAATATGGCAAAATGCTACTCACTAAGTTATCACCGTTGAACTAAACAAGGAGCTTGGCAACATAAAATCACCAAAACCTAGAAAGGGAGGGAACAATTAACTTGCAGCTTTACAATATACTGAAACACAGTTTAAAGGACCAAGAAAATTAGAGGAAGCCTTCACTTGGCACTAAAGCAATGCAAGCATTGGTGCCCAGAAAGCTTCTCTTAGGAGGACATTCCATAGTTGAGACACCGCCACTCTACATACTCCATCTCATTGGTGGGGATCTGGCAGAAGGACTTCTTATTTAAATACTAACATTTAGGCCATGTGTGCAGGAGGAGGCAGTCCTGCAAAAGGTTTGACTTGAAGTATTTAGGACTTTCAATGTTAATACCAGCACTTTGAATTAGGCCCTAAAATGGTTTGGAAATTGTTGCACATGATGAAGCATTGGTATTATATGTTCATATAGGCAAACAAGAGGCTGTTCAAAGGTAGATAAGTGTAGCAAGGCCACATTTGTCGAGACAGGGCTGCAACTGGTATACTAGTTGAGCTAAGAACCCCCCCCCACCAAATCTGACTATCTTTCCAGCAAAAATGCTGGATTAAAAATATTTTTAACAATTACATCCTTTAGGGCAGTGACAGGCAACTTCTAGTTTGATACCCTGACCTAATCTGCTAGTCCACTAGGCCATCCCATCTGACCTTTCCCTAATCCCCATCTTTTCCCTAGCAATGTGAATGTTTTAGCATCAAGTGTGGTTCTGCTGTTCTCCATGCAGGGCTAGACCAGGAGTCCCTGCTTCATCCCACACAGATAATATTTGCTTCTGCAGCAGAAGACAGCAAGCCATCATTCCACATCTACTACACCCTATGCAGGTGGTTGGGATGCTGAGGAATGATGCTTCTTAGTTCCTCTGCGTAGACTATCTTTGGTTCTGCGGAAAGAAATGGGAGTCATCCTTCCTTGCCTCCTCCTGCATCACAAACTTATGACATCAGGAGGTAGGCTTTGGAGGAGTGGGCAGGCGTTCCTCTCTGAATCCCTCCCCTCCAACTTCATCTGCGGAGGAGACATCCCTCTAAAATAATTGGAAGACCTACTGAGTTAGATAGATTAGTCACCTACTAATAGAAATCTGTCTTCTTTGGATCAAATTTCAATTGATTGATTCTCATTGCCTCCATAATTTTATGTAGACAGGGACTGAACACTCAGTATCTCATCTGGATTTGATGTAAAAGAAATAGAACTAGGTATCATCCATATTTGTGACATCTGGAATACACATCTCTGGGTAAGATCTCCCAACATTTTCATTTAGATGCATGCTGGTCTTTGACTGCAATAAAGATTTGATTTGATTCATTTAGATGTTAAAATAGCAACAGAAATACAATAGAGCTCTTTGGCACTCCAAAGCTTAACTGTTAGTGAGTTAAACAATAATTCCTTAGCTCCATCTTCTGAACTGGCCATCAAGTTGGAGTAGAATCTCTGAATACCAATGTGTTATTGATTCTTCCCTAGAGATGTATAGCATCACCTAGCCATAGTTGTGATTATACGAAGTCTGCCTTCATCACCGACTTATCTACACAGTGATGGTTGCATGATTCTATAAGATGTTCTATATCACTATTAAGGAAAGGGCCTCTGGGTGGCCGGTAATACTGAGCAGGTATTAGATGATTTCAGATGTTCCCCTTTACTTTTCTACTATACCAATTACCATACTGGGTTGCTGTCAGCCCTACTGTTGCCTCCTAAGGTTTGCATGGGGTTAAGTAGAGGGTCTCATTTTTCTTCAGTGGGTAACCAGAGCCCAGAGTCACTTGTTTTGTGAGATGGGTAGCTATATAAATTAGACAAATAAATAAATAAATTAATAAATACCAAGACTAAGATAAGAGAAAATGGAGATTACCCCCATTCATAGTCCTTCTGTACACTCTCCTATTTTCAGTAGGGCAACAAGCTATAAATCCCTTCTCTCCTGTCCTTGAAATTCATCTAACCAGAAATTGGTATTAAATATCTGAAAGGGGAAGGGAGATGGAGAATCAGAGTCAAATGTCTCAGGTAGAATTATATTTATTCTAAAGATTTGTCCTAATTTACCAGTAGAGGGTGATAGTGCTTTTTTGCTAATATCCCTTATTAATATCTATTCAGATTTGTTTTGGGGGTGGAGGTCAAAGATGTAAAGAAACATATGCTTATTAAATTTCTTCTATCTTAATACATTACTAATGAAATAATGATTGTTTTTAAAACGCTGTTTAAAAGTGGGCATTTTGCATTGTTGGAGGAGAAAAAAAAGGAAGATGCTTGATTGAATGGAATCGAAAATTACCTTCCTTCCCAGTGCTCAGTGTTTATGGATACCATGATGATTGATCTCATATAATAGAGCATTTAAAATAATTCTGTACCATATTTTGAACAGATGTACATTCTTCACAGGCACAAAAAATAATCTGAACATCTGTAGCTTAAAGTGCAGAAAGTGTTTAAATTGTGTGTGTTTTCCCCTCTGAAACCAGAGTTTTAATGGGAAAAGTGCTCTATGTAGTAAATATAGATAATTCCTCCTACCATTATGTCTGTAAGAATGACATAATATACTGCATATCTGCGATGAAGCATTTAGCTCATAAAGCATTTAACATATAAAAAGCAAATAATAATTTGTAAGGCTTTGGAAAGAGAATACATATTTGTGGTGGTTCATATTATACAATGAAAACCCTAATGTAGGAGGGGGGCTCACTCCTCATGTATGAACCACAAAAATCCAAATGTTATTTCGGTAGTTAATCTGGCTGCTAGAGAAAAAAAATCTTAAAACAATAGAAAGCAGGAAGGTCAGGAAGTAAATAGCATCAACTAACCATGCCAGAATATTTTTTTGAAATAAAAAGTAGAGTCCAGTACAGTTGTAGATGGAAAAGATACAGGTTTGTGAAAAAAAACAAATGAAGTAGCTGCCTTTTAAGTTAGTTCAGAAAAGAAATGAGGCCCTGTCAAGAATACTTTGGAACAGTACAATTATTACTGTATTGGACAGAGTGCCACCAGAGTTAGAATAGCAAAACCCAATAGCTTTACCATGCCCTTACCCATTGGATTTAGCTTAGAGCCACCATGTCTGGGGTGCAAAAATCTAGATAACCATTATATGGAGAGAGGGGGATACCCACAAAACCAACCCACCCAAAAAATCAGAAACAGAAAACTCTAAGTCTTTGTTTTCATCAAGCAGTAGCAATTTAGTAATTCCTGCTTCTCCCTCCTGTCTTCCAGGGAATAATTCACTGGAAATCCTTCTTGTAACCCTGGAGTGTGAAAGAAATAAGGCACTTATCCTCTCTGCTGCCTTTATGGTAATAAAAAGATTAAAAACACACAAACAAAACAAACAGTGAATATTTTCTACAGGGTTACCTCCTGAAACATGTGATGAGTGGAATAAAACCTTCCCACCCCTTTGGGAGACAAGCAAATCTCACTGGAAATAAACGTTTTGAAAAAGAGAAAATGTAAACTTAACTTTAAATATTGACATGCAAATATTCAGCAGTGGGGGGAAAAAAAAAAGGAATTTCAGAGCTACTCAGATTATTAGAGAACAATACTTAATTAAAAAAAATAAAATGCAACAAACAATGTAATGCTCTGTTTAGACCACAGGATGGCAGTGGTCTGCTAAAAATAAAAATCTCTCCATCCCAAAGTCCCATCGAAGAGAAGAGAGAATCATCATCAATCAGAAAATGTTAAAAAGAAAACAAAGATTAGATCCTTGGGAACATGCCTAAAGTATGACTCAGCATTGACATTAAAAACTCCATGTCCTAAATTATACGGAGAATTAAAGAATCTTAGATTTAGCAAAGGCACAATCCAAATGTAAACTCCTTGCTAAGCTTGTTATCTACTACAGCAGAAATAAAGACTCTTTAAACCGATGTTTCCTCTGTTTTTCAATTCATTTGGACTTTTTCATAGATTCCTGGAGATGGTGCACCCCACTTGTTTTTCAGTCGATATCCAGCAATCTCTGCCTCATTTTAAAAGGAGCAACCCCCTTTTTTATCCCCAGGAAGGGCTAGATGACTCCCTCACTTTGTGTGACAAACTGCATCTCTCCTTCTTAAAGATATTGAGACTCGGACTACAGTCTGCCTGAGAGAATGTATATTGGGAATGTCTGAGTTCTGCACAAGGGAATAACATTCACAACAGTATAATTATGTTATCATTAAAGCTTCCACTTGGATCCACTAGTCATCCATCAAAGGGACGAGCTGCTGCGTAACTATGTAAATATTTATATCCCATTGACAACATTAAATGGGCACTCAAGGAATTGCATGTATTTTGTAAAATGTAATATAAAAATGCAAACCAATTTCAGAGTTAGAACAATGACATTTGGGGTAATGCAGGTACTTCTTTTACAGTACATGTGGCAATATTTCCCCAAGGTTTTCAGCTGTAAATCACAATGCCATTAATATAAAACTTACTTGTCAAAGAAAAGGGGGAGTGGAAAACAGTAAAAATAAATCCATGTGATTTAGGGGCTATTGCAGGGTGGAATATTTTGCCACCAGAAAAGTCTAATTTTTCTTTTTACAACATCCATACATCTATACGAGGTTACAGAAATGGGCTTGTTCTAATGGAGGTTAATCAGCTCTGGTGCAATGTTGTTTTGCTACTATTCTAACCCTGCAATGTTCCGGCTGCCAAAACGGCCTTTGGCATTCTAAGCCCGTTGCTTCAGCAAACTTTAGAAGGGAATTGCTGTTCTTCCAAACTGCAGGAAAGAGTGATTCAAGACCTACAAACACAGCATTGAAAAGATCCCCCAAGAGTCTAATCGTTCAACTTCCTTGTATTGAGGCAAAATGCATACACCTAAACCACCCCAACAGATGTTTATCGAATCCCTGAAACACTGCTGGAATTTTCCTGATTTCCTTATGCGTTTTCCCTTCCTGCCTCTGATTTCTTCACTATTCTTGTGTTAGATGTTTTAATGTTTGGTCTAAATGTATATCACACATAGAGAAAGGAGGTACCAAAAAAGAAGGAGAAGGGGAAGGGGAAGGGGAAGGGGAAGGGGAAGGGGAAGGGGAAGGGGAAGGGGAAGGAGACATTACCATTCATTTGCCACCCTCTCCCATGGCTGTAGAGCTAAGAGTATTCTTGGTGAAAGGGAATTTGGAATGAGAAAGTCCCCTCTTTTACTTAACAGATGGGAACTGGGCATTGGCTAATTAGGTGTTTGTTAATAAGTAATAGCAGCATATCATGCAGACAGAACAGTATGGAGTGCTAGGATCTGGCCCATCATTAGAGAGAGTGAGATGACTGAAAATTATTGGTGTCATAAAAGGAAACATCTTACTGGATTCTCTTAGTGATGTTTTATTGTCAGGGATGGACAGAGCTAATTATGCGATTTACTACCTTCAGTACTGGAATTGATAAGCTTTGGCTACTATGCCCTGTTAATAGCTGGATGTGTACTATGGGCTACTCTGCCTCAGATGACAAAATGTCTGGGGTCAGCCATATCAGGTACCTCCATGATTGGTCAATGGTAATAGAGTTGTCAGGGATGTGGGAGGAAGGTATATCAGTGCTGTCATGCCTTTTTCAGTTTCTGATGAAAGAATGGCCTTTTTTACAACACTGCACCACCTGGGAGAGATAGGACTGTTTAACTAGGATAGGAGAGAGGAACGATTGGCTGCTCAATGGGGCCATCCTTCTCCCCTTTATTTCTCTGCTTACCTGGGAATGCCAGCATGCTAGTGCTACCACATACACATAAATCCAGATTGACGCAAAAGAAGGGCCTGATCATTAAAGACGGTGTGAGAGAAAGCTCACTTGTTTAAGGGACAGGAAATTGCTTAAATTTCTGTGGTTGCAAATATGCAGGAATACGTGCCGAGATGGCCTTACCACAACAGAGACTTTGTGAGAAAGGCACACTCTTGGATAAATCCTGCTGTGTAGTTCATGTCATTGAAGGAAACATCAGTATCCCTACACTGTGCTGGTGGAGCTGGTTAAAAAAACACTTATTTCTGCATAGATCTCCATTCATTGTTTTACTTGGAGTTACTTCCAGCCTTTTGTGCAATTCTTTGCATTGGTGTTTGCTCTTTTGTACTGACATTTTAGCCTGCATTGATCACCTGGATGATGAAATAATTTAAGTCCAGTTTTGGCTCATCTGTAGGATTTAATGCAGCAAAGAGAGATCTGGACTGGCCATGTTATTTCTCTGTGGAGGGGAAATTGTTTCTCAACATTGGCCAAAGAGTACCTGGAGCTTTTTGTTCTATTACCTCTGTTCTATTATCACAGAATGAAGGATTATCCATCTGGACTCTGTTTTACTAAATGCCAGATGTTTGTGTAGGTAGCTAAATGTAGAGATAAGGGGACCAAAACCTTGAATCCAGAGGCATTTGTTTGCTAATACACAAAATTGGGAGCCTTCATTCCACAGGTTTTTGAGCATTTCAGTGAACATCAGCTGAACTATACAGATCAACAAAGGAAGCTAGTTTTTGATGGTTGGGATTTTACTGCATACATTTTTCCTTGCTGTAGTTAAATCCTTGCTTCTCATGATGTCCTTGGTGAAAAGGGAGGAGAATAGAATGCAAACATCTGCTTTTGATAAGCCAGTCCAAGGCTTCATAACTTGATCTGAATAATCATGATTAATTTTCCAGTCACAGTGTGATGAAGCCTGGATTGCTGGGGCTAATTACACTCCCACCCTCCCTCCCTCCCTCCCTCCCTCCCCCGCCCCCTCTCGCTAATATTGTGACAGTGCCCAATGGAAATATTGCAGCTCTGTTGCCACATCCGTAATATATAAATTCAGCTCTGTTGCCACATCCAGAATTTGATGAGAAGACAATAGTCTGACTTCCGAATTTAGCTTTGAAACATGAAAGAAGGTTGCATTAACAATGAATGGCTCTTAAAGCAAGCAAGCAAGGACCATTTGCTCCATGGCTCTGGAGCTTGCTTTCAGAATGCTCAGAGAGGCACTCCAAATTAGCCAATATCGAGTTCAGAATAACAGCCTATACCACACAAGTGTTCACAATAAGATATGCTGACTTCCTTCCTTGCCTCTTTGGCCTACTGGGATTTGGTGTGGGCAGCAAGAAAGGATATGTACAAGCCATAGCAGAGGTTCTATCCCTCTTCTTTGCTGTTCATGGGAGTCCCATGCTCCAGAGAAATCCAGTGCGTGTGGAGAATAAATGCCATTCCCATATAGCAGTGTTGTCCAAACTTGGCCACTTTAAGATGAGTGGACGTCAACTCCCAGAATTCCCCAGCCAGCCATGAGTTGAAGTCCACTCATCTTAAAGAGGCCAAGTTTGGACAACACTGCCATATAGAATCAACAGACCATAAGGTTGGTTGCCAAGCCTGAATTATACTGAGAGGAAAAAGGATTGGAAGGGAGAGCCTTTTCTTTTAGAAACATGTCCAGCCCTACCATTAAACCAAGTGAGGCAAACATCTCAAGCAGAAAATGCTGGAGGGAGATGGTGCACTGCTGGTAGCGGCTTACCGTTTCCTCCTGAATTTCCTGGCTCTTCTCCTCTGCTGGATGATAGAGATGGACATGTTAATAACCTGCTTTGTGTCCCCTAAAGTGGTCTGCTGGCTTAGGTGTGGTGGTAAGCATTCAACAACACAATGCATGTTGAAATGAGAGTCAGCTGCCAGTTTAGCTT
This sequence comes from Python bivittatus, assembly GCF_059951505.1. Taxonomy (NCBI): domain Eukaryota; kingdom Metazoa; phylum Chordata; class Lepidosauria; order Squamata; family Pythonidae; genus Python; species Python bivittatus. Next base: position 9,954,352 of record NW_028277098.1, read on the forward strand.
GCTTCTGAATATAGATAGGAAGAGGTGTCACCCACCTTTGCCTCCTGCGGCAAAGGGTCTTGGACCAACCCTGCTTGGAATAAGGACAAACTAGATGCAAAAGCTGGCCTAGAAAACCTACGTGGAAGACATCAGATCCTGCCTGCTGGGTGCCAGTGTTACTGAAAAGCTGCTAGAGAGTCTGAGAGCCCCATATAGTGATATAGCTAAAATTATACAAAGTTAAACCCTTTGCATCTGAATGGGGATTTTAAGCACACATCTAACTGAGTAGGTTATTCATGAGGACGTCAACATATCAGTTGGGCTACAGTGTGGTCTATGGTTCTATAAGGGTTCATCCAAATGCCTACATTACCACATATACTACTGCATATCTGCTTACCATCTGACAGGATGAAACAAGCCCTGTGTAGGCGTTCTCTCTTGTGTGATTAACCGAGTGAAGGAGAGTAGGGCATGCTATCAAAGCTTGCCTCCTTCAACATACCATTTGAATTTCTTTCTCTTTTTTATTTTTAATAATAACTTTAATTAAATTTTAGAAATACAAAGATAAAAAACGAATACAAACTAAGAAAAATATATTAAAAAATAAAAAGTGCAAAGAAAAATTTTTTTAAAAAGAAAGGAAAAATATGGTAAACAAAAAAGAAAGATATATAAAGAAATGACTTCCCCCTTCATCATGACAAGTACAATTTCAGTAACTTATCAGCTTCTCTGATACTACAACAAAAGATCTTCTCTTCCCTCTTATCTATAAACAAATTCTTAAAGCCTTATAATTTAGTCCTAATCAGCAAATGTCCATTAAGAGTTACCAGAAATAACAACATATATATTTTAACCTTAATCAAATAAGCCAACTTTATATTCCTTCCTTTATTTTTAACACAGTAACTTATTACTTTCTCTGAAAATACAACAAAAGATCTCTTCTTCCCATATCTCATCTCTTATCTATAAACAAATCGTTAAAGCCTCATCATTTGGTCCTGGTCAGCAAAACACCCATTAAAAGTTACTAGAAACAACCATGTATATATTTTCACCTTGATCAAATAAACCAATTTTGTAGTCCTTCCGTTTACTTTTAACAATCGTGATTTTTAATCCCTTTAAATTGTGTCCAGAACTTGATTTATTTTTGTTTTCTGTTTGTCTCTTTTCAGAAGTTCCTTCAAAAATTTAACATGTCTTGTTTGTAAATCCAAAATAAGAAAGTTATCCAAGTCACTCTTCCGGTTTGTCATTTGTATATCTCTTTTAATTATTAAGACATCAGATGGTTTCATTTGTAAATCCAGTGTAAGATCCTTTTTCATATCATTCTTATAAACTTTCATTTTTAAATCCACATTCAAATCAGCCTCAGTCTCTGTCTTGTCCAGTAAAACCAGTTCCTCTTCTATAACCTCTTTTGGATCCAGTTTATGATAGCAGACAATCTTAACAGTAATTTCTGAGTGCATTGTTCCCAAATATCCTTGAATTCTTCCAAAGTTAGAGTATTTTGCTCCATTCTGTATCAGTGGATCTTTTCTCCTTTAATTATAATCTTTAGTTCTTTCTGGTTCCCTCTAGCATCGAACCTTCAAAGTCCCAGTTTTTTTCTAATCAACAGCATTTTTCCATGTGAAGGTTTCTTATACTTAATTTCAAAATCTTCATGTATTTTTTAATAAAATTCTAAACAACTCATAGAAAGGTTGCTTGTAATTAATTTCAAAATCTTATTTCAAATCCATCTGGCCCCTTAGTCCATTTATAACTTTCCAAAATCAGTGTTCTAATCACCCTTTTGCTGATTATTCCAAAATAAGAATTTTTCAAGTCCTTAAACTTGTATAAGACTTCTTTCACCAAGGACTGAAGGAAACATACCTGGTGTAATGAAACTTACCATTCTGAAGGTTCTTAAAATCCAAAAAAACCATTAACAAGCAATTTCCAGAAGTGGTTAAGAAAGGAAGTGTGCAAACCCAGAGTCCTTTTGAAGGCATTGACCATGGCTTGGGCAAAGATGGCAATCCCTCAGCTTCCAGAGCATTAAACCCACTAGAGTCCACTGTCTTATAGTCTCCTCATGGCGAGCTGCTGTCTGGAGTGTATGTGGGCAATCCTGAGACCTCTTCTTGTTCGGAGAGGAATTCCAAGAAGCTGATCCATTTGCTGGCTCCTTGTTCCACCATGGTCAGCTCTGCTCTCAGTGGAGCTGTCTTCAGTTCGCCATTGCTTCCCCAGAAGTCACTACCATTTGAACTTCTCCATGAATTGCAGGGTGAGCATCTGAAGTGGAGGGACTCTTCTTCTGAAAGCGGCTTGTATAATCAGGAGTCTCCTTGCTGTAGAAGGCCAAAAGCAATGAGAAGGGACCATATTGGAGTGGGAAGGACTTGCCAGTACACCCTCACATTCTCTTGCACAGAGAGAGAGAGAAAGAGCGAGAGAATGATGCCTGGGGGCAGGTGGGGCAAATATCCTTAATTTCATCTAGATTATCTGCAGCCCTTTTTAGGCATTCTCTTTCCAGTAGCATCTGTGTGTGTGTGTGTGTGTGGTGGGGGGGATGTTTCAGAATCAGCAAGATGACAGATGGAATGTCACAGTGCAAGCCCTGCTTCTTTTGAATGCGCATGTGATGCCACATGGAAGAAAGGGGTGGATTTTGCATTGTGACATTCCATCTACCATCTTGCTGATTTTGAACCCCCCCCCCTCCCCATGCTCCTGGGAAGAGAATGCCTGAAAAGGGCTACAGATAACCTAGATCAGCATTTCTTAAAGTTTGGTCCTAGGACCTGTGGGGTCCCTCAAGACCCTCTCAGAGGTCCACGACATCAAAATTACTTGCTAGCCAATGTTGAAAAATAATACAGTATTAAAAGCCCATCAAACAATCATAAAAAGTGGTAGTGGCAGCGAATGCATCAATTTTAATTTTTAGTACAGTAAATATTGGTAAATATAATCCATACAGACAAAAGCTCTTTTGGTGTCTTCCATAATTTTTAAAAGTGGGAATGGGTCCTGAGAGAAAAAAGTTTAAGAAACACTGACCTAAATGAAACTAAGGATATCCAGGGTAATTTGATTAGCTATATGTTCATTGTTGATTAATGTAATGTATACCCACTTTACTCCTTTCTCTTTTTTATGAGCTTCCAGATAATACTTTGCGAGAATGGATGGGCAAGACAATATATCTGGCAATCCATTATTGCATACAGAATAGGAGTCTTTGTCCACTGCCTCTTAATGAAGGCAGAGCTGATTGTATTTGGGTAATCTCAGATCATAATCTTCTTTTTGAAAATCCAATGAACACAAGATAGTAGGACAAAGAAAATCACATCCTAGAAGAATCTGAGGTCAGATCTGAGACCTTGGGCAAACAAGCTTTTTCCATGGATCCAAGGACACCTCATCCAGCCCTTGTTCATCCTCTGATGAGGAGACCCAAAGTGTTCATGGCCAGTCCTCATTTAATTAAGGCCTGAAGGTCCTTCTATGTATTTCACTGTATGGAACCTCAGTCTCCACTGTGGGTAGCAAGTGACTGGGCATTTCATTTTGTGTGGACAAGTTCATACACAAAGAAGCAACTTCTTGTATGTGTGTGTGAGTGTGAACGACTGAAGAATGCCAGGTCCAAACGGACATTTTGTGGCATTTTGACTCTGTCCCTTTGAATATATGTTCAGCAATTATAAGAAATACATGGAATATCTCAGGCCTACAAAATTTTGCCCGACTGAGGCAATATGATGGAGGGCAGCTGTGGCCTCTGATCTCGGCTGCAATTACTTTTCCTCAGAAATATCACAGTAAGTTCAACAAGGGGAAGCTGTACGCCTTTCGGAGTGTGAGTTCTCTGCAGAGGCAGTTCTGCCTGAAGAGCTCAAATTACTTGGAGCAGAGGGAGCTAGCCCTGCATATGGCTAAGAACAGACCCCCTTGCTGTAAGTATATTTAAACATTCCTCATAAATGAAAAAGCAGTCCCTCCTTCCTCTTACTGATACTTCCTCCAAAACAGAGTGACAAGTGTGCCGTGTTTTACGACTGCTTACGAAAGAGGCTTGCCTTGAGTGATTTTGTGGCACTCCAGAGACCCCAAATACCATTTTTAACAGATCACCCGAAAAGAGTGCCTCAAAGGCAAAGGTGGGGAAGCGGGGTTGGCCAATGAGAGGGCGCGATGTTCTGAGCATCCCCTCCTCATTGTCTCTGCAGCGGCAGCCACCGCAGCCACAGGCTTCTAACAGCAGCCGGAGTTTGGAGAGCCTGTGTCTCTTGCCAAAGAATCCAGAGGTGGCAGCTGCATGGGGGATATGAATGGGATTCGTTCTCTCTTGGCTCAGGGAGAGGCTGGCAAACTCTTGCAAACTGAGGCTGGGGAAGGGAAGAAGAGCCGGCAACTTGCACAAGCAAAAGTAGTCGTGTTTCTCTGCCTCTCCTGAATCTGTGGAAAGTAAAGTTCTTGGGGAAAAAAAGAGGGGGAGGGAGGACTTCTGCTGTTGCTTTGAAAAAAGGATTGACCCAATGCATTCCTCACAGCCAGACTGGATCCTTTGTGATGCTTGAGGTGGGAAGCTGAGCACATTGCTGAGGTACCAGAGAAAAGGGGGAAAAGCCATGGATTTCCATGACAATGTCCCCCTGCGGGCAGTAGGATTCTGCACATCATTCTTTTTTGTCCTCCTCGTTTCGCCTACCTGTGCCCAGGATGCAGTGGTGGAACTCGAGCCTCAACCCAGCGTGGAAGAAATCCCACAAGGAGCATCTACCTTGGCTTTTGTGTTTGATGTGACTGGTTCAATGTACGATGACTTAGTTCAGGTCATTGAAGGTGCCTCCAAAATTTTGGAGACCTCTTTGAAGAGACCCAAGAGGCCACTTTACAACTTTGCACTGGTTCCCTTTCATGATCCAGGTAAGGCAGTATTTTCAAGTGCTCTAAAATTGGGAATTACTTAGAAAGACATGCCTGTGCAGATGGTTGGGGATTTTTAAGGATTATTTTAATAACACAGCTTGAGAAGGGTTATTAAAATTAGATGCAGTGTGTGTGTGTGTGTGTGTGTGTGTGTGACATATAACACAATAAAAGGAGCATGGGTGTACAAGAACAGGTTGTCTTGAAATAGTGATGGATTGGATGTGATCCCATCATTATAAAAGTAGAGACAGCACAGAATTACTTTTTTTCATAAATGGGTGATTGGAGAGAGACTCTCCCAGAATAGACTTCAAGACACTTAATTAATTAAATGAATGTACTTCCTGCAACATATTAAGGTGCCAGAATAAGTACATTGTTTGGAAATTATCCCTATTAGATTTATATAGGCTTTTTTTTTTTACTGGATTAAATTATGAATTGAAAAAGGGCTTTATATTCCAGCACATGGTGTTATTAACTGTAAAAGATATCTGTGGAGAACATATGGTGTTCCTAAACATCAGTGGTGACACAGATTATATTCAGTTTAAAAACATGCTATGTCATGTTTTCAATCAATGTTTTAGAAGTTTTATTTTAAATGAAATACTTTTCCTTTTAGAAGCCCTTCCCTCAGAAAAATAACCATAAATCACACAGAGCAGCCTTCACTTACCTGGTATCTCCCAGACTGGGGGTTTACAACTCCCATCACCCTCAGCCAGCACAACTAATGCCCATGGGCATTGTAGTCATCTGGAAGGCTCCAGGTTGGAAAAGGCATATATATGTGTTATATATCCTCCAAAGGCATGACCTTTAACACTCCCCTGCTGAAACTCATTGTACTTCCCATGAAAAGTTCCTGGGATACAATCAAACTTTATGGCTGGTGCTTCCGCTTTGTTTCTTCTCCTCATTGTCCTCCCTGCCTTCCTCCTACTCTCTGCTGTTCATGTATTCTTCCTGTTTCCTCTCCCACTCCATAGCATCTGTTTTCTATCCCCTTCTTTGGACTTTCTCTTCTTTTGTCAAACATCTTTGATGAACCTTAAAAGAAAGAGAAACCAGACTGCCCTAGGCTGGGTCATGCGGCAATAAAAGTACAGAAATCACTTCAAACTAAACACCAAAAAATCTGCTTAACAATCTGAACTTCCAGCTACTTCTTTCACCTGAGCTATTCCAGAAAGAAGTCATGTGGAATCGGCTTGTGTTGTGGGAATGATAAAAGTTACTGGTTTTCAGCTATGACTGTATTTGCTCTTTAAGGGAAAGTAGCTATTTAATAGTGAAATTCTTAATGATTTATTGAGAAGGATAACAGGGATGCATTCTTAAAGCCATTTTTCACTAGATGGCCTAGGTTCTCCCCCCAGAACACGAGTACATTTTCTTTCTTTTGTCTTTCTTTCGGTTCATGTGAGGCACCAACATATTTGAAACTGCCATTGCAGTGCAATGCACACCGGCAGAGGGCCTGAAGGTTTAACATTGGAGTCCCATCGTGCATTTCCGATAACATTTTTTATGCCAACCGCATTTCTTCTGGATTGCCAGGGAATTGAATGGTGTTGAACTGATTCACCATCAGTTACTCTGAACTGAGTAACTGACAGTGTTTAGGTGACATTGCTAGATCCTCAGTGTAGGTGCTGAAACACAATGAAACACATTTTAATGCACACACACTAACTACAAGCTAAGGTGTGTAGTGTGATGAAGATTTTTAAAAACAATAATTATTGTGAGAAAAATAACTATCTTACAGGATGATGACTTGACCAACTTCAATTTTTCCAGTCTTATATACTGTATGTAAGGAGTTACTGAAAGGCTTCTGTCAGAAATGTAGTGTGGCTGTGAACCCTACTTTTATAGAAAATGTGCCTTTAGATGATGGCTCTTGTTCCCTAAAGACATTGACTTTTTAAAAAAAAATTATTACTTTGTCAAGCAACAACATGATCATGGTGCTTTATGTATAAACATAAATATCATTACAAAGGTGAAGAACTTTTAATATTATTTTAAAGAAGATAAACAGCTTGCTGTTATCTAAGGACAAAGACATTCCTTGTAAGATGTTCAAGTTCTTAAAATGTGCCAGCAAAGGAAGAATTTACATCACAACCAAAACTTAAAGAGCAAAGATAGCTCCTTCTTCCTCCAATTCTTCTTAAGAAAAAAAAAAAAATCAGAGAGAAGCTGTTGAGTGCCAATCACAGTGTGTACAGGTTTTTTGTCAATGTTGTACAAAACATTGATTATAGTTCCCTGGAAATAAATGACAGCTGCACTGCTGGGAGTAGGAATTAGACAATAAAGAAAAAGGGAACCTTCCTAGACAGAAATTGTAGGTGCTCTGAAGAATATTCAAAGCAGATGCTTTAAGAGGCATGTTAGCAGAGATGAAGCTCCTTTCTTCTGAGCATTAAAACAGCCATGCCCTTTGGTGGGCTTGCACAACTGCTTCAAAAACTGACCCTGATTGTTACTGCATATGTGGGTATGAACAGACAATATTTTATTGGGATTGCTAACACAAAGCCTTCCTGTGGTAACTATAGAAAGTAGAATTCCTGAATTTAGAAAGAGCTGGTCTTGGAGGGAGAAAATCTGACATATCCTGGATCCACATTCTAATAATGGTGCTTTGATGCCAGGTACTGTAATGCTCCTCTCATGTGATACCCCAAGTGCCAAAGGTTAAAAATACAGTAAAAACACATTTAAAAAAAAATAGTGTGAGATTTGGCCAATCTCACTGGGCGCTTATACAAGATAGTTGAAATCTGAAGTTTTCACTAGAAAATTAATGGATTTTCATGCAGGAGCACTGGTATTTTGTGACATTTGGCTCTTGTTGGAATAGAAAAGCATAGAGAGAGAAGCATCCAGATCTATCTGCTAGTCCTTTCCCCAGATCCTGCAGAAATAGAAGATGCAAGAATAGAAGACTTTAGTGTGTGTGTAGCTGCTGCAAAAATGTGAACTGAAGAATTTGTTGGAGCCAGGACAGAGGTAGTTGGGGAAAGACCTAGAGGTCAACTCCTAAGCCTTTTTCAATCAAGGGTTTGGAATTGGCAAGCAGGCTGTGTTTTGGTTTTGAAGGAGACATATTCATGAGGGAAAATATTGGGAACACATCTTTATTGAGCTCAAATCATGAAAGGTTGGTTGTTGAAAGAAGGCTTTGGTGTTACTTGAGCCTCCTCAGCATGCTCTGATAATTGGCAATACTTGTTAGGAGACTCAGTGTAGGCTGGGATTCTGCACATTTTCCTTTTAATTTGGGTTGACTACTTTGCAGATTTGGTCATGGAGGAAGTTGTATCTTACTCCTGAGTTTGCAAGCCAATGTAAAGGGAATTGACAGCTGGTGGCAGTGGCTGGAATTATTGTTTAATCAGGTTGATTATATAGTTTCTTCTTTTAACTGATTAGATATTGGCTTGTTGCTTGCCCAAAATCTAGATTTTGTAACTGGAGAAAACCTCTAGTGCCCGTCTCTTTAAAGAGGGTTAAAAAAGGAGGCACAGTGTTCTGGTGCTTCTCCTGTCTCTGTTGCTGGGTTTAATCAGTGTTAGCAGGGGAGGGAGAAGGGCAGAAGACATACTGACATGTGGGGTACCTCAGGGCTCAATGCAGTCACATCTCCTGTTTAACATTTATATGAGGCCACTGAGTGAGGTCATTGGGGTCAAATATCTTTGGCATGCTGATGATACCCAGCTGTACATTTTAACCCCAGGCCAATCAGGGGATGCTATCCAGGTCTTGTCCCAGTGTTGGAGGCTGTGGGCTTCTGGATGGGAAGGAAGAAGCTGAAGTTCAACTCTCATAAGACAGAGTGGCTATTTGAGCTACCTATATCTGAAGGCACTCCATCTTTAGTTCTGAATGGTGATATACTGTCCCCTTTGAGACTGGTACACAATTTGGAGGTCTTCTTGGACTCACAGCTGTGGCCAAGAAGGCCTTTGCACAGATACAATTATGCCCATATGTGGACTGGGAGTCCTTAAAACAGATATATGCTTTGGTCATTCACATTTGGACTATTGCAATACAGTGTAAATGGAGCTGCCCTTGAGGACCACTCATTAGCTGCAGCTGATCCAGAGTGCAATGGTACGGCTAGTTATGAGCATGCTGTGGTATTCTCATGTAACACCTTTGCTCTGTGAGCTGCACTGGTTATCAGTAGCTTTTGGATGAAATTCAAGATGCTGTTTATCATCTATAAAGCATTCCATGGCATAGTGTCTGGTTACTTGAGGGACTACCTAACTTCCATAGTCACTGCTGATCCTATATGTTCTAGCAGACTCAGCATGCTCCAGGTTTCATTGATCAAGCAATGCCATCTGATGGGATCCAGGAAGCAGGTCTTCTCTGATGAAGTGCCTGCCCCCTGCAATGACATTCCCCCAAGTGATTTGTATGGTCCCCAACCTGACTTTCTTTAGATGAGCCACTAAGACCTGGCTCTTTTCTCAGACCTTGGGCTAAAATGGGTGGTGGGCTCCTTGTGAGTTGTCTGATCTGTGAGATGGTGGTTGTTTTTTTCTGGATGTTTCTTTTTGTATTCTGTGGATTGTACTGTTTTAAATATCATGTATTGTATGCCACTCAAAGTTGTAATGGAGTTGAACAGCCTATAAATTTAAATAATAAATAAATAAAATGTTATTTTATTATAAGCATTTGTATGCTATCTAAATATTACACCAGGGGATTGACATCTGCTAGCCTCCACATGGCTCCTCAGCACCCTATCTGTGTACTTTTCAGCATTCCCCAGAGAGAAAATTTGACCATTTTTTAAAAGAGGGCTTGAGGATTTATCAGGAGTAAATTAAGGTATAAGATCCCGAGAAGACCTCCTAAATCCTCCAAATTGTGTGGCTATTTTCCAGTTATTGGAGGAGTTAAGAGGTAGAAAAGAAAAGCAGCTTAATGAATTAGCAACACTGAGTCCTTACTATATTCCTTGAGATGTACCACATAGCTGACCCAAAATATGACACCAGTGCTGAAGTGTTGTATGAAATCTTCTTTTTGGAGATGAATCCTAAACTTTTTAAAAAGCTAGGGCCCTCTATCAAGGAGTTTAAGTTTAAGGTGAAAGGTTCCTGGAAGAAGTTACCTTCATGAGTGCCCAAATACTCACTTCCTTCATTCCAGACTTGTGTCCTTGTTACATAAGAGTATTAAGAACTGGATAATAGAGGAGAAGGAAAAGAAATAGGAGATGACACTGATTTTGCTTGTTTTGGAAAGCTGAGTAATGGATTGCCTCTTCTCTATTACTTGACCTGTATCATCTCTTTCTGACACTCCACCATGTGCTAGAGAAGTAAGGGAGGGAGGGGAGAGGAACCAGGGAACTCTGAGTAGCACAGGTAGTAGTGCTTCTTTTCAACTACCATAGTTTACATCATCCCTATCCACTTGCTCAGCGTAGTGCAGACACTTACTGGAGGTGATATCACCTCAAAGCCTCCCAAGGTGTTGGGACCCTGGTTTTCGCTCAGCCCAGCCCTACCTCTTCTTTAACCAGGTGGTTAAAGCTAATTCCATATACTTTCTGAACATATAAGGATGATGATGATTTCATTAAATTTATCATAGTTGTCCACTCCAATAGATTCTGGGTGGCTTACAAAACCTAACACTAAAATAAATAAATAAAAAATATAAATAAAACAAAACAGCCCAGACTTAAAACAGCTATTGAAACAGCACAACAGCCTCCCCCCTCCCCCACCAACATATTAACCGCAGGCCTGGGATCAAAGCCAGGTTTTAATGGCTTTCCAGAACTCCAGGAGAGAGAGTGTAATCTGTATCTGTGGGGGGATGATGTTCTAGATGATGGGGGCCACAACAGAGAAGGCACATTTCCTTAGTCCCATAAGATGCCAACATTTAGTAGAAGGGAACTGAAGTGCACCTGCTCTGCCTGAACGTACCAGGTAGGCAAAACCAATGAAAGAGAAGTGGTCCCTCAGATAACCAGGCCCTATGCCATGAAGTGCTTTAAAGGTAGCAACCAGAATCTTGAATTGCACCTGGAATCCAACTGGTAGCCAATGCAGCTCATGTAGCAGTGGTGACCCCTGGACACAATGAGAAGTGCCCATTTCTGCTTGCACCATTGCAATTTGAACCAGCTGCACCTTCTGGATGGTCTTCAAAGGCAGCCCATGTAAAACGCATGAGGATTCTTACAAGAATGCATTTGATAATTTGATGATAATTTTTTAAAGCTAGCTTGTTGTTTGCATGCAATTGTTCCCCAAACATACATTACTCAAGGGAGATGGGATATAGAAATTATGAATGATTTGTATTCTAGTTTCACATAGAGTTTTGAAAGTAACTTAACATGAAAAGCATGAAGAAAAAATAAAGTTTCTCCTTGTTTTAGAAAGCTCTTTTTAAAACCACATTTTAAAACATCTTATGCAGGCAACATTTCTAATTGGCTGTGTGCTTTTAAAAATTGGAAAGTCAATGGTCTGAACTGGCACTCCTACCTTGGCCTCCATTCTAGCTTCCTTCCTTATATTTATTTATTATTTAAAGATATATTCTGCCAGTTGATCAACAAAGGCTGTAATGGCAGCTCACTAAAATGCCCTCCACAGCTGTACTTGGGTTCACATTTTCCATCTGTTTTGACTCAGCATCCCCCCAAATTCCAGAGTTCCAAAATGCAAATGAGTGAATTTATGCAAAGTAAACATTGTTATATTTTCATAACTTCTTATTAGGGCTGCATTTGAATTTTCTTAATTGCAAAGTTGGACATTAACTCAGAATATCCTTCCCTGTACAGAATAAAAGCAGATTTATCTATAATAAGTTTAGCTACTGTATGAATTGTTCTTAAAATAATTATTTTTATTTTAATGTATTCAGACTTCTGCACAGAGGGGAAAAAGTCCAGTATTTTAAGCATCTAAAAACTCTGAATGAAGAGAACAAAAATCTTTAACCGAGAAAATTTATCTGTGCTTTGCATTCTAATTTTTAAATACTATAATATTTAGATGCATGTTTCTTTGGAATACTAAGTGAATTGCTCTCAGATCAGTGGGACTTATTTCTCAAGTTAATTTGAATAGACTGAGGGGAAGAAAGGCATTATTTTGCTTTTCCTATAAAGAAAGAAACTTGAGGATGATTTGGATATTGCCTAAGGCAGGGTAGAAAAGGATTTCCTAAAAATATGGCTTTAATTATCACAAGCCATGATGGTAGTGCAATTCTTCCATTCTACCAAATTAAGCATGCTTTACTTAATGCAGGAGACATATCTGGGCTTAATAATTAAAAAAAAAAAAAGACCAGTCCTTCTAAGCATGATTGCACAATAGTACTAACCAGGGTTAGCAATAATCATTATTACTATGGCAGATGACATAGGAAACCACCACCAGGCATTCTCACTCTTCTTGTCATCCTCTTAGTAGGAAGATGATCAGCATTTTTCATGCTAGCACTTCTTCAGGGTTGTGAATGTGAAAAAGTTAAGATGGTGGCCATTATCATGTGATCAAGGCTCTGACTCTTCTTTACATGGATTTCTCCCTGCCCTTCCTTTCGCATTTCTTTAAAAAAGATAGATAGATAGATAGATAGATAGATAGATAGATAGATAGATAGATAGATAGATAGATATCTAAGTGAACTTATGACAAATCATGTTAAAACCTACATTTGAGGCATCCTTTCTTTCTTCCCTGTCAAGAAGGGAGCCAGTTTGGTGTAGTGCTTAAGGCATCAGGCTGGAAACCGGGAAACTGTGAGTTCCAGTCCCGCCTTAGGCATGAAGCCAGCTGGGTGACCTTGGGCCAGTCCCTCTCTCTCAGCCCTAGGAAGCAGGCAGATTGTGTCCTTTTTCTATCCTCTTTTGGCAGTGCATAGCTGGAACTAGATGGACTTTTCTTATCCAACAAAGAAGTTAGATACAACATACTGTGTACACTGTACGTTGTATCTAACTTGTACATCTAACACTGTAACATAATGCAATAAGCATTATAATGTAAAAAATAGTAGAAGTAGGCTTTAAATGGACAGGTGTGATGGGGAGATTCTCAGTATGTATTTGAATCACTTGTGTGACCTTGGCTCTGTATAAAAGGTGGCTCATCTGGATTGCAAAAATCCAGATGACCAGTGGAAGACATCAGAGAGTTAGTTTTCTGTGTCTCTTTGCTGACATCATATGGATTTTTGCAGCCCAGGTATGGTAGCTCCAGTTGCAAGGAAAGTAAAGACTACGGGTTAGAATAATGTGGAGCCTTAGATTCTAGGATAAAAAAACTGCTTGAACTCAACCCTCTTCTCTCCCCATCCCCAGTTCTTGCTTCTGCCTGGGGGAGAAGAAGATATGCAACTGGAATGCAGTCATATTGTTTAAATTAGTGTCAGGCATAGAAAGGGCTTAAATTAGTGTGGGAGCATAGAGAGGGTTAAATGTAAGCAGGAAGCCCATGTAATTTTTAAGGCCTAGGCCACTATTTAGTTTTTATGAGCTGTAGTGCCTCAAGGGAAGCTGAATATCACTGAAACATTTCCTGCATTCTCTTAGGCTGCACAATGGTATGCTGAAAATTGTTTTTGCAAAAGAAGTCTACTTTTTTTTTTTTTTTTTTACAGTCCACTAGGTTGTAATGTAGCTCTTTGGATTGGCCCAATTGTTTCACTAGTAATTGTTTTTGGACAAGAAGAAAGAAAAAAGTCATTTGGGGAGAATGAAATGTTTTCTTGTTTTGCAATTTCAAATGAAGAAAGCTAAAAAGTTGTTTCATTCGCAGGCAGATCATGACTTCTTTTTTTAAAAAAAAACATTTCGCATATTCATGTTTTCAGCTTAGTTTGTCTGACTTGGTTAGCTGATTCTTGATGACCCAAGATGGTTGGATTCCTCCTGAAAAATTTGGGTTTTGAAAAAGGTGGGAACTTTCTTACCTATGGTAACCTACAAATACTACTTCAAAAGCAGTGCTATTGTGATAGGGGAGTGCATAAGAAGTACCTTTCTTCCAAGTCATTAAAGCAGCTATGTCTTTTCTCAGGCTTTTGTGGCTGCTTCATAAGCTGCTCCTGGCTGTCTCCATATGGGTGTGGATGTACAGTTCATAGTGAAGTGAACTACTTTAAAGATTTTAATTACTCAAGGGAAGATGTTTCATAGGTGGTCTTTTGAGCAAAATACCTCTTCTGAAGAATTTGCATAATCTTAGTACATATCTGATATTGCCATAATCATCAATTAATGAATCTGCATATGTGAGCCAACTTTCAGTTTGTTAATGATTATGGGGGCATTTTACTAAATAGCTTGATTGACATCATTACTATGCTTTCAGATAAATTAAATCGTATGGCTAGGATCTAGTTAAATTTAAATGGTATTGTTAGGATCCAGTTAAATTAAAAGCTAAGGTAAGTCCTTTGGTATCAAAAGAAAGCAGAGCTGGAAATGCCTCTTGATTTATTTGCTTGATATTTTGCCCATTGGATTTCCCTTTGCCTTTGCACACACTTGCCAAGTCCTTTCATTTTAGATGGTGAATCATATTTAATTTCCTCTCCTTTTGCCTCTAACATTGCCTGGCAGAAGTGGCACCATAACTGATCTTGATTTTGTTCCTCCAGTGGTAGAATTAAAATATTTGTGCATATTTACTAGATTCCATCCAGATGTTTGAATTTTGGAATCAAGAATTCAAATCCATGTTTGAAATATAATTGTCCAGTAAAGATGTGGTACGTATGATTTTTAATGACCTGTTATCACTCATTCTATGTACTAAAATATGGGATGTCTACATTGCTTTGTCCCCAGGCCAGGAGAGTTGGGTCACAGGTTTTTGGGATTCAGAAGCAATGACCACACAATATGAATACTTAAGGCTTTATTCCAAGGCAGTATAGAAAATAGCATAATAACATAACATGAGACAGCAATAAAAGAATATACAGGAATACTGAGGATATAATATAACCCAAGACAGTAATCAAAGAACATTAACACAAGACAGTGGTTTGAAATATTCAAGAATACTGAAGAGTATAAGAAGACAAAGGAAGAAATACATTATACTCTTGTGTCAGCCTCCCAGGTAGACCAGACAGGAAACATAAGATGACCTAATTCTACTTTATTGTAAGGCTACCTTAACAGAACCTTGCAAGTCTGAAAGTACAAATCTCCTGCCATCTCTTTTTACAGCCTGATCAGTTAGGGCGAATCCTTTCTAAGTTTCTTTCTGTGCCTATTATTCAGCTGCGGGCTCCTCCCCCTTTTATCTGATCGTTCCCTAGGCAGCAGCTCTTCCCCTCTCCTCTCAAGGACATTCTCACATACATGACACCTTCTGCCAGTCAGAGAACCCCAGAGAGATGATGATGGATAGACCCTTTCAAAGCCAGCAAACATGCAGCACCCTCCCAGTTAAGTCTGCATCCACGTTCCATCCCATGCGGGGTGGGTGCAGTGACCAGCTTATAGAGGCTCTGAATCATAATTAAGCACATTTGCTTTTCAATGGTCATATCGCACTGAATTTTACCAAGAACAAGGAGGATTATCTTGAAATGATTTGCCCTTCTGACAAGAGTGAGACCATCAAGGTTCAAGACTGAGGAGTCCTGACTAAAATGAGACCATCAAGGCTAAGGAATCTTTGGTATACCAAGCTGAGATGAGGCTATCTCAAAGTTAAAGAGTATTCTGTTTCTCAAGGTTAATTAGATTGAAAATGATAAAGATCATCCCATTCTACACAGATATCCTACAAAGCGTAGGGAAAAGGGCAAAACAAAGTATAACCAAATATGATCCGTTAGTCTCTAAAATAAATGCTTGCTTAATCTCCACTACAATACAGAATCATTACATAAAAATATAACAGGGAAAGGGGTACACACCACTATCCAATTCTTTCTTGTCAATCTTCCAGTAAAAACCATCCACACTAGGATATTATCTTTCAAATCTTACATATATGCCTATAATCAACTTTCTCACGTTCAAGCATTTCTCAGTGTAAAAATCTGGCCAGCATATCTCCTGCCTGACATAAAGCCACACTGCACTTCCCAGTTTTTGTTCATTGTTGCCTCTCTTAAGCTTTTAGTCTGAATTCTGCCAAATACTTTCCCAAGCATTCCCAACAAACTAATCCCCTTGTAGTTTTTGCGTTCAATTTTGTTACTTTTCCCTTTGGAAGAATGGTGTTATTCTTCCCCTGTACAATTATTAGGGACAGATAAAGTATTCAAACACACGTTCAGTAAGTGTGCAACTGCTCTACAAACTGCATCAACATTTTAATATGTCCCCAATTGTAACATCTATACTTGCAGTTTCCCTGTTTTTCAACATACTCGCAGCTGTTATGACTTTCTTTTCATGTACAGTACTGTGCAAAAGTTTTAGGTAGGTGTGAAAAAATGCTGTAAAGTAAGAATGCTTTCAAAAATATATATTGTAATTGTTTATGTTTATCAATTTACAAAATGCAAAGTGAGCAAACAGAAGAGAAATTCAAATCAATATTTGGTGTGTGACCACCCTTTGCCTTCAAAACAGCATCAATTCTTCTAGGTACACTTGCACACAGTTTTTGAAGGAACTCGGCAGGTAGGTTGTTCCAAACATCTTGGAGAACTAACCACAGATCTCCTGTGGATGTTGGCTGCCTCAAATCCTTCTGTCTCTTCATGTAATCCCAGATAGGCTCCATGATGTTGAACCATCACTTCCAGGACTCCTTGTTCTTCTTTATGCTGAAGATAGTTCTTAATGACCTTGGCTGTATGTTTGGGGTCGTTGTCCTGCTGCAGAATAAATTTGGGGCCAATCACACGCCTCCCTGATGGTATGGCATGATGGATAAGTATCTGCCTGTATTTCTCAGCATTGAGGACACCATTGATCCTGACCAAATCTCCAACTCCATTTGCAGAAATGCAGCCCCAAACTTGCAAGGAACCTCCACCATGCTTCACTGTTGCCTGCAGACACTCATTATTGTACTGCTCTCCAGCCCTTTGGCGAACAAATTGCCTCCTGCTACAGCCAAATATTTCAAATTTTGACTCATCAGTCCAGAGCACCTGCTGCCATTTTTCTGCACCCCAGTTCCTATGTTTTCATGCATAGTTGAGTGGCTTAGACTTGTTTCCACATGGGAGATATATCTTTTTGGCCACAATTCTTCCATGAAGACCACTTCTGGCCAGACTTCTCCAGACAGTAGATAGGTGTACCTGGGTCCCACTGGTTTCCACCAGTTCTGTGCTGATGGCACTGCTGGACATCTTCCAATGTTGAAGGGAAGTAAGCATGATGTGTCTTCCATCTGCTGCATTAAGTTTCCTTGGCCGACCACTGCGTCTACAGTCCTCAACGTTGCCCATTTCTTTGTGCTTCTTCAAAAGGGCTTGAACAGCACATCTTGAAACCCCAGTCTGCTTTGAAATTCTTCCCTGGTAGAGACCTTGCTGATGCAGTATAACTACCTTGTGTCTTGTTGCTGTGCTCAGTCTTGCCGTGGTATATGACCTGTGACATGAAACTGTCTTCCACAACCTCACCTTAGTAGCAGAGTTTGGCTGTTCCTCACCCAGTTTTAAGCCTCCTACACAGCTGTTTCTGTTAATGACTGTGTTTCAACCTACATATGAAATTGATGATCATTAGCACCTGATTGGTATCATTGGTTAATCATACTCTTGACTCTAATCCTACAAGATCCCTGACTTTGTGCAAGTGTACAAAGTGCGCAAGTGTAAGAATTGATGTTGGTTTGAAGCCAAAAGGTAGTCGCACCAAATATTGATTTGATTTAGATTTCTCTTCTGTTCGCTCACTTTGCATTTGGTAAATTGATAAACATAAACAATTACAATATATATTTTTGAAAGCATTCTTACTTTACAGCATTTTTTCACACCTGCCTAAAACTTTTGCACAGTACTGTATTTTTTCTTGGATTCTTTTATTAGCATCCATCTCAATTCCTCTCTTTCCTATATCACTATGATTCCCATTCAAAACTCTAAATTTCCCCTTCCCTCACTTCTGTGGCTTCCCAAATCATGTTATCTTATTATTAATTCCATTCATTTGGCTGGAGGCTTCTTGTTTAGCTCTTTTAACCCCTTAAAAATATTTTATTTACATTAAAAAATGCTCTGCATTTTTCTCTGCTTCTTTTAATCATAACCTTTCCTTGCTCTCCTTCACTGAGCTTTTCACAACTACCTTTTTTTCTTCATATACATTATACAATATTTTTTTCATGTTTAAATTTTGTCCAGCAATCATCTGGTAATTAAACATCTACAGCCTTTTTTGTTTCATTGTTCCAACATGCATCTTTTTTCATGCTTCCCATTAGCACAACTCTATACTCTTCTGTGGCACTCTGTAATATAATTATTTTCATTCTGTTCCAAAAAACTTCTACATAATTTTTCCTTACCTCAATTTGCTTTTCATTCTGTTGGGACATTAATCTGTTTTCTAATTGGTCTACTTTCTGTTTAAGAATATTATGTATTTCCCCGCCCACCAATGTATATGCATAAACTGACATTTTCACTTCCCTGCATGTATTCATCAACTCCACTCCCTATAATTAGATATATTAATTCAGATGTAATACATATTTCCCCTTAGTTTTACAAAAACACAACATATACATTTTTATTTCTTTTCTTTTTAGGCCTCTTCAACCTTTTCATTTCCAGGCTTTGAAAGTTTCTGCCTTGTGTCTCTTGTTTACCAAACAATTTTCTCCAGCATGAGAAACCAACATTCCCATCTCACCAGGTTCCAGCCTTCCATGTAAATTATGCCTACTTCATAATGGAATCAATTCAATGGAATCAGTTTTTGTGAGAAAAATTCTGTCAATATTTGAATTTGTAGGGAAGCAGAGGAAAACTAAAAGAAAATAGATAGGATTCTTTAAGGGTTGGGGATGTAGAAACAACTTAATTATATAGCAGTCATAAATAAATCAGAGCAGTTATATAGCAGTCATAAATAAATCATAAATAAATAACCTAGACATTCTAACTCTAATCTCAAGTGGTGATCCTTGAGAAAAGAAACTACAAAGACCAGCTGAGGTGAGAAATTGGTTAATGCTTATTACTACTGATTATTGATGACCACTATTATATTTTTCTGCAAAAGATTACCATGGCTATCTCTTTGGAAAAATCTCAAATGTACCCAAAGTTATTACCTCATAGAGCTTTTTTATATATTAAATTCTATACCTCTACATGCCCCTTTATTTAAACTGTAGAACTGACATGATAATTTTCTACATACAGAGAGTATTACATGAGGCAGCAATAAAAATGCTGTTTTTTTTTTTAATTAGCAAATTGAGGCCATGGTTGCTAGCAGATGGTAGAAGACAAGGCTAATCCTGTGTTTTCCTTTATAATTTTGTACAGATTTGCAAATGATGCACAACAGGGGGCTACCATTTTCAGCTCAGTCTGTGTCTCCTTCTATCACGTTTGGCACATTTCAGACAGAGGTACATAGATATATAGTGCATTAAGATGAACCTATTGCCTCACTAATTATATGATGCTGCGATGCTTGCTGTGTTAATAATTTCTAGCATATTCCTATTCTCCAAGAAGGATATTCCATTCTAATGCCACCACAGAAATGGCCACATTTTGCTGCCTTGTGGTCCAATGGGCAATCTGAGGGATGAGTAATGATTGGCTGACAGTTCTTTGTGCTGAAGCTGGCCAAGAATGGCAAATGCCAATTGACTCTCTGCAAGGGCTTTAGATTCAGAAACAGAAATATGCCCATTCTAATATCATCCTGAAGTCCAAAGACAATCAAAACTGCCCAATAAATCCCAAATGATATGTAATGAGAAGATAATAGAACAATTGGCTGTCTGGAAGTCCTCTTACTTATTTCTCTTTTAGTTACCACCATGAAGGATGGCAAAATGTATAGTATGATGATGATGGCATGTTATGAGTAAGTGTGCCTAAACGTTACAGGAAGAAAGTGAATAACAAGATTACTATCTGGGTGGGAACCCTGCATGCAATGTAATTGGTAATTCCATCCTTGGGTTTTACTTGGTTGAAGAGATCTTGGCATTTATTGCTGGTTCCCCATATCTTTCTTACTATGGAAAGCAGAAGTTTTAATATAACCTCTGCAAAAAAGGTTACAGGCATCAGTCAATATTTCAAAATGTTCACCTCTCTATTTTATGAAAGTAAATCACAGATTTTGAAATAAAATATGGAAAGGGGAGATGCACACCCTTCTCTGGCCAGTAAAAATATAGTCTCCTAACTATATTAACATGCTTTTTTGCTGCAAAAAAAGAAAAAGAAAAATATTTAATTGTTACTGTGTGTTCTATAAAGTTGTTCCGCAGCATGGAGTATTTAATAAGCCCATACAGAATGAGGTCATTTATATCAGGTCTTAGAATCAAATAAAGCAATTATAATGAATTGGATCAAATCTCAGTTCATTTTTTGTGAGGGAGGTATTTCTACTCCAAGTGGTAGGTGGCAAGTCTGTGTTCATCTTTTCATATTAATAAAGTAAATGGGTCAATAGAAATTATTAGAACTCCACAAGGATCTTTATTTGCAAAGCAAGTGTTAACCCTCAGAGAAAGTTCAGGCATAGAAAGAAGTTATTGGGTCAATCAGACTTTCTAGAAATCCATTTTGAAGAAGGGAAGTAGGAGTTCCCCCTTTACATCTTCCTTACCCTCAGATAATCCTCTGCCAATGCCAATTTGCTGAGTAACATTGTTTGATTTCTGAAAAATTAATATAAGAAATGGATAACTGATATTGGCAATATCTTTGTTGCTTTATGTGGGCAAATCACTGGAATAAATGGGGAGTCCCATTCAACTGAGATAGCACTAACACCATAAATCAACCTCAGAAAGTCTTCTGGTACCTTAATGTTTCACATCTCACTTACGTTTTCATGGATTACAATGCATTTTATGAATGTTTATATATCATAACTAAATTTGCTAGTCTTTTAAGGTGTCACAAGACTGTCTTTTCTAAACCCTATAACTTGGCTATTCCTCTAGAATCTGGTTTCCCCAGTTTTTTCTCTTTTTCTTTTGTAGCATTTTATTTAATGAATCCCTTATTTTCTAAGTGTTACACTATATAGTCCCTAGAGAACAAAGTCACGCTCTGGCCCAGCTCTTGTCTGCCAAGGTATGTTAAAGGTTTAACTGTAGCTATAGGTTGAATTTAACTACACTTTGGGCCTTTGTCTATGAAAAAAAAATGCATGCATTTAAAATATAGATTGTTATGAGCCAAATAGAAGTTCCATTAGTCATGTTGCAAAGTAACTGTCTAGCTTAGCCAGGAACAAAAATATCAAAGGGAATCACACCTTTCAGGCATCAAAGTGAAATATTTCACTGGAAATACTCCTTTAAGGAACAGGCCATCTCCCAGGGATTCAAGGGTTAGAGTATTTTTCTAATATATCTTAGGTTTGCAGAATTAGCTTGCGTAGCAGGATGTGTTCACTTAACATGTGCAAGGAACATCTGGAATCTCACCCATGCATATTTTGTTAGCCACAGTAGGTCTATTAGTAATATTAGTTTTGGCATTAATTTAGTGCATGGAGGCAGCATTCACAATTAAAGTATTTTCTTTTCTTTTGGGTACTGTATATACATAGTGATGAGGCAATTGCTTTTCCCTTGAAAGATTTACAGGCAAGTGCATATATTTGGATAAGGAAGTTCTTAAAAAGCCAGGTTGGATATAACAGTATATTAAATGGATAAAGTATGCTATAATTAATCTTGTATAAGATTCCTTTTCCAATAAAAAGTGTTTTGGTAACTATCTGTTTTTGGAGTCAATTTCCCTTTTTCTTATGTTGGGATTCTTGAGGAAATTATTTGTCTTTTACCTGTTTAGCTCGCTGTTCTGCAACATGGGCACTTTCTGACCAGTTGTGCTCACCCCAACCACAAGGGCTCCCATAACGCTGTCTCAGAAGTTCAAATCATCCCAATGACCTAAAAAGGTTGGAAGCCACACCTTTCCACCACGCACGTGTTCAGTTGACAAGTAATACTAATATGGAATGGAGTAGTGGAAATAAGCATGTCTACTATTGTGGTTACCTCTAAGACTTGTGCCTTTGCCTCAATAAAAGCTGGAATAGAAATAGACTGTGATACTAGTTTATGAGATGTGGAGATATTTCACTCTTTCCCAATGGATAACAGCTCTGTTTAATTGTTAACTGAAAGTTCAGAAGTTGCTTTCTTGTGAAATAGAGCAGGTTCATAATGTAGAGGCTTAACGTTTTGCTATCATTAAGTGGGGAAACTATCATTAAACCTGTAGAGAAAGTGGAATTAGAAGCTATTTAAGAACATAATTGAAAGGCCCAGTGTCATAGCTTTCCTACACAATACAATGTAATATTCCATATTAATAAAAATAGAACGTTTGGCAACCTGGTGCCTGCAGTGCCCTTAGATGGCATCTATCTAAATCCCCCAATTTAGTAAAACTTATAATAAAAAACTAACAAGCTTTTGGTGTTCTGCCCTGACATTTTAGTGAGAACACTGAAATCGTGTGAAATTTCAAGTGAGGACATAAAAGATTTTGACTGTTAGATGAAACCTTGGAGATGAGGTCACTGAATGTTGAGAGAATTAAGCCTCTTTTTCATTTAAAAAGGGCTTTGATGCTTCTATGATTGCATGACAGCATGCAATCATACTCAGCCTCTGAAAAGTTTTCCATCCTCTGAAATACAACGTTGTGTTCCAGTAGGGTATGCTCCTCACGCTATGAAGAATGTTTCATTCAGTATATATGGGTAAATTTATCATGATGCATGTCTGGGGCAATGCCTAAGAGTTACATCCAAATATCCAAGTTGATCTGAGCAGAATCTCTTACCTTTCCTACTCTTTAGCAGCAGGTCAAAGTAGGAGCGGAAGCTGTCCAGTGGTGTAGGATACCTTATTTTCTTTCCTCCTTTCCTTTGAGGGAAGAAATGGAGTTTGTAGCAGCTGCATCTTTTGGGACTTGATAAAGGAGCACACGAAGTCCTGTAACTTCAAATGTGCATCAGCTTCTTTGCTACAATTCCATACTAAGTGCTTAACTTTTTACATAAGATAATGGCCAGCCTGCATAGAGAAAATGAATGCTAATTTTTTAAGGTAAGAAGATTGAAAAATATCTTTTACATACCATAAGTTATATTCTTATGGAATGCATGGATTCTCTGATTGAAAGAACAATATTAATGTTGTGCATTCCAGTTCTTTCTTTCCCATTGGAAAGGATTTAATCTAGTGATATTCCAGATTGCTTACATTAAGACATTCCATCTACAATGTTTTAATGGTTAGAACATTGCAAATGGAATGTTTCATTGTAATTGATCTGGACTATCACTAAAATAAATTCTTTCCAATGAGGATAAGTAAATTGGAATGTGCCATTATCACAGACAGAAATAAAAATCTGCGTCTAAATGGGTCAAACCTTCGTACAGTTTTCAGAGTGAAATGGTTGCACATAACTACTTTCTCTGATCTCAGATTCACATGCATTGGCTAGGACAATGTGCTTCCAAACATTATTTATTGGGAATTGTCCCTAAATTAGGTTTTGGCATTATATCCATTTCTTTTGGGATTGCTCAAGTTATTTTGTTGTTGTCCTTGCTATATAGGAATTGCTATATAGGAATTATAGGAATCGAAATCCAAAATATATAGAGAGCAACAAGAAGGATGACTATACAATTACCTAATTTATGAGCCGTATAATAGAGCAGTTTATATCCCAGTCCAGTTCAGTAAAGTCTTAATTTGTCTCTGTACTTATTTAATAACCAAGTCTTGCTGATTTTACTGGAGCCCTAAATAAATATCAAGGTCATGAAAGAGCTATATCTGAGATTAAGCATGAGACTAGCTGTGCAAGAATATGGAAACTTCTGAATTTCCTTCTGTCCAGAGACCATTTTAGTTAGGTATGCTAAGGACTGTACTTGAGAATTTTTGCAAGAGATTTAGCAAGCCCTATACTGGGGAAATACATAACTAATTCCACTGTTCTGATTCTGGAAGTAGTATATAGATAGTGTGTGTGTGTACCTGTATCTGTATCTGTATATCTGTATTTATCATCTCTGACTCTTCTTTTCCTTTTCCTTTTATTTTATTAAACTCTGTGAATTTGTCAAGTCCACATTTTAAAAACATCAGCACCAGTCACCATTTTATTTCTGATGGCAGCAAATTCCATAGCGTAGCTATGCTTTGTGTAATAAAGTGCTTATTATTATTAGTCCCAAATCTATCAATATTTAGGTTTCCATTTAGCCAGGTTGGATGTTGAAGAATTAATTTGTCTGCTTTTCCCAGACCATGCTGTTTTTATATATTTCACATTCTGAGTTTTTGACAAACAGACAAACAAAAATAAGAAAATCTTTTACTATATACTACCCCTTATTTGTCCCAGGTGGCATTCATAATTTTGCATAAACCCCCCCCCCAAAACAAGCAAACAAACTGATAAGCAGAATGCACCTGTCATCAGAAATGGCAATATTGAAAACAACAACAGTGGAAGACCATTTTAATTTCCCAAGACACTCAACTGGGTTCACACATTGTATTAAATTGGGATGGTTTAAAACATGGTTTGCTTGTAGCATATTAAGCTTAAACCTAATAAACCAATATCTATCACTGGCCTCAAGTCTATTCTATTTGAAGAAAAATAAACTACAAAACCAGTTTGCAACACAAAAGAAATAAATTCATCTAGAAATCATTCAAAACTCCTATGCAATTACGTATGTTAGGTAGATCACCAGCTAGGATGTCTGTCATATCAGCCACTGACATTTTTATGACAGACTTCTGCTAAAAATTCTGTTAGTTTCTGATTTTTTTCTCCTCTAATTTCACATGCCAATAGCATATGCATATACCTGTAACTCAGCATGATGTTTTATGTACCTGATAAAATGAAATGCCCTCCATCTAAACTTAAATTGTCACAAATTTGTTTTAAGGTGCTCAGAGACACTGGGGCTCTAGCAAGATTGTAAGCGCAGGCATACTGTGAATATTGTAAGTTGCTACAGTTTTCACTATCACTAATGTCACAGGGCTGAGAACAGGAAAGCAAATAATAATTTTTCTTCCCAGAGCTAATGCAAATCCTTTGGAGAGGATGGGTGGAGAGGAATCCCATAGCTTCACTCCATACGAAAGAGAAATAAAATAAACGGCTTGCAACTTACCCTTCCAAATTCTTATTTCATGTGCTGTGCAATTGTCTACATGTGTGCAAAACAAATACATCCAAGCAATTCCTATGAGAGGGAACCGCAAAGCCATCAGGCCAATTTTCCCTTTGAGACAGCTGAATCACAGGAGATGGAAAGTGAAATGAGGTATAAATCCATGCACATGAAGGAACAGATCATCCCCAAGCTCTACAGACCAGCAGCATTTCAAAGGAGACTAGTTGTACTATGGTCTCATATATATCAGAGCTGGGCCATAAATAATTAGGCTTCACTTTGGAAAATAGTTGATGCCCAGAGAATATAGGACTGGAGCTACTTTTGAACTGGTGCTGAGACCTCATATGGAAAAGTCTGAGATCTTCACTAGTCATATCACTCTGACTTGAAGGATTATGAATGCTAAACTATCCAGATTCCCAATGTTATTCTCTATACAATGGAAGGCCCTGTGCAGTGTTTGTGGGAATAGGATCAACTATAGGATCTGGGAAATATTTTGGTTTTACTCATTTTCTTTCTGGTACAAATGCATTTCCCCCCCTTTCCTTAAAAACTAGCATAATTAAACCCAGCTTGAAAGTTGGAGCCCAAAACATCTGAATAATCATAATGTTATGTAGGAAGAAATGTAATAATTTATGACATATTTCTGACTCTGAAACACTTGGCAACAAAGGCCTAATCCAGGTCAGTTGATGCTGTTTAACCTTCAATGAGCTTTGAGCAGACTTCATAGAGAATTGTTTGTAAGAAGAGCTGTAGTGTTATATTTTTTTATTGCTGCAGTAGGAATTAAGTGCTGTTGTTCATTTGTAACACACTCTGTGGTGTGTTGCTGTGGATAAATCTGGAAGGCAAGTCAAGGGAGCCCAGTCCATTAAGGTGTAATATGTACCCTCCCACCTGCTCCCCTTTCCTGGTAAACAACAGCAACAGCCCTTTTTGTTAAGGCATTACATTTATTAGAACAACAAAAATTGTTGATACTTGTGCTAATTAGAAATACAAAAAATAAATGATTGAACTGTGGTTTTGGGTTAAAGAGTTGGACCAGAAGCAGGAAGATCCAGGTTCCACTGTCTACTCTCACCACCCCAGTTAGGGAACTCATTGGGTGACTCAGCCCAACTTACAAGTCTGCTCAAAGCTCATTGTTGTGAGGAAAAATGGGAGGAGGGAGCCCCTTGAGCTCCTGTACAAAATGTGGGATATAAATCTAATGAATAAACAATCAGCTAGATGGGATATAAAAGACATGAATGAATCTCCCAGTTGAAGATGGGTGATTTTGTTACATAATTCAGTGGAGTGATCTGGGATTGCTTTTGGGATTACACAATGGGTGTCGGGGCTGCTTGCTGTCTCTGTGTTACCCTGGTATATCAGGAGTAGATATCAGAGGGAACCTCAAAACAGCAGACCACTCAATAGAAGACCCTGTATTAAGTACTATTGTACTACTGTTCCCCGTCTAGGGGAATTTGGGATGGAGAATGATATCAGGGAGGTATCCAAAGGAGAAAATGAAGTAATAGGTACCTTCATTGGATTGGGTTAATATTAGTTCTACTCATGAGAAAGATATAAACATTTTAAATTACTCTAAAGATGTTTCACTGAACAGTTAGACATGGAGCAAGCTAGAAGGGAGATGGCTTTGGACTTAATCCTAAATGATTCTTAGAATTTTATAGAAGATGTTGACGCAATTGGGAACAAAGAGCACAGGGTCCTCAGGTTTAATTTATGTACTGTACAAACAAAAGTGTGCTAGAGTCAGATACAGTCACATATAACTTCAGGAGGGGAAATTTTAGAAAAAATTGTGGGATTAATAGAAAAAGAAGCTAAAATAGAAGAACCAAAAATGTCATATTAGAATGCTTGCAATGGCATTAAAACAGTAATAGATGTAGATTAGGAAAAGTATCACCAAATTAAAGTGGTCCTTAACATAATAAACAGAAAATATCAAGGAAACTATTAGAGAAAAAAAGACTTTCTTCAGAAAATTGGCAAATGCTCAAATATAGAGAACAAAAAGGAGCAAAAGACATTTCACTAAAAGTGCCATTTTCGGACTATATTACTAATAATATTAAGATCAACAACAAACATAAAATTAAATAATCAAAAGCCAGAAACGATCAATGAATCGTTTGTGTGCAATCTGCATGTATTTTTGGTGCAAAAGATAGGACAGATACCAGTGCCCGAATGGATATTTTTCAAGAAAGTAGTCTGAAGAGTTGAAGTCAACTGTGGCGATTTCACTGTTAAGTTCTAGAAAAAGGCACTGCCTCTCAAAAAGAGTATTGATGGGGTGGAAGAAGTGCTGGAAAGACAAAGTCATCAAGAAGGTGAAATGATTCCATTACAACAAAAATTGCAGTGTGTGGGCCTTTTGTCATTTAGAAAAAAAGAAAGTAAGGGGAGACATAATAGAGACATAGGATGTTCTGCAAGGATTATGTACTATTGCTTTCCTGTCCTGCTTGTGAACTTTCCATTGGCATCTGATTGCTACTGTGGGAAAACAGTGCTGGGGTAGAGAATTCTTCTCACATTCTCATGTTAGTTTATTTAGAGATTAATTCAACTAACTGGTAACATTCCACAATAACAAGTATGGGATTATTATAATACCGGAATAGAAAAAGATTGCAGCAACTGGGTGTCCTTTGTGCAGAGGGCAGTCCACTACTGGGAGATTTAAAATTACATAGTGTCTGTTGAAAGGCTGTTCACTCAAAGGGCTCTTCTGGACAGCCATAGTAAAGCGCTATCCATCATTCCTTGAGCCAGGAGAAAATTATGCCAGCATAAATTGCACTGTTCACCTTGCTGCTCTCTTTTCGGCAAGAGTAATAAAGTTGGGGAAGGGTGCTTTTGTTACACACCTACTATAGGCCAAGATAATGGCAGTAATTGGTGGATTCCCCAGCTTTGTTTCCGCTCCTACTTGCCATCAGGAAAACAACTACCTATCGTTCTCCTTAACATGGGGGAGGGTGTGTGTGTTGGGCTGGTCTAGGCAGGCACTTAGAATGGCAGGTGCTATAACTACCTGCCAAACTGCTTGATTGACAGGTTACAGTGTGCACGGTCAAGTGGATGCATAGCAAACTCCCACCTCTGTTTCTGTGATCTAGATGACAGGCTATTTATGCATATGGGTTTCGTGCTCTTCTGAAAGAACACTAAATCTGTGTCCAAAAATACCCTGGCTGATAGGTCACAGATACAGAAACAGATATCAGGTGGGGTGGAATGTAACGATAATTAGCAAGCTCCATCCTTAATGTAATGATAATTAGCAGGCTCCTTCTTCTGGTTGTTACTTTGTGGGTGACAATGGGGGCATGGGGGGTGGCTATATGGAAGCTGGTGGAAGTAGTGAGTCTTGCTAGGTGCTGGGTTATGAGTGCTATGCAGAAGCATCTGGGTACCAGGGCTGGATGGGTAATCCTCTAGGTTATGGAGCCCTGTGACCTGGGGTATGGAAAGTGAAATATTGTGATGATAGGTCTTGGAAGAGGGGAGAGAGCAGGCAGGAACATCAAGGTGGTGATGGGCATGGGGAGGCATGGTGGGAGGCAACGGGCTAGCCATTCTTGGGGAAAGTGGCCTTGGTGTGTAGTACTAATGCCATGTTCCAGCCCCCTGTAATTTGCCCTTGGCCTGGTCATTGGAGCATCACAGTCGATGGGTTTCATCTGTTAGTGAATACTAGGGTGTTCTGTAATAAGGCCTCCCTCATCCATGCTGTATTGTGGATGAGAAGGCTGACCTGGCCTGCATTACTGAGACCTGGTTAACTGGTGGGGCTAGGAAGTGGGCCTTCTCTGTCATGATGCCTGCCCTATGGAACAGCCTTCTCCCCCGAGATACAGACAACCCCAATCTTCGTGGCCTTTCATAAGGCCAAGAAGACCTGGCCCTTCCCCTAGGCATTAGGGCTAGGTTATTAGTTTCAGAGCTCTGGCCAAGAAGTATGGGGTAGGTGTTTTTTGTTTTTAATGAGAGCCAGGGTTTGTAGTCCTTTCATTGCTAATGTTTTATAGTAGCAATTAGGATTTATTCTACTGAATCAGAAAAATGTTTATATCTTGTTGCTTAGATACAATCTTTTTGGGTATGGTTGGATTTTTATGACTGCTGCCTCAAAGCAAGGTGATATAATTTGTTACATATGTAAACTCCAGTTTTCCTGAAAGGATCTGTTATGGAACGCTGTTGGCATTGTCAGGAAATGCTTACATTTGGTGCAAGTGTGCAATAAAGCATGGAGATTAGCACAGACTTTATTCTTGATATAAGTGAGAAACTAAGTACCTGCTACAACAAAATGTTGCAACGTATCTTCATTTCTTAAAGACAGGTTTCAGCCAGACTGCCATCTCTCAAGCAGACCATGCTTTCCCCCTCATAATTACAGAGCTAAAAGCATTCATGGTGAAAAGGAATTTGGAACGAGAATGTCCCCTCTTTTACTTAACACATGGGAAGTGGCTAATCAGGTGTTTGTTAATAAGTAGTAGCAGCATATCCTGGAAGCAGAGCAGTATGGAGTGCCAGGATCAGGCCACACATCAACACAATTCTACCTTTTGTTTCGAAGTCCTCCAAAGCCTTGGATCCTGAGATTCCCAGCACTTGTGGTGGAAATGAAGGAGTCACCATGTCTGCTGTGTTGTTTCTGCTCCCTGGAAACTAACAGGAGGGAATACTTCCAAAGCTGGTGTAGATTACAGACTAGTTTGTGGGCATGTAAGGGAGTCAAGACAGTTTAGAATCCATCAGAGCCATTGTTCCTCTGGCTTAGCTCCCTCACAAAACCCTGGCAGGTCTCCTTTTTGCCTCTGCTTGGCTCTTGGCACGGGAAGCCTCAAAAGAGGGTTTCTAACATCAGATTTCCCCATTTGAGGTCAGAGGATCTGTAACCCTGGAGGAAATAAATGAACAATCCTATACTGTAGTCCCTTGGAAATAAATCATCACACGAACCACAGGACTGCAGTCAGCATTTCCCTTTTTTTTTTTTTCCAATGGACCCACATCATACTGTCTCTCTTAAATGTTAATAAGTGTATTTATTGTTGATTGGCCTAAATAGTTAGATCTTTTTGTCTGCATGTTCTTATTAAAAAAAAAATTTTCTGAAAATTTTGGAGTTCCCTGACTGTGCTGTTCTCTTCCTCTTGTTTCTCCTTTTGAGGAACCATTTTGCTTTCAGTCATGTTTGCATAAAGATTTTAATATCAGTACTGTAGAATATGTAGGATATTTCTGTGGAAAATACTGAATATGTAGTTCCACTTTGAAATACCATATGCTATAGATGGACTCAGTCCGTGATGACTCCATTCTTCAGATGGAAATTTATGTGCAATTTTATGCTTCATGTCTTGGACATACAGCACTAAAAAATTCATCAAAACTGAGAAAAATGTTATTACTGTATTTATAAACAAGATACGATCTGGTGCATGCAGCCCCATTTGCTCCTCCCATTTGGGTGACTAGCTAGATAAATCAGAATTGGCTGCTTAGCTTGTTATCTGAATCTGGGATCCTGGTTTATTGCTCTCAAAAAACCAGGGATTTGTAAGACAAGATTACAAGATTTGTAAACCTCCCAGAGTTGTTGAGAGTTGGGCAGCATATAAGTTTAAATAATAATAATAATAATAATAATAATAATAATAACAACAACAACAACAACAACAACAACTATTACTATTACTATTACTATTACTACTACTACTATTATTATTATTATTATTATTATTATTATTATTATTATTATTTTAGAATCTCAGCTTCCAATTTCTTAGCCACTTATGCTAGAGGGTAAAACTAGGTAGGAATGAAAGAATGTTGCATGAGTAGTTTGTTCACACTGAACAAGTTTTCAAAAGAATCTAGGTTTACTTTTCTTCTCAAGTAAACACCGACTACTTCCTTTTTCTTTGTGTTAGTCATTTTGGACATAGGCAGCTTGATATTTCTGTCCTACTTTCTACTCTTGTCTTCCCTGTGAATTTAACATGAGGAATTGCCAACATAATCCTCTACAGTTTGCTGTAGCTTTCCTTTTTTTCTGTTCAATTGACTCAAGATTCCCTTGAATTAATGGATACTAAAGAGACCCATTGTTATTCTCTTAGAGACCATCCACTTAATATGGATATAATGGAAATGAATTTTCTGATGCCTTGCGTTGTTATTGTCATTAAGAAAGGATAATCTGTGGACATTTGCCTTATCCGCATTTATGAATTGTACACACACATACACCAATAGTTGTTTTTTTTTTAAGATCAGGATAATTGCTTTAAACGTTTTGTCCAAATGAGATACAAAGTCTTCAAATGTACTGAGATGCTTGATGTCTACTGACATCAAGATTTATTTACCAAGACAGTTTCCTGTTTATTTATCAGGGAGAGGTGTTGGTTCCCAATTTATTTTTGAGGTGGGAGATAGAAATATTATTATGGCCTGTCAAATCTCTTGGCAGACAGTTTTATGTAGAAGTGTTTGGTCAGTTGCTTAGGGACCAGTCTAAACACCATCTTGGTTGTGTTAACTTCAGTTTTGTGGTTTTCCAGTTTAGGGAGACAAAGTCTTATTCAGTAATATGTTATAACAGCTTAGAAAAAAAGTATTACATATATGATGCATTTGGCATTTAAAAAAATATTTAAAATTCCCATAGTTAATTGGGATAGTTTGACACTTATTTATTTATTTTGTTTAGCAACCAAATCACAAAGCTGCATGATAAATTGGTATGAAGTTTCTGGCTTTAAACTACAATATGGTTGATTTGTTATTATTGTTTTATTTTTTCATATTTTTGATTTACTTCTATTCCATTTTTTTCTCCTTTGTACTTTTTTTGTGTTAAGACAAAAAATGTATGAAATGATGGGGAAAACACAGAAACATTATGTCTGAATCTCTCTTCTCATTTGAGGCAAGGAGGGAACACAATAAAACCCTGATCTGGGAGTACGTGACTTTAGCTTAGTTATATGTTCATAGGTTCATCAACATTATTTTGCATTTTATTCATAACTACTCACTCCATACACTCAATCAGTATGCACTGTCAGATTTATTTAAGTGTTTCACATTAAAAAGCAAGTCCTGTAGACCTGATTTTAGATCTAGCCTCTTGCTTAGCTGAATAGCACTGTGATGGTACTGTCCCAAGAGACAATACCATTGCAGTCATAATGTTAAAGGAGGCTAAGTTTCAGTACAGGCTACCCTTTGGTTCTTCACTGGCTTTCTTTTTTTTTTTTTTAAATGTATATGACAGGGTGTGGGGAGGTTAAACAGAGCAGACAGAGCAGGTAAAAGCAATGCTTCTATTGCAGAAGCAATATTTCCCCTTCCCCCTCCCTCCCTCCCTCCCTCCCTCCCTCTTTCTTCCCCCACCCCCATTCCATGTAGAAATTTAGTGACTGAATTATCTGATTCTATACCTAGGTCCAAGCAAGATGGTGAGTTGGGGGTGGTCAGTTTCCCAGGACTCAGAAATCTAGATTGCCTCAGCCTCCGGCCCAACCATATTATGATGAACAAAGAATGAGGCTAGATTGTATGTCATTCTGAAGAATGTTTATGAAAATCTACTTCACTACATCTATAGCTCATTGTCCAAAACTGGTGAGGTTTGCTGGAGCCAGACAAAACAGCAGTGTTACAGCAGAAGAGCACACATTCTGTACAGTGAGTTACTGGCCCAGGGGCTTTTCTTTAATAAAAATGTGCTGCTTCAGTAATTAAACTAGGATTTGTAATTTGGAAGACAAACCTTTATTCTTCATTACCCAACTTGCTCTCTTAAGAGCTACCGCTCCTCATTTGTAAGCAATAAGAAGACTAAACTGAAGAGAGAGAAAAATCAACCTAATTGTGAGAGACGTCGACTCTAAGGTCAGAAGGATCTGGTGCTAACCAAAAAAATTAAAATATTGATAGGTTTCAAAGGGGAAAATCCCCCATTGTGTCTGAGATACATATTTAAGGTGTGTGTAAAGTATTAATAGGTTAGCTTCCCTTTTGGAGTAAAAGTCCTCACAAAATGGAACATAATACAAGTCCTATCTATAAGGTGCTCAGCAGTGCTCAGGCCAGGCTAAAATGTCAAGTAAAGAGTGAGCAGGGAATTCCCCATCTCAAGATGGCCCAAAGTCTGTTCATTTGAAAGGGTGAGGGAAAAGGGCTTATGATTCAAACTCTGGGGCTGACATGGGTGTGTGTGTGTGGGGGGGGGAGACTTCTCTGTTCTGCAGCAGGAAGATCTTCGGCATAAATATGAGTAATTTCTTGTCTGCAATAAAAGAACTCTGTTAAACTTTTGCTGTTAGTTTTTTTTTATTTCCCCTCATACATCCCAAAATTTGTTTAAACTTTCATTGGCATTATAAGATAAAAATGTGAGGTAAAGCTGCATTATCATTTGCATATGCATTTTATCCAGTCCTCTGGCAGATTTTATTTAATAATTCAATATAGATGTTACAATCATGGGAGAATACCATGGATTCTTAAGTTATCTTAAATTATGTGGCTATAGAGTGGAACAGAAGTCCCTCCTCTTATACTCTGTTCTAATGCAGTGATGGCAATCCTGTGATTCTCCAGATGTTGTTGTTGTTATTGAACTTCACCTTCCATCATCCTTTGCCCCTGGCCATG
Organism: Python bivittatus; assembly: GCF_059951505.1. Classification (NCBI taxonomy): domain Eukaryota; kingdom Metazoa; phylum Chordata; class Lepidosauria; order Squamata; family Pythonidae; genus Python; species Python bivittatus. Next base: position 9,988,406 of record NW_028277098.1, read on the forward strand.
ATGGCTAGGGTAAATGGTGTTCCACAGTATCTAGAGGGCTACACAATAGCATGATGCCACACATCCGTCTGAATTTGTAGTGATCTATTTTGATGTTATTTTACAGAATAGAAATAGCTTCTTTACTCAATGCTTTTCCAGAAGGAGAAACTTGTAAAAATTGAAGTTTGCACTGATTTTTGCATTCCCCAACATTCAAACCACTTGAATTTAGCTGAGAATGAGTGTTTTCAACAACAACAACAAAATACACATACTTCTTTTGAAATAATTGGGCTTCTTTTGTCCAAATTCAATTAGTATCAATATATGTTTGTCTGAGTTAGCAAATGTCCTACTGATCTTTGTTTAGCTTCACACTTTTAAATGACTGTTTCTCAGAAATATGCAGAATACTTGACCTGATGAAATCTTTGCCCATTATTTATTAGATGATCATGGTGTGGCTTCTGATATCTGCTGTTACTTATAAATAAAATAAGTGATTTTTAGGGAATGGCATTTTGCTTTTTGAGAATTTGGCATAGTAAAATAAAAGAATGCAAAAAAAAAAAAAAACCCCTACTGTTGTACTCTCTGTACATATTTTCTCACAGTTGGGGAACTGTACTTGTAGAATTGCCCAGATGAGACCAGATTTCATAAAGAGGCAATTTGACATATCATTTATGTGTTTCAGCAGGTTTAGCAAGGCAAAAGTCTATATTTTATCCCACTTCAATATTGTATGCTATAAAGTTATTCACTTTTCCATTTTATTTTTTTGTTATGTATTCATACGTGTGCCTAAGCAAGGATTAAAAAATAGCAAATAAAGTAGATAAGTTTTATAGATAACATGTTTTATAAATTTAGTTAACTAGATCAGCTTAATAGGTTTTATAGGTTTTTAATGTGTATAATTTTTATGCTATCTTAAATTTACCTATTTTATTTTATTATTTATAAATATAAATAATATAAGTAATTTGTTTGCACTGGCCACTGACTGTAATAAATTGTGTGTAAGTGTGTATCAGATTTTGCAGCTATTAAGCCTCTCTGAATTTCCCCTTGAATATTGACACTTACCTTGTTTTCTTTTCAGAAATTGGTCCTGTAACCATTACCACAGATCCTAAGAAGTTTCAGTATGAACTCAGAGAACTATATGTTCAGGTGGGTGGACTACTTCTTGTTCAGCTTCACATTTGGTACACTTTTAAGTTTTGAGGGAGTGAAATTCCAGTCTGCCTTCCATCAGCCTGCTTGGGAAGGGTAAATGTATAAGCTTCACTGTATTAGAAGAAAAGCTCTCCTCATGTGTCAAGCTAAACTTCAGGGAAGTTTAATTCCTGTCTCCTAGCTTAATACCTGCAGGAGTGTTCTGTGTGTACAGCGTTCTAAAAGATGATTAACTATCTACTTCTACATTCTGAAGTAATGCAGTTGATTCCCAAAACTAGCTTGCTATAACATTCTCCATTTTATTATTTTTTCTGGCATAGCTTAGGAAGTTGTCTAATTAACAGGGTTGATTCAGAAATTGTGGCTGGGATGGAAAGTTCCATGTACCTCAATTTTGGGGGTAGGTTCTAGAACATAATCCCCTCTTCCACTGAGCCAGGGAGATCTGCAGAGCAATGGTAAAAATAACCTCACCCAACTTGGTGCTCAATGGATGCTGACAGTGGATGATGGGAGTTGAAGTCCAACATGTCTAGAGTGTGATGCACCATGTTAGGGAAGACTGACTTAAGAGAAGGAGTTGGTTTTAAATCTTACCTCATACAATCCAAAGAGGATAGTATCTCCACAGAGCTGTAACCATTACTGAGATGATGAGTTCTGAATGCTCAAAGCGTACCTTTAGCAGTAGGGATAAGAAGGAATGTGCAAGGCATTATGGGATGGGGAGAAGGAGAGCAAAGGGCTCTTCCTTCCCACCACTGCCTACAGAATGAATCAATAAATGGATGGGTTATTTGTTTGGTAGAAGGAGAAGCTGGGCTTAGTCAGTTTTCCTCCCCTCAAAGTAATGGGTAGGAAACAAGTCTTAGTAACTGTTAGTCTGTAGAGGGCTTTCATTAACTTGATGAGAGGCAAAAAGGAAAACTCCTTGTTTCCCTCAACCAGCAAATCTCTGAAGTAGCCTTCCCCAGCCTTTAGAATACCTCTAGTGGGTTTTGTAACCCCCAACACACTAGAGCACCAGGTTAAGGAAGGGTATTCTAAACCATGTTTCACTGCTTTCTGCCACCAAGGTTCTTCTTTGATTGTTTTAATATGAGTTGCTACAATGTAGGGCTTTGACATGGGGCTGCATCCAAAGGCTGAAGGTTCCACAGATAATGCTTCTTCTTTCTGCTGCCCAAAGAAGTGGATTGTCCCAACTGACCCATCACTTAAAAATATCATATATTTTTTTAAATGGAAGATTAAACATAGGGAATTGTTTGCTAAAATAGTTGTTTGTGTGGCTGTGGAAGGACATCTTCTTGTATGCTCAACGTACATGCACACTGAGGTGTGGGACAGAGAACAAAAGAGAAACATGGCTTAATAAAAGCAAAAGGCACACAAGTGTAAATTTACAGCAACAAGACAGATTTATGCTGCAGGGAAGGAGAAAAATGCATGTTTTTCATTAGTTAGGAGAGCAAAGGAATTAGTGTCATAATTTAATATCATATGAATACTGTACTGAAGTAGTGGAACATTTTTTTTTCCAAAGGAGGTTTTTAAATAATGTTCATTGCAGGAGTTGTGGTGATCAAATACAACAGCCCAGTTGAGTGGGGTTATTTCAGGACATGTATTATATATTCCTGGCAAAAAAATTAAAAATAAAAAAGGACAAAAACAGTATAATAATGCTAGTGTAAAATATATTCACAGTGGGCATATTAATAATTCTAGCCTTCTCCAGTCTGGCGCCTTTGGGTTGTAGGAATTATTTGAGAGCACTAAATAGGTTGTTTAAATGGGTATTGAAACACCTGCAAATGAAAAACCAACCCCAGAGAACTCCTGTAACCGAACATGCCAACTCTGAGTTACATCTATTTTTTACAGTCGCAATCTGGTGCTTTCCTGATGTATTAGGCTTCCCTCTCATAATCAAAATTGAAGGTCAACTTTGGGGAAGCCAGTCATAGAACCTGCTTTTAAACTATCATTGTACTGAGAGAAGCTAACCTGGGTATTGTTGCTCTGTGATGGATTATAGATAGAGTTTATTAAATAGCTATAAATAATTTTTCAATAGAATATTAAGGTGTTTTGGGATACTGTTCATCAAGAGACATTGCAAGCTCAGGGTCAGAGGCAAATGGAATGAAGCCATTCCTGGAACTGATCCCCTCTTCTATCCACAGGCTGATGGCCACTCTCCCAATCTGGCCAGTTTTGTGTTGATTGCCGTGAAAAGAAGAATATTACACTGTCGATTTTTAGTTCCTTATTGCTACTTTTAATAGCATTCTTTAGTAGAGAGAAACCTTTCCATTTGATCAAATTCACCATTATTATATAGTAGATAGCTAGCTTAAATCACTTTCTCAAATATTCTTTCATTTAATTAAAAAAAAAAAAAAGGAAAGATTTCAGTGTAGCTCACTACTAGAAGAGCACAAAGTGTTGAAAAAATGTGTTTTGTGATGCCCTGGAATACAAATGAAGCAGCTCTCATGGAACTGCTAAACCTGCCATGTCTTTTGCATTTGCTTAGAAAGCTGTCCCTAGTTGTCCTTGCATGTGTGTACATGCACAGCATCTTCACCTTCCTGGTAGTCCCAGCAGACGTATTATCCACTCATTAGTAAAAGAAGAACAAATTGGCTATTTCAATCACTTGCTTCTCAGCTCTTCCATAGTGCTGTAATTTGCCCAAGATTGCTTGAGGTAAGCCAAAGATAGAATATTGTACCCATTTTTGTGCATTCTGACATCTTGATATGAAGATTCTGCATTTTTGGAATACTAAATGAGAAAGGGAAAAGTTAAACAAAATCAGTTAGCATTTTCATGATAAATTATTGTTATCTTAAATTTCTGGAATGTACTTCTAAACTCAATTTCTTTGCTGAGGAGTCTGCTAGAAAGTTCTTGAATTTAAGGAGTCAGTCTGTTAAGAGAGGCAGTGGAACCATAGAAATTACTTTGTTGGATTTAGTTGAAAAGTAATTTTGAGCCATGGTTCCTAACCATGGCTTCTGAAAGCACATGATGAGAACACATATACTATAGGTAATTGTTTTCTTTTGCCATTCATCTACAGCAGCAGAAGAACATGGAAGATTCGCTTAAGAATCACAGTTAGCCATTGTTGCCAAACCTATTTTAAAGTTATCTGGGGGGACTGGTCATCCCCACATCTTCTGTTTGTAACACATTTTCTGTCTGTCCTGTCCACAATCCCATAACTGGATTGTGTAATGGTCATCTCTAAAAATGCAAGTGTCTAGAGAGTCTCACTAGATCAGAAGGGAGCAGCAACTGACTTGTAGATCTCTAATCCCTTCTATATCTAGTAAGGTTAAGTCTAGGGAGGCTAGGTGGCTAAATTCCTGAATAAGAATCTCCATGAATTTAATCAGTGAGCTTTGCAGGAAACTGTTTTTTTTTTTTTTTTTTTGCATTTTCTCTGTGAGCAATGGGTCTGGAGAAGGAAAAAAGAGCTAAACTCCTTCCTCCTCCAGCGAAATATTTCAGGATGTGGGAAGAAATCTAATTTGTAATGGTAATTTCTAATGAACTTCTAATGGTAGTGAGTTACCAGACAGAATAGCTGTAGGGTTTTAAATTTGTATGTGCTCAAATCAAACCTTGACTGGTTTCCTTCAAGCTATCCTTTCTCTGAGTCCTTGTCATCTTGGATGGGTCTACCTATGGCTCTTCTTTTCACACTTCCTCTTCTGAAGCCTAATACTTTTCTTTAAGCTTAATCTTTATCTGTGTTTTTCCTTGCTGTTATATTTTTTTAAAATAAAATTTAAATACTATTTTAAAAAGGTACTTTTCATGCTGTTATGTTATGTTATGTTATGTTATGTTATGTTATGTTATTATTTATTTATTTATTTATTTATTTATTTGATGTAGGGGCTGTCAGATTCCAAATTATTTTGGGCAGTTTACACTTTAAAAACAGGAACAGTAAAAAAATTAAGAAATGGATCACAGACATCCAGAGAGACAGACTGTACATAAAAAGCAACCTACAGGGGCCGAAGCAGCAACCCTACTCCAAGGCCTGGGGAAACAGCCAGATTTTCAAAGACTTTGGAAAATTAGGGTGGGAGCTATAATTGGGGGTTGTAATCTGGTGACATGTCTTAGAAAGCCTCAGCATCTCCAGATTGATTACCAGATTCAGGCTGAAGATGTCCTCGAGTTCCTCAGATAACAGAAAGGGGAAGATGTTTTCCTTCTTTTGGTCTTATTCCTATAAAGCTGGTTGAGGGGAAAAAATAAAAAAATGGTGGCAACAAATCCCTGTTGAAAGCAATGACTGATACATCAACCCAGGTTGTCCTGGTTGGGTTTGGGAGACCCGGTGGGAAAGAGATCTTTTACACTTTGCAGTTGGCTTTGTTGGCTGTGACTAATTGGAACTGAAGACAGAACATCTGGTAAATATCAGATTGAATATTTTGGGTGCCAAATTCTAACCTAGAAGACCTTTTTCTTTTTTGAGTCATGTACTTAACTGGTGTACTTGAAAAGGCTGCTGTTATTGTTAATCATTTTGTTTCTAAAATGGGAATAACAGGATGAGCAGAAAAAAGCCTTTACAAAAGGAGGCTTTTTAGGAATAAAATATAACATACACAACATTGAGAGTCAACATAATATGGTAATTTATCAAAATGATGTTTTCTTATAGCAGCAGGAAAAAATAATAGGGCTTATATTAATTTTTCCCCAAAGACAGAAAACTATTGCCAGTTCACATGAATCAAAAAGCATTTCCTTTTAAAACATTCTTCTGCCATATTCATTCTGGATGGTAGATTTTTTTTTTGGCTTGGATTTCCATCAGAAAGTCAGAAGCTACATTTTGAAGTATTGGTCCTTCTAAACAGAGTAATGGATCAAGAAGAAATACATTAAATTTAGCTAATGAGAAGTTTTCATTGATTTCTTAGATGTATTTCCTGCTTTTCCTTCAGCTGATCTTCCAGACAGCATGCAGTAATATTGAAAGCAATTAAAACCAAACAACCAGAAAATAGAATGCAGTAACAACTCATAAATAAATAAATAAATACATACATAAATAAATAGGAACTTGATAAACATATATTTAGACTGTATCCCTGCAATACCCTGCAATTCTAATCTGAAGACGGGGGAATATTCTGAACTAGACTGCAAGATCTTAAAAATTCTATGTGCAGGATCTATGTTGAAACATTGGATAACTGGGGAATTAACAATGTGTGGGTTTAAACAGAATTATGGATATAATTGTATCAGGATTGAAAACATTAGAAAATAGATCCAGATTTGTTTCCATAATTGTAATTATGGAGCCTCAGATAAGGAAAGTTGCCTATCCTTCTTCCCCCTTTTTTTAGAAAACAGTGGCCTTACGAAAGTTTATTTGCTTGCTTGCCCTCCTGAAAAAGGAAAGAAGAATTAAACCAAACTGTGAGGATACCCACCTAATTTAGGGGCAATTCCCCCAACAGCTTTTTCCCATGCTTCATTCTACATTTTTCTGGAAGGCAGATTAACTTCCAGGGAGGTTTTCAGGACACAGTGGGTGAGAAACTTAACTTCCACTAAGTTTTCCTCGGTTAACTTATTTTAGGATAATGTAACATTTACAAATAAAAGTTTCTGCCTCAGACATACATTGTTCTAAGACATAATCTGGTTATTTGGTTTAGATTTGATGTGATGTGAGAACCTAGAAAACCTCCCTTAAATAATTCAGGTTTTCCTGCTTAAAATCATATATCCGTAATATGCAGTAGGCTTAGGGAATTTGGATTTTTTGTAAATTCTTTACCTTTCAAACTGATTTTGATTTAGGTCTCTTTGTTCATTTCCCTGTTTGCCATAGGGAGGTGGTGACTGTCCAGAGATGAGCATTGGGGCCATCAAAATTGCTCTAGAAATTTCTCTTCCTGGTTCATTCATCTATGTATTTACTGATGCACGGTCCAAAGATTACAAACTGACTCACGATGTCTTGCAACTGATTCAGCAGAAGCAGTCTCAGGTATGAGCCCTCTTATAATACTGCCTGTTCCAAACCACAGAAGGGTATTGCAACTGTTCTATGAAATGTGCATACTGTGTACGAAAGGTAGACAGTGCAATGCTATTTTGTTCAGAAGTGAATCTTAGTATATGGAGGTGATTTTCCTATTGTATGAATATTGTGTCCATTTTATGTATTATTGTATCTTTGTTGTGAGCTGTTAAAATCTAGAATGATTGAAGTGGCATAAAGCATCCTTTATTAATTTGTTTGTTTATTCATTCATTCAGTGGGGATTGCTGCCTAATATATCTATCCTCAATTAATAGATAGATCAATAGATACATAGATAGAGAGATGCCTTAACCTTGGGTATAACTAATTCCAGTGAACAATCATGAGGCTCAAACAATATTAATCTATGATTTTCTACCACATCTTATACATCTTACAATATGTAGCCTAATTTCTATGATTCCATTGATGGAGATTAAGGAAAATATCTGCTTTCCCCATGTAAGCCTTTGATTTATTATTTCTGCTATTCTGATGCTTATTTGTCAAATTTATGTAGCCAAAACAGCATCACCTGTGCCAAGAGGGAGAGTAGCTACAGCTTGGCAGACCCATAAGACTGGAAGAAGTTAAAATAAAAATCTGATGGGGGCAACTCCAAAACAATCAGTGAAGACTAAGCATGCTCAACCATGGGGTATAGGAGAGGATGGAAAAGTTGATATGGCACAGAATTTAATGGAATATCCTTGGGAACAGCAAAGGTGGATCAGGACATTCTACATTCCAATATTTCCTTGCAAGTCATTTGTGTGTGTGTGTGTGTCTGTGTGTGTAATAATTTCTTGGCCTTTCTGGAGTGCTGAACCAAAAAGCTAAATTTCCACTGCTGCTGTTCTGATGTTGTTGATCAGACTGGAAGCCCATTGGCAAGTCTGACTGCGAAACATAACCTGGAATGTGCAGCTGAAGAGGAGGAAAAACTCTAGAAAGTCTCTTGAAAAATACTTGAAAGCAAGAGATTCTCGTCCCAACTGTTTACCTCTCCATTCTAATGGAACCTTAGTCTGACAATTCCAGCAGCTGTTTTGTTAAACACAAAATAAAACAAAGGCAAAATAATGCTTTGACTAATCAAAACTTGTAATTACATAATATTTAGCATTAATATTTCACATTCAACGTATTTAATTAAATAATGTGGCCTATCTTTTACTGCCAAGTTATTAAGCTAATGGTTTTGAAATTGAAAATATTTATAATGCTTACCTCTTTAATAGTATAGTGCATAGTGTTCTTCAGCTGATTTCTGAGGATCTGATTTTCTCATTCATTTTCATATGAGGGCTATTTAAATAACTATCTTTTTTTTTTTAAACAAAACCATACAGGTTGTATTTGTTCTAACAGGAGACTGTGATGACAGAGCACATATTGGTTACAAAGTCTATGAAGAGATTGCTTCAACAAGTTCTGGTCAAGTTTTTCACTTGGATAAAAAGCAAGTTAATGAGGTATGATGGGAGCTTAATCTTGATGATGTTCTTTTTCCTTTTTCTTCCTAGCATTTTCCTGCAGGTGCAGGGTCCACTTTTTTCAGATCAACCAAACATTGATCCATTGGTTGTGACAGGAATTTACCCACTTGCTTGTTGCCTGAGCCTGATGTTGAGGGCTGAGAGAGAGTGACTGTCCGAAGGTCACCCAGCCAGCTTTCATGCCTAAAGCGGGACTAGAACTTAAAGTCTCCTGCTTTCTAGCCTGGTGCCTTAACCACTAGAGCAAACTGGCTCTCTAGTCTTGGTGATGATCTAATTGGGGGGGGGGGTTGGTTAAAAAAAAATTTTTTTTAAAAAAAACACAATTAGTCTTGATGATGATCTTATTGTGTTTTTTTAAAAATTGAATATGGGATAAAGATTTTGTTTGTTTCCTGCATTCATCCAAATGTGTGTGTGAGTGAGTGAGTGAGAGAGAGAGAGAGAGAGAGAGAGAGAGAGAGAGAGAAGTTGTGAATTAATTAGGCTTGGAGATAAAAATAAACAGATCCAGGGTGTGTCAGATTTTGATATACATACATACATACACACATACATACATACATACATACATACTCACTTGTAAATCTGTTCCATTCTATTTCTGCATGTATATAAAAATCTGAATGGGAAAAAGGTATTTAAATACCATCTTGAAATACACACTTTAAAATGCATATTTTTAAAACATATTTTGATATGTTTGAGAGTTCCATCAAAACATTCAAAGAAATGTAAATTCAAGAGGATAATTCTCTTCTGATTTGCATGTGGATTTGGGGGGTGCAGATCAAATCAATAAGAATAGAGTTGCAGTAGAACTCATGAAAACTGAAATCAATAAGCATCTCTTCTTAGAGGATTACTCAAGGCCACCGAGCTGACTTCATAATGGAACAGAAATGTGAATCCAGGTGTTTCTGGTCTTTTTAAAAAAATCCTAATTGCTATAGAATACTGCTTTTTTTCCTGTGGTGGTAAAGCTTGCATCTGTGGCAGGTACATGGAACATGTCAGACTAACCCTACTGAACCTCATCAAAAAGTATTTAGTCTCTTATTTCTGTGTGGGGTAGTGGTTAGGTGTAGGACTATGAGAGGGGAGATCCATGTTCTAGTCCAGCCTCAGCCATGGAAACTAACTTGGTGGCTTTGAGCCAATGACATTCTCTCAACCTAATTTACCTAATAGCATGGTTGTTGTGGGGAAAAATAGAAGGGAGTGCTGTGTGTGCCACCTTGAGTTCTTGAATGAAGGGTGGGATATAAATCAAATAAATACATAATAAATCTAACAACCAGTGCTGGAATTAACAAGCTCCATAGAACATCAGATGTTCTGATTGTGCCTTGACTTTATTTTATTCAGAATGCCCGACTACCTGTTAGAACAGAGAACCTGTTCAAGAAGATATATCTCGACTTATTTATAAGAAGAAATCTTTTCCTTAATATAACTCTTTTATTATAAAAATAACATTATTAAGAATAAATACATCAGAAAAAAAAGTTCACAGAGAAATAGAATATGATGGTTTTACTAATACATTCTTTATGGAGACTCTGTTTTCCATGATGGCATGTTCTTTGTTAACAGCATGTAAGCAAAAAGAGTTCTAATAGAATAAAAAATATGTAGCTCAGGGTTGAACTGTGGAGTCCTTGGTGCTTTCTGAGCTTGGTTGTTTGCCTGCAGACATTTCATTACCCAGCTAGGTAACAGCATCAATGCTAGTGAGCGTGGGGTTTTGCAAACCCCACACTCACTAGCACTGTGATGTTACCTAGTTGGGTAATGAAAGGTTTGCAGGCAAACAACCAAGCTCGGAAAGCACCAAGGACTCCACAAAAAGAGTTCTATTTCCTCATCTTCTTATATCTCACATCTATCTATCTATCTATCTATCTATCTATCTATCTATCTATCTATCTATCTATCTATCTAAACAATTTATATGGCCACCCAACTCACTCATGGTGACTCTGGGTGGCTTACAAAAACAAAAATCCCAATACAAAACCCATTCCACCCCCCCCACCCCCTGGCATCAATACATTTACACTAGCCATTTTATGGGCTCTGGGTTGACCTGGGATCCCCTGGCCTGCTGGCACAACCATGTCTTCAGGGCCTTGCAGAAGAGCATCAAGGTGGGGGTCAGTCTTATCTCTGCAGGGATGATGTTCCACAGGGAGGGAGCCACCACGGAGAAGGTTCCACTAGATGGACTTCCTTAATAGAAGGGATCTGTAACATACCCTGCCTCCCCAATCTGATGGGTCAGGCAGATGAAACTGGGAAAAGGTGGTCCTTCAAATAACCTGGCCCCAAGCCATGGAGGGCTTTAAAGGTGACAACCAACACCTTGAATTGGACCTGGAAGCAAATCGGCAGCCAATGCAGCTCCTGCAAGAGAGGTGATGTGTGCAAATCTAGGTTTGCACAAAACTATGTGGGCTGCCACATTCTGAACCAACTGAAGCTTCTGGATATTTTTCAAGGGCAGCCCCATGTAGAGCGCATTACAATAGTCAAGTCAAAACACTTTTCTTGTTTTCTTCATGAAAAGTCAGTCTGCTTTCCCTCCCCATCAACAGGGCTTTTTTTATTATTATTAATTTATATTTGCTTTGATATACAGAAAGAAAGAGAAAAAATGCAAAACATGCCAAATAATAATAATAATAATAATAATAATAATAATAATAATTATTATTATTATTATTTTAAATTTGCTATGACCACCTATTCTAACAGACTCTGGGTGGCTTGCAAATAACATAAAATAAAATAAAATAAAATAAAATAAAATAAAATAAAATAAAATAAAAAATAAAAAATAAAAATAAA